>NW_003852478.1:2137882-2183296 GCF_000181295.1 Otolemur garnettii
CATATACAGCTTGTCTCTGAGGTCATGTAGGTGTCATTAGACCACTTTACTGAACAGACTGTTGGAGTCTCCATATACAGCTTGTCTCTGAGGTCATGTGGGTGTCACTAAGCCACTTTACTGAATAGACTGTTGGAGTCTCCATATACAGCTTGTCTCTGTGGTCACGTAGGTGTCACTTTACTGAACAGACTGCTGGAGTCTTCATATACAGCTTGTCTCTGAGGTCATGTAGTTGTTAATAGGGTAAGGAAAGAATTCCTCTCTTAGAAGTCTGAGTCATTGCTCACAAAGTACCTCTGCTTGTTATGTCCCTACATATAAAATGGCCCCACCCTAGAAACTAAGATCAATCTTGACATATAGATGTTAGGATCTTAGGAACAACTGACTTACATTGATTCATCATCAGGATAAGCTTACTTTTGGTTCTTGATTTGATCTTGTTTTCCGCTCATAGTAATGAAACTCGCTACTGAACTGTGTGTATGTGGGCACAGATGTGTGTGCCAAATATTTGTTTCACCTTTCTTTTGTTAATAGTGTATTTGCACTGGATATTTTTGACACAAGACAAGAAAACCAAACTCAAATTGATATAATCAAAACAGATGTTTACTGGCTTTTGGGATTAAAAACTTCAGGGTTGTAATTACCTCCAGGCCCAGTTCCTTGAGCTCAAAGATCATTAAGATCAATTTTTCTTCCTTTGTTGTTCAACTCTTACCAGCGTATTGCCTTCACTTTTGGGGCTACATGTTGTGTCAGAACAGACTCAGCTGCTCAGCTATAAACTTTGAGGGTCGAGTTCAGTGGAGGAGAGTCCATGCCAGCATTCTAGAAGCTTCAGCAGGATTTACATTTCCCTACATTGGGTCTGATGGTACAATGTGTTGGTTTTTGAACAAATCACCTTGTCAGGGACGTGGTATCCAGTACATCAGATTGGAGACATTAGGGCCCACCCTTAATTGGGGTTGGAGTAAGTCCACACTCAAACCACAAAACGGGTTATAACACTAATGAGGGAATGGGTCCTTTACCCAGAGCAGCTACTGACTGTGAGCTGGACAATCGCAGTTCTATCACCTCTCATACGCAGGTCCCAGTGTAGGATATATGGCAAAGTGGGGCAATTATAGTCCTGTATCCTCCCACCTGGACTGATTGTCCAATGAGTGACCCCTGCTAGTTAAACCATGTCCATCCCTCTTTCACGCATATGATAAAAGAAGAAAGCTAGCCTGTGAGGCTGCCCCTGAGAGTTGAACCAGGGCTTCAGGGAAATGGGCTTATCCAGAAGTCTGCTGGTTTCAGGTACTGAGCTGACTGACGTTTCCCTGGTTTCTGTAGCCTTTCCATTGGTTCTGGGGCTTACATCTGTATCCTTCCAAGAACTTCTGTCTCTGCCATTTGTTTAAATTAATTTCAGTCTATTTCCATCAGAAAAAGAATATAACTAAAAGACTGAAACTAGAATCTTCCCAATATAAATAAGTGATAAATACTTGAGTCATCTAGTACCCCAATTATCCTGATTTGATCACAATACATTGTATACTGTATTAAAACATTAATATGCCCCATACAAATAATCTAGCTACTATATACTCATAATAATTAAAAAATTAAAGAATTTAAAAAACAAATGTTGCATGATTTATATTCCTGAGACCTTAGTTTCCTCCTGGTTATGTCATGTCTGCCCTGCTTCCTAACGCCCGAGTAGCTGTTTCGAAACACTGCCTTGTAATGAGAACTTCTAAGTTTCTTTTGTGACATCTATTAAGACTTAACAGAGAAAGTTTCTGTAATGGTACAAAGGTTTTCTTTATGCCCAGATCACCCGCAGGCAGTTTATAACATTTTGCTGTGTCCCCGTATCTTTCTTTCTCAGTCATCTACGTACTGAGACTATTTTGCTCACGTGGTGGTCCTTGGCCCCAACATCCTCAGTGTGTTCTTCCTAAAACACAGCTGCAAAATCTCATATAATGAAATAAGTATCAGGAAATACTTACTTTGTATTACAATGTTACTTATGAATGAAATACTTATTTTGTATTACAACATTACAATGTTTGTAATAAACAAACATTGCTATCTAATATAGGATTAGATATTAGAATTGCCAAGTGTCTCAATTATGGTCTTTGTGGCAAGAGAAAATCCTGGGTCACGCGTTGCGTCAATCTGTCACATCTCCTTAGTCCCCCTTAACCTGCCACGGTTCTTTGTCCTTTTTTTTATTTCCTAACACTGGCATTTTTTAACATAGAGTCCAGTTGTAGTGTATTCTGTTGTATGATGCTCATGCAAACACTACAATTGGCCAATATTTTCTTTGTGGTGACTGTGCGTATTGGGGGAGGCATTTTGACTAAAATCATTTGATTCCTCCAACTTTCACCCACTGATTTTTGCATCCCCAGGTCCACACACCACAAATGCCCTCTTTTTAATGCCCATTCTTTGACAATTGCTACATACTATTAAAACTTGGAAATGATTCTTTACTTGGCATAATCCTAAATAATCCTAAAATGGATCTGCCACTTAGCACTTTATTGAAACTAGCCTGTAATAACGCCTGCTTGTTTTTTGTGGTTTTGTACTCCAAATAATTGACTCTGCCCAACAAATGGAATGCTCTTCTGTCCATGGCTGGGTGGAACCCTACATTTTTGTGTGTTTTTTTTTTTCTACTTTTAGATTGCTAGGTCTTCTAGTCTCACTAATGCTCAAAATCCTTCTCTGATAACAGAGAATTCAATTTTAGTTCCTGGCTTCTTGATAGCTGGTAAAGTAAATATTCAAAATATTGCCTAGGAGTAATGATGATATTTCCCACAGGTGACATTCCTATTGCATCACTTTTATAAGGTTATGGAAATTAATCTATGTGGTTATCTCAGTTATATGCATGGAAAACTGACCAAGTGAAGTGATGAGGGAGATATCAGAATTTTTTTGATTACCTTGTGAGTTTTCCTATTAAATTTGGGACAAGGTTTGAAATAGTGGGATTGTGGAAAGGGAGCAGGAAACACCTCCTTCTATACCCCAAGAAGGAGAGCAGAGCATAAAATGGACGGAGGGTCCCCATCATTGCAAGGGAGTCGGGAAAATTCACTTAACATCATTTCTATAAAAAGTCAGCAACATATCTTAAGCTTGACAACTTTCTTGATGTCTGTGATTTTTTTCTTTTATTTCGTTGTAAGGAATGGCAATAAAACTCCTTGAAACAATTGTGAATAGGAAAGGACGGCTAAGGAAAAATGCTGCTGTTCTAAGGCGTGATGCCAAGGCCATGGCCAAGGGACACAGTACGCTCGGAAAGGGACACTGGAGAGATAACCCGGGCTGAGTAGTATCCTGGGTCGCTTGCAAGGATGCACGTGGGCTTTTGACACCGACCAGTAAGATTCTTTCTAAGACAAACTATCTGGGCTTCTTTATTCTCGTTGCTGCTTTAACCACACACTATCCTCCGTTCCGCGTCTTGTGTACCTGCCTTTTTTAGGAATTTTTTGCATTAGTTCTCCCAAACCCTTGAGAAAGATAAATGAAGTGTTTTTATTTATATGGGGTTGTTCCTGTTGCAAATGTGAAGAGGCCTGAATAATTCTTTCCTTTCAGTCTCTAACTTTCATAAAGACCAGCCCCTGCATTCTTTACTACAATATTGCAGGTAGAGAGCTATTTACTTAGCATGTGGCTAATAAATACACGTATATAGCCACTCTCTAAGTGACACGTGTAAATACACAGAACTTGCTAGCTGCAGATTACGGCTCTTTAACTTGTTTTTCTTTCCCCCTCCAGTAAGGAGCTCAACACATCATGTTTAATATTGTGAAAAGACACACGTGAGCTTAAAAAACCTTGACATCTTCTTACAAATTGCTGAAAGAACTAATCTAGGCGGGTCACAAGCCAAGTCGAACCAGATCTCTATTCTGACTCACGGATTCCAGCTACGCAATGAAGAAATAATCAGGGTAACTGGATTGTGTTGGAGTGCACCGGGGGTTGGGAGGCTGATTTCTTACCCCAGTGCTCCCTTTCTATAATGTAATGGAGGAAAAACTTGCCAGATACCAGACGGAGAGAAGGGTATTCAAGTCTTATATTCCTGCTTGTAACAGAGTCTGCTCCAAAACTGAATAGAGAACAACCTCAGGTAGATTGATACTTTTAATTAAATGTGAATTTCAGCCTTAACTTTTAAGGAAGCTACTATCAGTTTATCAATATTAATAACATACAGCCTGAAGTAAAATGCGGAAAGTTTTCATGATTGACTCTGCCGTGGCTGGCCAGGGTTCAGAGAGAAGACCCTGAGGGTTACACTGGTTCCCTAAATACTCACTCCAGGGTTTCATCCGGTGCCCCATTTGGGACTCAATCACAGGTTTTTGAACCTACTGTTGCATTTTAATCCTTCTCAAATTCTAATTCAGTTATGGCCTTAATGCAAAGTAATTATGTTTACTGACAGACCTACGATTAATGCAAGCCACAAAGCAATTAGCTTAAGAGAGACCAAAATATGGTTACTATCATTGATGTGCTTGTCCTGTGCAGAATTAACATTTTCCTTGAAATGCGAACCTTTCTGCACAGATCATTGACACGGTTGTCATAGAAACTGCCTGTTTTGTCATTCCTGCAGTCTCCAGGCATCTGCTCTAGGTTCAAACTCTAAACTGACATGTGCATCCATTTGGTCAGATAAGATGTCTTATTTTGGACACATGTATTATCCCTGAGTATCCTGGCTCCCTTTAAATAATGGAACACCACATGCAAACCACAGATCTATCAGCATTTAAAGTTTCAGATGGCTACTGTTGCTAGCATCACTGAAACAGTATTGTGGCTAGATTGTATAGGGATTTTGTAGTCAACTGCAAAATTATTTACAATCATTAGGTAAAGCTCTGGGATTCAAGAAATATCAGTAGTTATTTTGCTTTCCTTAGGAGAGGAATTCTCAAAATTATTTCCAAGGGAGTTTCTCCAGATACATTCTAATATGGACCTCAAAAGTCTGGTGATGAAAAAATCCACCATGTTTCACAGAAGCCATAAAATTATGATAGAAAGATCTAGTCACAGAGAATGAGTAAAGATATTTGATCTCCCTGTTATTCATCTATCTAAATTTCCTAACTGCTTCAACTACTGCTAGGAAGAGATGACATCACGGCTCACGCTGAGCTGGATTCCAGACCTCCTAACCATCAACCACTCCTTCCTATACACAGAGCAGCTTCCCAGAGCGTTCATTCTCCTCCTCATCCTGTCTTCAGGAATTGGTCCTCACTGATCCTTATTCTATCCCCTCTTTCTCTTTCTCCTGAATTTTCAGCCATTGACATCCATCCAGATCATCTCACTTTTGTCCACTTGGATATGTTACCCATCTGCTCAGGACCCTCCTGTAATCTCACTTTGACTCTTACTACCTCAGTGACTGAGGTTAGAGCGTGGCCCACTCTAAGCCCCTGAGTTATAACAGTAATTGTTGTGAACAAGCGTATCCAGTTTCAATAATGTTTTTGGATTCATGTTTTCAAAAGAGCTAAGACAATTAAAATTTCATATTTATCAAATTTTTATGTACTTATACTTTTGAGATATAGTGTCATTATAATATTAAAAAAAACTACATAGGTTGAAAGGCATTTTGCACAAATTCTTTGGTAAATCATGGAAAAAGGAGCCGTGGTCTATATAACAGTGGTCAACACAACACAGTCAACTTGATAACATTATTTCACTCAGGCAAAATAATAGGAACAAGTTTCTTTAAATAATTATGTTTATATTAAAGTCCTATCTAGCTGATATTAAAACTTGTCTTCATCAAAATAGGAGAGTAAACAGGAGACATATTTGCAACTTGCCTTTTAAAGCAAAGCAAACCTTACGAATTCTGAGTAGCAATGCATTATACAGTGACATTTCAAAGAAGTTAGCAGGAGAGTGTTACTAAAAACCTTGTAGCATCTGTAGCACACTGTCAGAGGGTGTGACTCACGTAATGAGAATGGGAAATGTGTTATCTGAGCAGATGTTGCAGCCATTTGGAGAGAGAAACCCGTTACCCTCTGCATATATTTATCTTCAAATGGCCAGACTGACCCTACTTGACTGTGGAGAAAATCCTTTTTAAGAGACACATCCAAATTTGAAATTGGTTTACCATGTCCTTGCTAGAGTTTGCATTAACGTAGCTGAGAGGAACAAAAAGGAATCCATGATCCATAAAGTTGTGCAAAGATTTGAAATTTCTATTGAATATCATGTTATAGAATATAAATATAGTTTCACTTTGGGACCACAGTTAAAATCTTTAATGAAGAAAAGTATGACACATTAATAAAACAACGCATTTTCAGAAAAGAGACACTAAAAATGTAACTGATCTTTTTATTCATGTATAAACTGTGTTTTCTTTAGCTTTTACATGTTAGATGTTTTTATTTTTCTATTTTGTGAATAAAATTATTTTTATTACTTAAAGTTATGAAATATACCATAAACATTTCAGCACATGAAAAACAGTTTAGTTTAACTGTAGCCACCCTTTCATTTCTATGAATGTGTTTAAAATGTAGAATACATTCTAAATAAGTGAGATTGGTCTGTGCTTCTATTTATACTTTTGCTGAAGGCTTCAAAATCTTAAGAAATTTAAGAATGTAGTATTCATATATATTCTTAAAGAGTAACAAAACATTAATTAAAATTCATACCAAACAGTTTTAAATAAAGCAAAAGGCGATAGGTAAAGAGATCCCCTCCTAAATATCCAAGGCTGTCCTATGTTGCTTCTAAAATTAATAGTGGTTAAGTGTACCTCAGTGGTTATGGCACCGGCCACATACACCGAGGCTGGTGGGTTCGAACCTGGCCAGAGCCAGCTAAACAACAATGACAACTGCAACAACAACAACAAAATAGCTGGGTGTTGTCGAGGGCACATTAATCCCATCTACTTGGGAGGCTGAGGCAAGAGAATCCCTTAAGCCCAAGAGTTTGAGGTTGCTGTGAGCTGTGACACCATGGCACTCTACAGGGTGACAGCTTGCAGCTCTGCCCCCCCCAATAAAATAAAAAACAATAAAAGGCCCATAGAACATACAGAATTTTCATTGTACACACACATTTTCATGGTATCTGCCTATATATCTTTTATAAATCACTTTCTCTAGATATTTTATGCTATCTACAGAGTCATGCCACAAGTTCTTGTAAGGGTTAACAGAAATACTAAACTACATCGTAAGAGGAAGTGCTAGCCTAATTCAACCCCCACGTGGCCGGATGAAAAGACCAGTACTGGTAAGAAAACAGGATAGAACTAGCTACATTGTACAAGACTTAGACAGAAACGGTGAGCACAGCGCAGGGCCCCTCCCGTCAGAACAGCATAACCCCTCCGCCCTCCCCTCACATTTTAAACCTATCATAGGCCAAAGACTACATTCCTAGCCTTATATAGATTCAGCTTCATGCGGTAACCGCGCCCCCTCAACTAACCCTATATAAGATTGTAGCAATCCCTAATAAACAGCTTCGGCTCAGCCTTCTCCCTATACTGTATGAGTGGTTGTGTGATTGTGTCCACCCTTACCCTTTCCTTCCCCCTCTCATACGCCAATCACGAACTCCCCGACACCGCCCGCTGGTTGGGCAGTGTCAAGTTCTAATCACCACAGACTTTGTATGAATGAATGACTTGGAAACGCCATTATTCTGCAAGGTGAAAATCATTTAATATATAATCAACACGAAGCAAAAACTCCATCAGTTACAAAGCCACATTTGAATGGGTAAACGTGTCCCCCAGTGCAGCTTGCGTTCATCTTGGGCTTATAAAATTGCCCTGGACAAATTTAACAGACGAGGCAACTTTAGTAAAGGCTATTGTGAAAGTAGAGAGAGACGGAGATCTCTGAAGTCCACTGAAAGAAGGCTTTTAAGCACTGAGGTAAGCTCTGGAAAAGGTACTGAGGATTTTAGGGAGGAGGTTGGTCAGTGGGAAGTGTCCAACACCAGGAGTTATTCCGGAGTGTGCATTTTTCCCTCTGCGATTAGAACATTGATGTTTGCTAATTGGCACCCGTTGAAGTTAGTCTCCTATTCTCCAACAGCCTGGAAGAAAGGATGCTGTTATATTTTCTACAATGTTCACATTTCAAGGAGACGGCTCCCTGATCTTTGAGAAAGACAGTCCTGGGTCTTCATGCTAGCAAGGGGCTTCATTTCAAGGGGCAGAGAAATAATTCACAATTGCAAATTTTCTAAAGTAAATGCTTTAAGAAAAGGGTTGTCAGGGGCTTAGTGTCAGGAAGAATCCTGTCTAAAGTTTAGTCAAACTGAGGGAGACAGTAAGTCTTTCCCATCAGACTCAGTACTAGGAGTAAATTATAAATTATAATATGAGTAAGTGGAAAACCTGACTATTGTGAAAGCCCTTAAGTCAACCTGTACTTAAAATTCTCCATACACATGTCCCTTAGGTTTGCTGAGACCCTCTACTCACCTTTTCTTCTTCTTCTTTTTTTTTTTATTGTTGGGGATTCATTGAGGGTACAAGAAACCAGGTTACACTGATTGCATTTGTTAGGTAAAGTCCCTCTTACAATCGTGTCTTGCCTTTAAAAGGTGTGTCACATTCTTCTTAGCATAAAGTTCTTAGCATAAATATTCTTCTTAGCAAAGTATCCCAAGAATGGAAGAAAAAGTATTCAATGTACTCAGTCCTACTATGAAACTAATTTATAGCTTTCATAGGAAAGCTATAACCCAATTTTAGCCCAGTAACATGGGGGGAGGGGAGAGGAAAGGGAGGGGTTGGGGGAGGGTGGGTGGAGGGAGGATGAGTGGTGGGATCACACCTGTGGTTCATCCTATAAGGGTACATGTGAATCTCTCTAAATGTAGAATATAAATGTCTTAACACAATAACTAAGAAAAAGACACGTAGGCTATGTTAACCAGTTGGATGAAAGTACTTCAAATTGTATATAGAAACAGTACACTGTACCCCATGATAGTATTAATGTACAATGTTATGATTTAATAAAAAAAAAAAAAAAACGGCGTGGCACACACCAAGACCCCAAACCTCCCTCCTTCCCTCTCTCTGCTCTTCTTTCCCCCACCCTCCCTCCTTCTTTCTCTCTCAGCCCTCCTCTTCCTCAACCTCACCATGTCATTAATTGTCCTCATATCAAAATTGAGTACATAGGATTCATGCTTCTCCATTCTTGTGATGCCAGGACCCTTTTACCCATGGAAAATTTAACACAAGACTGAGAAATTTGGCCAGAATTTTTTCAGGAGATCTTATTGGCACTAGGTACTATTAACCTCAGAGAGTCAGACTTTGTTCTAGTAGTAAACCTGATTAAGGGAAACCCATAGTCATAAAGATTCTAAAGCTGGAATATTTTAATAACTTTCTAAGTTTTTCCTTTCCAAAGCTATGACATCGCACATGTTAATAACAACCACCAGAAATAGAGAGATTGTAGATAGTTTTATGTTTTGAAGTATACTGCTCACCACCACCTGTAACATTTTTGCATTGCACATTGACCAAAAAACAAGCAATCTGAATTTTAGAGCCCAAGGGGCTGGGTTCTCACAGAGATTGGGGAAAATCCGGGGATGCTCAAGCAGCCGCCTGAGGCTAATACAAAGATGAAGTGAAGAAAGGAATTATGCAAAGAGCCTCTGAGCTCAGAATGGAAGTTTGTTTTCTTTGTTGGCACCGACCATTATCAATATCAGGTTTCTGTGATTTTCCATGCCAGTAATTATTGGTAACACCAATTCCCACATACTTACTCCCCATTATGTCAATACTTACTTATACCATTTATGCTAATCTCTAAATCCACATATTTATGTGTATTCCACAAATTCCTATCTCTCACTGCCATACTGAGCACAGGTAGAAGCCTCATTGGATTAGGTTCCTTAGCCGGAGCCTCCCAGCTCCTCCCTATGCCCTTCATTGAGCCCTTTCTTCTCATCCGTTTAACCCTTCCCAAGAGGACCACTGACCTTTGCAACATATATTTCAGTTTCTCACTTAGCTGGCCTCTTCCTTGATTTCTAGAAACAAAACTTAATCCTACACAATGTAAAGGAGACGGGCAGCCTTGGAGGAAGGTCCTCTGTTAAAAACCAAAGACCACAGAACAACTGGGAGTGAGAAGCAGAGAAAACGTTGTTTGTTTCCAGCGTTGTTATTTCGGAAAGTGATAAACACAATACTTTGTAGCATCTGAGAGCTGCTTTCTCACCTGTGATGTGAGAAGAAGAAATAAGAAACGCAGAAGCTGAAATGTAACATCTGGGCGTCATTTCCTCCAAGAGAACCTTCAAGAGGGAAGACGAGGACTTTTTATACTAAAAGTGATTAATAGAACATTTTCTAACCCCTGACTTAGATGGCGCACTGTATCTTCCCCACCTTATTCTTATCCAGGACTTACCCACCAGGAATTTGTTAAGCGTTGAAGTTTTGCCAGACACTATAAAGATTAGTGGACGTGCAGTATTTTAGAAGTGAAGGTGAATGTGATACAGAGATGGATGCCTCATAAGCTAAGCAAGGCAGACAGGAGCAAGTAACAGCAGAAATAACGGACCGAGTCTGAAAAGCAATGCCGAGGGCTTTCCCAGGGGTGACACTTTCCACTTACTCATACTACAGGCTTTATAATTTACTCCTATACTGAACAATTTTGTCCTTACTTCCATTTGCTGGTGTTTATTACAGATTTTTAAAAATATTTTTAAACTTGATTGCTCATTTAATTTATGTGAATTATGTTCATGATACTAGTTTGATTTATTTTGTGATGGGCATTTGGCCAGCATGAGGTCAGAATTATTTCCATTGGTTGGCATACTGCATTTTATTGTCTGGAAAAGCTAGAGAAATTAGACTTTTTCTTTTTCTTGGAAGTTCAGGGGAAATTGATGCACAGAACTATCTTGATTAGGGGCAAGCATCATTCTCAGTTTTCAAAGTTCTTCTTTCTCTAGAACGGTAAGCTCAGGTTGTTTACATGACCTTAGAAAATAGTGAGTTGATAACATTATTCAATTTCATTCCAGTTTTAGTTAATGGAATAAGTTTATTTTTCCCTGCAATCCCCCCTTTTATATTTAAAAACATAAAATGTAATTTCTTTTTCTTGGTCATTTCTCTGGCCCACATGGTGGCTCAGGCCTGTAATTCTAATGCTCTGGGAGGATCGCTTGAACTCAGGAGTTAGAGAGCAGCCCGAGCAAGAACAAAACCTGCTTCTATTAAAAATAGAAAACTTAGCTTGGCTACTTGGAAGGCTGAGGCGGAAGAATTGCCTGAGGCCAGGAGTCTGAGGTTACTGAGAGCTGTGATGACACCACTGCACTCTCCTGGGGAGACAGCTAGACTCTGTCCCCCCAGTTCTCTAAAGTTCATTTATTCTATTTTATTTCAATTTTATTACTGTGTTTATTTTTCTCATAAGCCAGATCTATTTACTTATTTACTTAATTATAACATTAAAAATGACTAATTCCCTCTTTCTGCCTTCCAATTCATTTTTATTTTTTCTAAAGTTGTGAATTGGTTACTAATAACTGATTTATCTTTAGCCTTTGTTTAAAAATTAGGTATTTCCATCCTAATACAGCTTTCCTCACGTGCCATAAATATACATAGTTACAGATTTTTGGCAATACTCTGGGCAATTTCAAGTATCTCATTGTGTTTTTCGTACAGCTAGTACTTATTATAGCTTTATGATTTATACATTTGGATGATTTCACTTGTGATGCATAGTAGCTTACAGGACACTTTTTGCAGCCCATATTTTTTAAAATTGTAAATTTATCTTTACATATCTATTCACTAGATGGGCATGGTGGTGCACACCTGTAATCCCAGCACTCTGGGAGGCCAAGGTGTGTGGATTGCTTGAGCTCAGAAGTTTAAGACCTGCCTGAGCAAGAGTGAGAATCCATCATCAACAAACAAACAAACAACAACAACAAAATAGGATTTGTGGCAGGTATTGAAGCTGAGGCAAGAGGATTGCTTGAGCCCAAGAGTTTTAAGTTGCTGTGAGCTATGAAGTCACAGCACTCTACCCAGGGCAACAAAGTGAGACTCTGTCTCACAGAAAAAAAAAAAAAATACTACTATTTACCATTTAATGTGGATTAAATCTTTTTTGGTAACTGAGCCATGGTTCCCATTCTAGACTTTTTCAGATTGTTTTGAGTTTTGCTTTGAGCAGTTTCAACATATTTTTTCCTTTATTTATTTATTTACTTTTTATTGGGGATTCATTGAGGGTACAAGAAACCAGGTCACACTGATAGTATTTGTTAGGTGAAATCTGTCTTACAATTTGTCCTACCCCCAAAAGGTGTGTCACATACCAAGACCCCACCCCCTTCTCTCTTTCTGCAATTCCTTCCTCCCCCCTACTTCTTTCTCTCTCTGTTCTCCCCTTCCCCCACCTCCACCATGTCATTAATTGTCACTAATTATCCTCATATTAAAATTGAGTACATAGGATTCATGCTTCTCCATTCTTGTGATACTTTACTAAGAATAATGTGTTCCACTTCCATCCGGTTAATACAAAGGCTGTAATGTCTCCATTTTTTTAATGGCTGAATAGTGTTCCATGGTGCACATATACCAACCACAGCTTGTCAATCCATTCCTGGGTTGGTGAGCATTTAGGCTGTTTCTACATTTTGGCGATTGTAAATTGAGCTGTGATAAATAGTCTGGTGCAAGTGTCCTAATGATAAAAGGATTTTTTTCCTTCTGGGTAGATGCCCAGTAATGGGATTGCAGGATCAACTGGGAGGTCTAGCTATATTAGTTTGCAGTCCCACCAGCAGTGTAAAAGTGTTCCCTTCTCTCCACATCCATGCCAGCATCTGCAGTTTTGAGATTTTGTGATGTGGGCCATCACTGGGGTTAGATGGTATCTCAGGGTGGTTTTGATTTGCATTTCTCTAATAATTAGGGATGATGAGCATTTTTTCATATGTTTGTTTTTTCATATGTTTGTTTTATCTATCTTCTTTAGGGAAGGTTCTATTTATATCTCTTGCCCATTGATATATGGGATTGTTGGCTTTATTTTTCATGTGGATTAATTTGAGTTCTCTATAGATCCTAGTTATCCAGCCTTTGTCTGATTCAAAATATGCAAACATCCTTTCCCATTGTATAGGTTGTCTGTGTGCTTTGGTTGTTGTCTCCTTAGCTGTACAGAAGCTTTTCAGTTTAATTAAGTCCCATTTGTTTATTATTTTTTCCTTTATTAAGTGAACATTTTTTTTCTGCCTATGTCTATAATGGATTTTTTCATACTTTTTCTTTACGTTGCACTTTAAAAATATAGTTCACTCTTTTTTATATTTGTGTTCATGTGTGTTTTCCTTTTTATAGAGTAAAACTTTATAATCTACTTTCTTTGAGTGGTTATTTTATAACTATCAATCCTCTTTATACTTTTCAATTGTATGCAATTATTAATGAAATTAAAAAAACAGTCTCGACATGTCTATAAAATTGTTCAACTTTTTTTACATAAAATTATCAACATTTTTGTTAAATGAATAAAAAATAAATTTCTCTCTTATCTGCAGACAACTACAGACAGCAGTGTTAATATTTTATTCATCAACTCTGGGAAGTCTCCTCACATCTGTCCTGGAGTGTGGGGAGCACTAGATCTCAATGGAGCCATTTCAGGCATCCCTGATTTCACATGGAGGATGAGGTGAGGGGTGTGCATTCATTTCCCGTCCAGCTTTTCTCTCTCTCCTTCACTAGCTAAATATATTATGTTAGCTTTTCTTGTGTGAAATTAATCTTACATGAAACTATTCTATATTTTTTACTCCATTCATCCATATTAATCAGTTTACACAGATTTTTCACTCCCTGTCTGAACAGTGGAGTATTCAGATTAGAGTAGAAACTGTCCCGGCTGATCCCCTGAATGTGGTTTGTTTTAAGTGTTGTTTTCTGTTTTCTTCTGTGAAACGTGACTGATGGATGTGCACCATATGTGAAAAACTCCCATTTCTACGTGGCCTTTGCTCTGGCGAAGCAGATATTTTTAAAGATGGAGGAAACAATACTTTTCATTCTATACTCTCCTCTACAATGGATCCTTGCTAATCCTGTGTCTTTGCCCTCTCTACTTAAATCAGCAAATTAAATATATTGCCTGCAACCAATAGAATGCAGTGGAAATGATGTTATGTTTTATAGCATCCGAGGCTAGATTAGAAAGGGCCATGGAGCTTCGGCTTGTTTTGAAACATTTTCTTTGGTGACAGCCTCCATTTAAGAAGTGAGACCTCCATGCTGGAGAAGCCGAATGTAAATCCGAGATATTCCTGCATCCTTTTATCCTACTTTTTTTGGGGAGCCCCCACGCCCCAACACATACATATTTTTTCTTGTTTAACAACTAGCTCCTCGCTCACTTCCCTCTGTGGTTTTCCCCTTTCTCTGTCGACCTCCTGCAGCTGTGCCTTAAGTTCTTATTTTTGATCGATGTCTTGCTTCCGTTCATGTCATGGTTCAGTTCAAGGAACATTATTAATAGTTACAATTTTCACTAAGCACATATAAGCTTTTTCTCATCTGCTCCTCACCTGCCTTTGATTTTCCCTTCTTTTTAATATAGTGATTTCATATTGAAATTTCTTACTCCTTCTATTTGAAATGAGGTAATTCTGCTGAGACTGGATAATTTATTGCTCGATAAAGAGCGTGGGGAATGCCGTGGACAGTTACGACAGGTGTCGGGAGTTTTTCCTCTGCTTTGTAGAAACATCTCATCAATACTTCTCTGCCCTTTTGACTTGATTTGTCTTCCTGTGAAGTATCAGAGACTCAGAAGGAGCCTTGCAGGGTTTTTTTTTTTTTTACTTTTCCTGTATTCGTCTCTGGATACATTCATCTCTTTAGATGACAAAAAATTGGCAGATGCAGAGTTTCTTGTGGCTTCAAAGTTGTCCTTTTTATCTAACACAAAAGTCACTTGCTGGCAAAGGCAGGCATAACTGCTAATTTCCAAACTCGGTGCTGCCTGTCTGCAATGCTGTGGTATTAAACTTGGTTCAGGGAGACATTCAGAGGCAGCTGTGCTCTATCCATGTGGTTCGCTAGGTAACCTAGCAGGAACGGAGACCATAATGACTGTCTTACTTGTGGGATAAGATCTGGAACATTCTGTGATATGTCACTAGGCAATTATAAAGATGTCTTCAGCTTTTCTGTGACCTACCTGTAAAGAAGTATTGTTTCCACATCTAATATTTTATTTAGGTCTCTTTTTAAAAATTAAACTGTATCATTAGCCTGTTCACCTTATCTCATTAATTCCAAATTCCAAGTAAGACAAATGTGGGCAATACCTTACTGGAGAACCTTATCTTAGAAAAATCTTTTCCTCTGAGAACTTTGTCTAGAGAAACTGGACAAGTAAGTTTGGATTTTATAAACTTTACTGTTTGGGGTATTTATTTATTTATTTTGAGACAGAGTCTCACTTGGTTGCCCTCTGTAGAGTGCTGTAGCATCACAGCTCATAGCAACCTCAAATTCTTGGGCTTAAGTAATTCTCTTGTCTCAGCCTCCCAGGTAGCTGGGACTACAAGCACCCACCACAATGCCCGGCTATTTTTTTGTTGTAGTTGTCATTGTTTGTCAGGCCTGGGCTGGGTTCAAACCCCTCAGCCCTGGTGTATGTTATTCTTCATAGTTGTAATTTATAATTTATTTAACTTGTTGTTCACTAAATATTATTTTGTCTTCTGTTTTGCTCATTTTTGATGGGAGTTTAGGGAGAAAATAAAATTGTAATTATTGGAGTTTCAGATCAGTAACTGTAAAGCCACCCTAGATTTTCGTTTTAAAGAAGGTTTATCTGATGATCATTAGGGGGAGAGGAAAAGGAAAATGAAGACTGGAAAGTATAAAGAAAGACGAAGAAAGTATAAAATCATTTGAGACATATTAAGGAAATAGGACTGGCCGATTTTCATGATTACTTTTAAGCAGGGTTGAGAGAGACAACACAATCAATAATGAAAGTCAGTTTGGTTCTGGAGCATTAGGGTCGTGTTTTAGATTAAAGATATCAGAAAGAGAAGTGAGTGGATTGTAACTGTACTGATGAGAGTATTGTTGACTAGGATGAACTTGCCATGTTTCCGGAACATCAAATAGTTGATTTTTACCTCCAGGGTGTGTCAATGCCTGGAGACATTTTTGTTTTTCACAACTAGAAGGCTAATTGCTAGCAGCACCTGGTGGGTAGAGGCCAGGGGAGCTGCTAAAACTTTTATAGTGTACAGTACAGCCCCTCAACAAAGAATGATCTGGACCCAATGTCAGTAATGTCGAGGTTGAGAAACCATTCTCTAAGTGAAGATGTCCAGTAGGCAGGCAGTTAGATATTCAGGTCTGGAGACCTATATTACAGCCCCGGTTTTGGAAGAGGTCATTAGTTGATCACCAAATCCATGATTTCTTCCTACTGAACATATAGGTCGGCTACATCTCTCAGCACCTTCCTGTGAGTGAGAGTCTATGACTCACTTCTAGCTGATGGAATTCAAAATTAGTGTTACATATTGCGCACAGGTCTGGCCCATTAAAATTTTTCTATTTGCAATCGTGCGTGTCTTTCCCATTCTGGTCGCTTTATACCAATGAGAACCATGAGCCGTGAAGCCCACAGTGTGGGGTGTGCCTCGTGGCCCAGCCAGCACCCAGAAGTGAGAGCTCCCTGCTCATTAAGGACACGGGCTTTTGACCTCCAGTGAGTATGAGATAAACTGCTGTTTTAAGAATTGAAGAGTTTGTAGTTATATTAGTTATCTACTTTGGCAGAACAAATTACCACACAGTTTAGCATCTTAAAAATGTTTATTATCTCAGACAGTTTCTGAGAGTTGGGATTCTGGGAGTAGCTTAGCTGAACAGGTCCGGCTCTGGACATCCCATGAGGTTGTCCTCTGGGGCTGCTGTCATTTTGAGGACTGACTAGAGCAAGGGAATCTGCTTCTACGCCCACTCCCAGAGCGTGGGGGCCGCAGTTTCTCACTGCTGTTTGCTGCAGGACTCTGTTCTCTGACACATGGGCCTCCTCAGAGGCCGCTTGAATAGCCTGGTCCTATGTTATACAGCAGCTGCCTTCCATGGCAGCCAGTAACAAAGAAAGGAGAGAGAAAAGGGAAGGCAAGGGTGGGGGTGGAGAGAGACAGGGTGCTCAAGATGGCAGCTGTGGCCTTTACCTGACACCTTATCTCCCAGGAGTCAGACCATCACCGTGCCATATGCTCTTAGCCACACAGACCGAGTCTGGTGCAATGCGGCAGGTCACCCCGAGTGTGAATGTGGGGCTCACTGTGGGTCACTGCAGCTTTTAGATACTACCACAGAGGTTTACCCTTTATCTCAGATAATGTTACCCTGATCAATTGTCGCAATCCCTTGGGCCCCTGTGGCCCTGGTCTCGATCACAGCAGGAAGGAACCAGGCGTGACACAGATTAGAAGTACAAGCTTGTAGGAGGCGGGCCAGCCCTTCTCAGCAGGGCAGCCCCGAACAACCTCCGCACCAGCCTTTTATTGAGACTGCACAACACAGGTGAGGGGAGTATGTGCTGAAGGCCTGGGCTCTTCTTCCACGAGGAGCACCTGTGGACGAACGGCCCAAGGGTCCAGCCCTCAGCTGCAGATCATCTTGCTTAGAGGTCATCTGACTCTTGGCGTCCCCTACAATCAATATTAATGGTTCTATTTGTCTTTTACTAAGAATGAATAATGTACCATCCATTGGACAGTTTGACTTGGAAACAAATGTAATTTTAGTGAAAACATGATCCAAATTGCCATAATTAACAAAATGTCATTAAGTATCTGCTACAGACTGAATGTATCCCCTCAGAATTCATGTATTATGGCTATATTTAGAGATATGGCCTTTGGGAAGGAATTAAAGGTAAGGCCATGATCCAACAGGATTAGAGTTCTTATAAGATTCACCAGAAGCTTATTCTCTTTCAATTCTGAATAGACTTAAAGAGAAGGTGGCCCTGGGTGAGGGGACCTTCGCTAGAACCTCCCCACACAGGCTGCCTCACTTCAGACTTCCAGCCCCACAACTGAGAGACACAGATCTCCTCTGTTGCAGCCCCCCCATCTATGGTACTTTGTGCTGGCCTGAGCTGACCAGTAAGCTCTGTACCAGGAATGTTCCTTGGCTAGACGGTTGAAAAATTCAGACTGTGGTCTAGAAAGAAGAGCAGCACGGAGGGATCAAACCCAAGGCAGGTTTTATCACCTGAATGGAAGTTGCTGACGGTCAAGAAATGTAAGCCCCGAAGTGAGTGGTGAGAGACCAGAGGGCAAAAGAGTTTCCAGTTATAATGGGAACTTTTGTTTCTGACAGATACAGGTTTAAATCTCAACTTCGTCACTAATTGCATCATTCTGAGTTAATTTGTTTAATTTTATTTTCCTCATCTCTACAATTAGATATACTAACAGACTTTAAGAGGCTATTTTAAGAAAGAAATGACTATGCATGAGAAATACATAACACAGTGACCAGGACAGAGCAGCACGGCTTCCATGTTCGATAAAGGGTCTAAGGCGATATTTGAGTTTTGTGCTTGAACAAGTATGCTGAATACTATAGATTTCTCTAAATTCTTCAATAGTTCCCATGGCCAAACAATGAGTTATGTTAGCTAATCCCAATTCATAATTTTTTACAGCTCACTTTATTTTCAACAAAGAAGGCATAGAAAATTATCTAAATATCAACAAAGTAAATTTTTGAAATTTTAAGTATGGAGGTTTTTGTTATAGTCAATTTTAATAATGAAATGTTTATTTTATTTTATTTTATTTATCTATTTTTTGGCAGTTTTTGGCCGGGGCCGGGTTTGAACTCGCCACCTCCAGTATATGAGGCCGGCACCCTATTCCTTTGAGCCACAGGTGCTGACCCCTGAAATGTTTATTTTTTAAGTCCAAATATTTATGACATGATAGAAAACGGTAACTAATATCTGGAGATCATAAATAATTCCATACAAATGATCTCATTAAATTTTTAGCACCACCACCTGTTTGATAGGCACGGGGGGGAAGGATGTTATGTTTCCTATTTTACTCCTAAATAAACAGAAGCTTAGAATGACTGTTAAGATTATAATCAGTTACTGGCAAAGCAAGAATTCAAACCCAAGATTTCTGACTATCTGCAAAATAGGGATGAAATACCTGCTTTACACAGCTGTTGTCAGCACCCAAAATAAGAAAGAGTAAGTCGGCAGACTGAGGAAGCCCCAGGCAGAGTGCCGAGCACGTGTGAAGTAGTAAAATCAACAATCTTTTCTACCTATCTTTAGCTTGAAGTATCTCACATTATATCACTATTTTTGAACTAGTGTTCAGAACCTGGATTGCAAAGGAATGTAGCAACAACCTTAATTCGATCTGTTTTAACAGTTCTGCTGAAAGATTTTCATTATTGAACCTGGACAGAGCCCTGACTCAGTAGGTTTGCAGGGGAGAGATCTTGACAGTGAAGATGGGAGGGATAGTGACCTTTGAAAGAGAGTTTTGAACTTTGAAATGGATAAATAATTTGGAGAAGAAATTAGGGGAGAAGTGAGTAATTTGCTTACATATTTATACAGTAAATACGTATTTAATGTTTACCATCTGCACTGGGGATTGAGCAGTGAAAAAGTAATAAAAACCAAAACACTGACAAGGTGCCTTTACTCCTAGAGCTTACATCCTGGCAGGAAAAGAAGGAATGTCCACAAATACACACGTGATAGAACATGACCTTAAATGCAAGCGCCAAAAATAAGGAGAGTGAGTGAGAGGTGGGTCCTGGGAATTCTTTTTATAAGATGGTTCAGGAAAGCCTCATTGCTAAGCGATGTCACTCCGATTTATTCAATTTATTTATTGATTCCATGACATTTATCTGGAGTATACACTGCGGTAGGCACTGGACAGTCTCTGACAGGTAAAAACTGCAACCGTGTTTTAAAGCAATAATTCAGTCTGGCAATGATTCTTTTGAATGACACGAACACTCTTCCAAGAAAATGTCTGTGAGTGCATTTTATGGGGTCCTTGAATCTTATACTCAAGGTTAAGAAGCCCTGATTTGTGGTTGAATTATTACCTGGCTAAAAGCCGGCAACGCGGCATCATTTCTCAATTTTATGTGAATCATAAGCAGTCGTGTATTTGGGACAGATAAAATTATTATATCTAATTGTGTTGTTCTGTACTTAAGATGAGAGAAGAATCATGAGGACGGTTAAATTGAAGTTTGAAAATAGCATCTATGAGGATGCTTTGTATTTACAGAAAGGAAGTTACTCTTTCTTATTTCTCCTCTCTCCTTTTTTCTCTGCGCTCCTTCAATTTTTTTTATTTTCCTATTCCCTTCACTGACTTCAAATCATCCCCAAATCTACGCTGATGGTAGCAGGGTGGCATCCGGTGAATTTTTATTGTTTTTGTTGCTGCTGTTGTCATAGACCTATAAACAGTCACATATAGATATGATGTCACATACATAGTCTAATTAATTCATTCTACTGTTGAAGAAATGGAGACCCTAGTTAAAGTGACTAAGTTCACAGTCTAGTATAGAATAAAATAATGGCTTCTATTTAATTGTGGATAGTGTGAGCTAGGCATTGAGAAAGCCAGGCACCATTTCCATTTCCATTTGAAAATGTAGAAATGGAGCCAGAGAAGGGACATGGTATTTGTTCAGTGTCACGGAGTTTGGAAGTGGCTGAGTTGGGTTGAGGTCCAGGCTTCCTCACTTTGTAGCCCATCCATGACTGCCTGCCCCTCAAGTCTCCTGGCTCAAAGTCGGCTGCAATTCACACACCCCTCCCACCTCTGCATACTAACCCCGATCTCCTGCTCTGTTTGAGCTGTGAACTTTGGTTCTCTAAATGCAGCAGTCCAGGACAGGTGAAGATTGTTGTGAAAAGAACAGGCAGCGACAGTTTTGTTTAGCCTCTTTTTACATCTATTTTATTCTCCAGATTAGGGTATTTTTCTCAATTATGCATACTTATTCATTCTGCCAACAATTCTTTTAAGGCTGTTAAAGCTGTAGTCGATTTTCTTAGTTTGATGTTCCAAAGGAACCTGCTGTGTCTTTTTCGTTCTATACAGAAATAGGCCTGGTAGGATCCACCAGCTGCTGAAGTCACTGAGTAGCTAAAAACTTTGTTTTCTCCATTGTTATAGTTTCATAGTCTCCGAATTTGAGCAGCCTTTAATTTGTCTATACTGTATATTTTCCTTGAGGAAAGAACACACTGGTATTTGTAGGTGTTAGAAGAATAATCCCAAAGAGAGAAATTATTCTGCAAATATGCACCAGCACAGAATACTAAGTAATATTGTAGCCTACTTAAAAAAAACAGAAACAAAAAGATCTCCAAAAGACCAAATAAACACCAAAAATTTTTACAAACAAAAAAAGTGCAGAAAATATCAGAAGAATATTCTTGTTCCCTGAAATGAAAGATGCTTCACTGTGTGTTGTCTGGAGGGAATTCTAATGCTGTTTAGCAAAGACCCTAAATTGATTCATGACTTTGCGCGTGGAGATTTCACATCTTAAAAATATGTACCAAAAATGTATAATATGGCATTTTTTTAATAAAAGGAATCAATCAGAAAGAGTCTAAATGTTCAACAGTAGGGAGTTTGTTGAATGAATTACAGAACAATCACTCAATAAAGTGTTACAGTTCCATTAAGATGTTATTTATTTATTAATAAGACAACTCTATCACCATCTGTCGTTAAGCCATTTAACAACAAAAGAGTCCATGAACTATTATGCACATCATCTTGTACTTTCATAAGGAAAATGACTTAAAAAGTGATCCCCACAGCAGCTCATTTTGTACAAATGTATGCTCTAATTACTATTCCTACCACTTTTTATGTCTTTGAACTTAATCTACATACTTCTTGCCCACAATACTTTGTAGGTCCTGGTGGAGTAGATAGAGTTAGATACAGTTCGTCCTTGCTAAGCTGACGCTTGCCAATTAGCAGCTGAGGCAAGTGTTACACAAACGTACACACAGAATGAAAATCCAGGGCCCCCAGGACTGCAAAACACAGATGCCATGTGAGTGAACAGCAGACATTCTCAGAAGCCTGAGACTCTGGGGTGAAGATTCGCACAGGACTTCAACAGGGAAGACCTTTGCCTCCCTGGGAAAAAAAGAAGGAAAGAAGAGTGACCACTTCAGTAAACTTGAACGTATTAGGCATTGCCTTGTTTTTTTATTGGATTTGTACAGAATCTTGGAAGAGAAGCTTCTTCTGTTTTGCTTTTTCAAAGCCAGGAGTCATTGTCTATTTTCCTCTTCTGATTTCTTCTGGACTGTGTATCAGCTCACTCATTCGGTACACAGCAAACACTATATTTGTGTGTGCATATCACTGTTCTTCTCGACACGATAGAAAATTCTTTCCAAGCAAAATGCTTTCCTGACCCTTTGCAGCAGCGTTTATGGTGGAACTCAATAAACAATGGAGACGAAATAAATGACGTGAAGCCGCCACTGACGGCTAGTTACTAACTGATACACGTTCTGTGTAAGAACGAGCTAAAGGCACATTGTCTCTTTAGGAACACACATGTAATCTATCTCTTTAATTCTATGATCAAAGGCTTCCCCATTGAGGTAATTTCTAGACATGTATAAATACTATTCAATAAGTGTACGAGGATAAGCTCAACCTTCAGGAAGCATGATGTAGGGGACATGATGAGATCTGAGGAAGCAGACACACATACGTTTGAATTCTAGCTCCTGAATTTCTAGCTGTGTGACTTAATGCATGAAGTATAGTCAAAATGGGGGAAATAGTAGCAATAACCTGAATTGTTGTTAGGAGGTTTCATGAAATGATCTTGATGGGCACCCGATTCCTTTTTTATGTGACTTTTATGATGGCTGATTCTCACGACCTCTATTCTAGTCCTCTTGACATAATTTTTCTGTTGGGTAATCAATAGTCTTCTAAATGATCTTCTGTTTTCACCCTTGCCTCGTGATACACCATAACTTATATTTTGAATTCCTAACCCCGAGTAACTTAAAGACAGTGACCGAATGTGGAAATAGGCTCTGTAAAGAGGTAATTAAGCTAAAATGGTATCAGTTGGGTGGATTCCAATCCAGTATAATGGACGACCTCATAAAAAGGAAATTTGGATGCAGGCACTTAGAGAAGGAAGATGAAGGAGAAGCACATGAAAAAGACGTGTCTACCAGCCAAAGAAGAGGGACTCAGAAGAAAGCAACCTGGCCAGCTCCTTGACCTTGGCCTTGTAGCTTCCAGACTTGTGAGGAAATGCATTTCTTTTGTAGAAACCACTCAATCTGTGGAACTGTTATGGCAGCCCCAGATACTAAAACAATTTTCTATTCAAATAATCAGGAGATCCTTTAAAACGGCAAGACCTCTAAATTACATTATAACCCAACAAAAACACACCCACTCACCCCATCTTTTAGTAGATTCCCCTCACACTCAGAGTAAAGCCCTAAGCTCCCGTGAGGACCTGAGGAGCCTCCGGACTCTTCCTCTTGCTGGTTTCCCCTCTTCCCATCACTGGTCGGCCCCTGCTTGTTGGTCATCCTGCTCTTTCCAAATATACAAATTAGTTTCCACAGCAGAAGATTAATTTGCTAGTCAGCCCAGAAGATCTTCCTTTAGCTGTTCATATAGTCCCTCTCTTGTGTCCTTCTGATCTCGGCTGTAATGTCACCACTGCAGAGAGACCTTTTCTGGCTACCCTACCCGCAATGAGCAATCTCGCATCACTTTCTGTCCTCCTAACTAGCTGTATTTTTCTTCCTAGCACTTCTTACCAACTTATATGTTATACATATATTCTCTTAAATTATTTTTATATTTACAGATGGCCTCCTTCAAGTAGAATGCAAATTGCACAAGAGCAAGAACACTGTTTTCCCTACATTTATTACTCCACTACCCAGAAATCACCCTGCAGAGATTTTGTGCCCAAGAAATAATTGTAGGGCTTTGTATACAATGTAACTGTAGATATTAGATGGTGTTCAGTCATAAGCAGGGGCAGAAATGCCGTGCCAGATTTGATGGCATACAAAGAAAAAATACATGAATTACATGAATTAGTGGGTATTTTATTGTGATGAGAATAATTAATGTCAGCAAGTTTTTGTTTTGTTTTGTAGAGACAGAGTCTCACTCTAGTGCCCTCGGTAGAGTGCCGTGGCATCACACTACTAACAGCAGCCTCCAACTCCTCGGCTTAAGCGATTCTCTTGCCTCAGCCTCCCGAGTAGCTGGGATTACAGGTGCCTGCCACAATGCCTGGGTATTTTTATCATTGCAGTTTGGCCAGGGCCAGGTTTGAACCCATCACTCTTGGTATATGGGGCCAGCGCTCTACCCACTGAGACCCAACTGCTGCCCAATGTAGGCAAGTTTTAACTGAACAAAACCAATGCAAAAATATTACTCAAATCTTATCAATGCATTGTGTTAATTTTGTTACATCTATCTTTTCATATTAGATTGTTATTAAAGAAATCACTGGGTGATCAGTTTTAGTTATTGGGGCTGTAAGAAAACTTTACAATTCATTTGAATCCATACTCTTTTTTTTATGGTCTCATATGAATATAAAAGTTAGTTCTCTCTTAGTCTGTCATTTAATATGCCAGTGACCCAGGACAAATATTTTAATACAGCTGAGACTATCTGCTTCATTGGTAAACTATGAATAATAATAGAGGTCCTGTCTGTTACCCAGGGTTATAGCAGGGTTCCATTTGTGTGATGACTCTTATTTGGAAGCACATTCTGTAATGGTGAGTGGCAATGTGCTCTTGGGGATAACGCAACAAAAATTGAGATTATTTTCCGCCCCTGGCATTGCCACTGTTGTGACATCCTCTTCACATTAGCCCTAGAATTTAAAGCAAAGAAGTGACATAATTAGAAATTTTTATACTATTTGATCTAATGATATTTCACTTGGAATGATAAAATATTAATCTAGTGACCATCATGAGGTAATTAGCATGGAATATATTAGACAGTGCCCTGTAGGAGCCTAAGAGGATAGTTGGCAGGACTTGCAAATTTGATGTGAGCACAGGCACCAAGGGAGTCTAACTGAGGAAAGATCTTTGACATATCTAAGGAGAAGCGTTAAGAGGACACCCTGACCCTGTGGGTGGCTGGGATATTGTGTCCCAGGGAAGAGGATCGCAGAGTGGCAGAGGACAAGAGAAAAGGCTGACAAAACCACGTTAATGTTCTCAGAACTTCCTAGGATGGACTTTTCTAGCCTGCTCTTTGTTGCCTCTTGAGAAATCATTATTTTGCATGGAGTAGACATAATTATTAATGACTAAAGGTGGATAGTGTTGAGAATGGAAAAAGAGCCACCTCAAGAATTATGTTTTATTTATGAGAAATCACCCACCCTTTTCCTTTAGTTAGAGGTGTTTCAATACAAAAATACCTTTTTAACACCATTTAAACTTGTGAAATAAAATGTGAAATTCTTGGTATATGCATAATTTTAAAAAAGTGTAAAAATATATTTTTTGTGTCATTTTTGTTAATAAGGTGAGAAAAGTTGTCATGAGATCTACCCTTTTCACAAATTCTTAAGTTCACAATGCAGTGTTGTTAACGGCAGGTACACTGGATCCCTGGGCCTCATTCAGTTCTTATAACTGAAGCTTAATGTTTATCGAATGGCAGCTTCCTACGTTCCCTCTCTCCAGCTCCTGAAAATCAACATAGTACTCTCTGATTCTAAAAGTTTACTTTAAATACCTCATGTATGTGAAATCAAACAACATTTAAAAATATATTTATTTAGTAAGGATGATCATTCTTATAGATATTTTAAGTAAAAGAAAGCAAAAGTTACTACTACTAGTTTTTGAAAAATAATTAACAAATATGGGTATAGTGGTGGACATGCATAATATCTTCCTTTTTTGTACACGTCAATCTATGTTTAATCTTCAGCTTGTCCGTACACAGGTAGCACATTTGAATGCATGCTATAAAGATTGCAAATAAAATCTCAGAAAAAGATGACCATTCATTGAGCAGTTTCACAGGCTTTGGTTTCAAAAAGGATTTGATTCCAGAACATAATTCTGGTGATGGAGAGCAGATCAATGATGGCCAAGATTTAGAGTGGGGTAGAAGATGTGATCAGTAAGGAAGCGATAGCATGTGTTATTTGCTTTGTGGTAGGAAAGGCTTTCTGCATCTACATTCTTGTGATGGTTACAGAGATCAACACTTCATGGAAACACACACAAACAAAACAGTGCATGTAAACATCTTTGAAGTATGAACAGTGTTGGAACCTGGGTTATGATAGCACACACCAATATTAGTGTCCTGATTTCAGCAGTGCAATATGGTTAGATAAGCTAGATATTGGGTACAAATAATATGGTAATCTTTATTATTTTTAAGTTATGAGTCAAATTATTTTAAAAATGAAAAGTATTAAACAAAGACAATGCTACAAGTCTTGAAATAAAATTTTGCCATCCCTATAATCAATGGTATGATTTTGGACATATCATTCATCTTCTTATCTAGACGTCAGTGTTCTCATCTCTATAAACGGGATACTAATATGATTCCTATCTTATACTGTTATTGTTGTGATTAAATCATAGAATGTATATATGTGTATATATACAGATACAGATACTCAATACTGGGTATAGCATAAGGTTGGTGCCTAAGTGCTAAATTCCCTACTTATTTCTGTGGCTAATGGTTTTTAAGTCCTTAAGTAGAAGCTCATTCAAAAAGAGGCAAAATGAATGGCTGGGTCTCAAAACAAGACCCGGACAAGGAAGGACGCTCTCCATCCCCTGAAAAGGTCTCAATCCTCTTCTATTGTTTCGTTACAAACCAGTAACTTCAAAAATGTCTGCATCCCCAATAAGGAATAAATCAGCATAGAGAGTTTTACTTAAGTAAACTCAATAAATGATGGGACCTAAAGTTTATTAGCTCAGTTACTTTTTCTTATTTACACATTTAGAAATATGCTGTACTAAAGTTAAACATGTCTTGAGTAAGCAGTTGTGAGCTAGTACCAATTATGACGTCATAATAAAGTAACAAGGAACATTTATTACTTTTGTTTTTTAATCCAATGCTTGCAGTCCATAGGCAAATAGCATGTTGACCTTTCTGGATATCTGGAAGTAAGATAAAATCAAAACTTAGAAATCCCCTACTCTGAAGACTTCCCAGCTAGAGTGTATCTTTATTGAGGGTAGAGACTATATATATATATATATATATTTTTTTTTTTTTTTCCCAGAGAAACAAAACTAACACAAAGTTAAGTCCAGTTGAATTTAATGGGTAGAGAGGGAACGGGGTCAATATTATTCCCAATTTTCCTGCTTTAATAACTTTAACTGTGAGATTCTAGGTAAGAGAACATGATTATTCAAAGAAGTAAGTTCTTGGGAGGCCCACTATATTAGGTTCAACTGAGTAATTAGGAATTTTTATTTTGAATAGACAAAAATGGGAAAAATAATAAATACCAAAAAAACATGAAATTTATATCCCACATGTGCTTTGTGACTATGTTTATGTGTCATAAATAGGAGAACATCCTGCAGATCTTGAGAGAATTTAGGGCACATGAAATCATTTATGCCTACACTGTGTCTGAGGTTCCTTTACCATAGAAGCTGGTGAAATGGAGGAACCCTTTGGTAAATTACAATTTTTTGCCTCCTAAATCATAGACCTAAGATTACTTTATAGGTCTTTTTAAAGAACTATCACATTAGGCAAATAATATATCTGACTTCAAATAATAAAAATTCCTGAATATATATGGGCAAGAATTAAGTAATGCACACGGGTATATAAATTGACAAATTTACAGACACATTTTGTTTAGTGCATACTTATTGAGTGGTCACTATCGAATGCCAGTTATCACTGTTGAGTGCCAGGAGCCTAAAAATTCAGCAGTGAACATAATAGACCCAGATCTTTGTGCTCAAGGAGCTTATATTCTACTTAACGGAGCAGACAATAATCGAAGTCACTAAGTAAAATATTCAGCATATTAGATGATAGGAAGAAGAGAGATGATCTGATGCACATTTGAAAAGAGAATATCAGCCGGAGCAAGAGTAAGACCCTATCTCTACAAAAAATATAAAACTTAGCTGGGTATGCTGGTGCATGCCTGTAGCCCCAGCTACTTGGGAGGATGAGACAGGAGGAGCGTTTGAGTCCAGGAATTCAAGGTTGCAGTGAGTTGTGACGATGCCACTGCTCTCTAGCAAGGCCAGTAGAGTGGGACCTGAATAAATAAAACAGTAGGCTCTAGGAAACAGCGTCCTGAAGAGACATTTACACATGCGTCTGAGGCATGTGAGGGAAAGTCCATGCATATATCTGTAAGAAATCCCATACACTTAAGGAGCAGCAAAAAACCAAATGTGAGTGAAGCAGAGTGATGGTGGAGTGACAAGGAGTGACGAAATAAGGAGACAAGTAGGCAGGTCATTTCGAGGTAGTGCTTCCCAAACTTTGATTTGCATATAAATTACTTATGTTGCATGTTAAAATGAAAGTTCTGATTCAGGAGGTCGGGGGAGTTTACATTTTTACAAGCGTCCAGGTGATGCTGGTCTGTGGATCATACTTTAAATAACAAAAGATTATTGCGTACAATGACAAGGACATTGGATTTGAGTGCTGTGGGTTCAGCTGTGTCCTCCCAAAAGAAATGCTCAAGTTCCAGCTCTTGGAACCTATGAACCTATGTTGGGAAATAGGATCCTGCATAGGTAATCAAGAGAAGGTCATAATGGGTTAGAGTAGGCTCTAATCAGTGACTAGTGTCCTTACAATAAGAAGGAAATTTGGACACATATAGTGGATGAGGCCGTATGAAGACAGAGGCTGCGATTGGAGTGATGCTCCCACAAATCAGAGGGCGATGGCAGCTCCCAGAGTGATGGTGGCTTCAGAAAGAGCACTGCTGACACTTCGTTTTCAGATTTCTGTTCTCTAGAATGGCGAGAGACTGAATTTCTGTTGTTTTAAATTCCTCAAGGGTAATTTGTTGTGGTATCTGAGGAAATAAATACAGTGAGTGACATGGAGAATTAAGTCATTGTAGGGTTTTAAGCTAAAGAGTGGCCTGGTGTGACATATTCTCAAAGAATCACCCTGGCTGCAGAGACAGGGATAGTTTCAAGCTAGGAGGAGACAGCTCAGGCGCAGGTAGGCTAGTTTGGAGGCTACAGAAGTGAGTCCAGTTGGATAGTAGGAGACGCTGGTGGTTTGGATCAGGGTGGTAGTGATGGGGGTGAGACTTGAACAGATGGTGAATACGTTTTGAATTAGTGTTGACAAAATGTGTTAGTGCTGTATAGACTTTAAAGAAAAATGAGGCTAGTCAAAGATTTAGCCACAGTTTTTGGGCTTCATAAATACAATTAGGATGGAGTACATTAACTGATGTGAGGTGAGAATAGTAGAGAGCAATTTAGTGGGATGGGTTCACTTCGCAATGTCCATTATGCCCCCAAGCACAGGTGGTGAGTAGACTACTTGGTGTGAGTCTGGAGTCCAGAGCAGAGTTAACTGGTATGAGTTATTGAGAGAAATCATGATGTTTGGCAAAGATGTCCCTATGTTTTGAGATTAATATCAGGAAGGACAATAATGTACTTCTAAAATACAGTGTTCAGTAGTACT
Organism: Otolemur garnettii; assembly: GCF_000181295.1. Taxonomy (NCBI): domain Eukaryota; kingdom Metazoa; phylum Chordata; class Mammalia; order Primates; family Galagidae; genus Otolemur; species Otolemur garnettii. The sequence goes on from NW_003852478.1 coordinate 2,167,820, forward strand.
TGCCAGAAAATATACTGGCCCATATATTTGACCTGTGATAGCTGTGACATTCATTGTAAGAACTCTCCAGAAGTAAAAGTCAGGAGATTGATTTTTATTTTCCCTTGGGGATTTTATTCTTCTAAACTCCAACTTTTCATATCAAAGCCTCCGGGATGAACAATCTGCCCAAGAAGAATATTCATTATTTTTACTAACTCTGAATTTGACTTCTCATTATGAAAGCTCTGACGCCACTTGTATTTGTGTGGCCGGTGTTTAAAAAGATCATATTGGCCAAAGAATGTGAAAACTTCCATTATTTAATATTTCAGACTAAATTCAGTTACTCAATGTGGATCAGTTTGTTCATTAAACTTTTTTTAAAATTAAATCATAACTTAGCACTCTACCCAGGGGGTAGCTTGAGGCCCTGTCTCAAAAAAAAAAAAAATTAAATCATAACTGCATACATTAATGCATTTATGGGTACAATGTGCTGATTTTATATAGAATTTGGAATGCTTACATCATACCGGATAACATAGCCTTCACCTCACTTAATTGCTGTGTTAGGACATTATACTGTACCCTTAATAGATTTGATGTGTACCCTTGCAATATGCACAGTAGGTGAGGTCCCACCAGTTACCCTCCCTCCACTGGGTCTCCCTCCTCCCCCTCCCCTCACCCTCCTCTTCCTGCCTTCATTCTGGGCTATAGTTGTGTTTTATCATTTGTATGAACGTGAACGTGTGGGTGATTATATATTGGTTTCATAACATTACTGAGAACATTGGATAATTTTTCTTCCGTTCTTGAGATACTTTACTAAGAAGAACATGTTCTAGCTCCACCCATGTAAACATAAAAGAGGTAAAGTCTCAATCTACGTTATGGCTGCAGAATATTCCATGGTGTACATATACCACCTTTTGTTAATCCATTCAGGGGTTGTTGGGCACTTGGGCTGCTTCCATGACTTGGCAATTATGAATTGGGCTGCAATAAAAATTCTGGTGCAAATATCTTTGTTGTAAAGTGATTTTTGGTCATCTGGAATGTAGGAATGTATTAGCTTACATTCCCAGGAACAGTGCAGAAGTGTTCCCTTCTTTCCACATCCACGCCAACGTCTGTAGTTTGGGGATTTTGTTATGTGGGCTACTCTTACTGGAGTTAGATGATATCTCAGTGTGGTTTTGATTTGCATTTCTCTTGTGGTTAACAGTTATTTCATGTTTTTCATGGACTAATAGTTAGTCCATGTGGCTGTCATCTTCAGAGAAGCTTCTGTTCAAGTCTTTTGGCCACAATGAAATGGGATTACTTGTTCTTTTCTCATTAATTAGTTTGAGTTCTCTGTGGATTCTAGTTATCAAACCTTTGTCAGAAACATAACCTGAAGTACAGGGAAAACACTTGAAGAAATTGGCCTGGGAGAATGTTTTATGAGGAGGAGCCCCCTGGCAATTGAAGCAGCATCAAAAATACATTATGGGGATCTGATCAAACTAAAAAGCTACTGCACAACCAAGAACACTAAGTAAAGCAAGCAGACAGCCCTCAGAATGGGAGAAGATATTTGTTCATTAAACTTATTGTCAAAGAATCAGCCATCGTGTTACATGGATGAAGAAATACCAACCAGCATCCATTTCAATCACATTTTCTCTGTATCTAGAGAACACTTGCAGCTCAGAAAGCCTGGTATTATGTGGAGTTATTACACATGTACCGATAAAATAATTCTTTTCATCAACATCTTAGGAAAATATCTGTACCTCTATTGGGATGAGCGATGGGGCAGTGGAGGCCTGTAGTTGTCTAGAACTACGTGTGGATAGAAAGGTAAGTTTGTCTACAGTGATAATTCCATTGTTATGGCAAAGATTCCCAGTAACTCTTTTAAAAATGAAGCTGTCATTTTGATCTCCAGCTGCCTGGATCTTTGCCTCTCACTTGGTAGAAAACTCTGACAGAGAATAAAAGCATATTTATCAATCCTGCAAGGCCCAGTACAAGCACAGGAGGATGAAAATCTACATATTTTCAAATGGTTTACCAATGTCCAACAACGAAGTTACAACTACAGTCCTGATTTTCTTTCCATTGCCAGGGAAACATGATATAATCTGACCTCATTTAATAAGGCCAGATTGAAGAACAAAAATCTTAGTTTCAAAAATTCTTTTTCTAGGCAGAAGGTAGGGCTGTTCTAGACAGTGGTTTTTAAATTTGCTCTTCTGAGGATGAGCTTTGTACGACAGGTGACTAGATATCTGTCATCTTAAGTCTTTTTTAATATCTATTGAAGGCTATGCTGTTTATAATTGTTTCTGTGTGTGATCTGGAGTAGTGTTATGACTGTCAAACTAGAGTGATCACCATTTCACCTACTTGTGATCCCCAATTTCATGTGTAATATTCTTACCTTAATATATCAGCAGATCACTGGCTTTCATGATCTCAAATATGCTGTACAAAAACCAAAATATGCACTTTTAATTCAGCATTTGGCGGGCGTCATCTGTGGAGTGTTTGCTGGGTCAGAGAATGTAATGAGACTTCCTCATTTTACCCCAGCAAATTGGATGTCACAAACCTCTAGCTGCATTAGGTTTGACCCAGCTCTCTGAGGATGTGCTGCTTCTGATTCCACTTACACTCTTAGGCATTGATGCCCAATTACCATATTGATAGCGGTGCCTCCGTTTCCTTTCCTAACCTCCTGTGTCAGTTCAATAACAGGTGTCATTTGTTAATGTCAAAACTTTTGTTAACATGAGCTCTGTCTGAAATTACCCTTTATTCAAATTAGATTTTACATTTCATCCCACGTGGAGGGTTCTTAGGCTTCCTTACATTTAATTATTTCTGTATAGAGATTTAAACCAACATATAGGTATTTCCTGCTTCCTTAGTAAGCTCATCTAAAGTGTGGTATCCGGATCAGTATCATCATTATCACCTGAGGTGTGTTAGATCTGAACTTGATCAAGCCTTTCATGGGGTCCAGGGCTCTGCCTTTTAACAAATCCTCCCGGCAATTCAGATGTACGCAGAAAGTTGAGAACTACTGTTATAGTTGTTGAGTAATTAAAAAAAAATAGGCGGGGTGTGAATGTGTGTATAAAATAAACTCATCATTTCCTGACTTTCTAATGACAGTGCATTGGGAATCAAGGTCACCTTAAATTTGCTTAATATATTCTGTTATTGTACATTAAAAATATTTGTATGAGGTTACTATTGTTCATCTTTTCCAAGATGTATACTCTGAGGATATAACCTGAAAAAGTCTCAAATATTTCACATAATGATTCAGCATCTAAGGAAACAGCTACCAAAATGATTAGGAAACTTTTAGTTAAAAGTATACACTCGAAAGCATTTATGAAAAACAGAAAACAAATGGTCTAAAATACCCAATTACTTTTAATAATAAATAAGAGCATATGGCCAAAGTTATGATCATGAACTAAACTCTAAATCTAGTTTTTCTTTTTTTCCTCTGTTTCTCCTGCCCTTGCATAATGGATGTGACTCTTACCAGCTCTACCAATAATAGAAATAATGAGCCCTTCTATTGAATTTCACCCTTTCAAAGTCATTCTGTCTAATCACCAACTCTCTCACAAAGGCCCTGTAAAATTGGTAGGTATTTCTGCCTCTGATTCTTCCTGGGGTTTGTTGCCCTCTGGTTTTGCATATGTGATACTCAGAGTTACAGTTGGCTCCTGCCGAGGGTCATTTAGTACTGAGAAGCCCATAGTTCAAAAGAGAAAAAAAATTTGTTTTTTTTCTAAAATATGGTCGGGGCAGAAGAATTGAAAGTGAATTGTTAGTTTTAAATGCATTTAGGAATCTTAAAAACTGAAAAAGAGCAGGGTCACCGGCCAGGGGGCGGCAGGGTGGGGCTGCTGACAGGCCCTCTGCTCTCCCTGGTGCTGACAGCCTGGGTTGAGCCTGCATTGTCTGCGAACAACCACCTTAGGGGAGTCTGGCTGCCGCTGCCCCTGCTGTTACGGCCTCCTGTGCCATATGATCTCTCCCAGGCCCCCTGGAATAATCAAAAACTTTCATCTTATCTCACACTGTGAATAACTGAGTATCATATGGTGGTAGTAATTAGGAAAAGTGACTCACACACTTCCAAAATTTGCAAAGTATTCATTGTCAGTTTCAGGACCTGGGGTCTGTGTTTTGGAATACTTTTTTCAAGTAATTATTCTCTCTGCCTATTGGGCTGTGACGAGTTTTCTATTTTTAATCTGTTTTTCTTTGGTAAGACAACTTTGGAACAGTGGGGAGAAGACTGAGAAAATGACCAAATTAATTGTGAGAACCTTATACTCAACATAATTAAGTTAGACTGAAAAAGTCAATATATTTTAACTACAAAAATGACCATTTCATGTCCTAACATGTTGGGAGAATAGGTGCTTGACTTACATATTAAGATATAGAATAAACGAATTCCATACATTAATTGTATACTTGAAATTTTATGCCATCATTGTACTCACTACATTTTTTTTTTTAGAGACAGAATCTCCCTTTGTCACCCTCAGTAGAGTACTATGGCATCACAGCTCACAGCAACCTCCAGCTCTTGGGCTTAGGCGATTCTCTTGCCTCAGCCTCCTGAGTAGCTGGTGCCTGACTACAGGCACCCATCACAATGCCCAGCTATTTTTTTGTTGCAGTTTGGCCGGGGCCGGGTTTGAACCTATCACCCTTGATATATGGGGCTGATGCTCCACTCACTGAACCACAGGTGCCACCCCACTTAACACATTCTTTTTAAATTTAATGTCATCATCGTTTTATAAAGGATTATTAACAGCCATGTGGGCAGTTTTTTTCCTTTCTCCATAAAGAATCAAATAATATGATAAATGAGTTTACTTGCTGTTAAGATAATTTAGTTATCTCAATAGTTAATAAGCAAAAATGCACTGATTATCAAAACGTTTTACCAGAACTAGCTTTCAAGGTTGTAGTCAACCTTTAGTTAAAGGGTTGTCAGAAATTTTGAGAAATGTCTTCAAGTTATGATGAATAACACTTTTAGAGGGTTTTAGAAGTTTTGTTCTTAGCATTTGAACTTGTTTGTGTAATTTCCTCATCTTTTTTAGATGTGATTCTATAACTTAGAATTTCTACATTTTCAATTAAGTGAGAGAAAACATTTTTAGATTTTAATAGATAATAGTATTGCAAAATAAAACCAATACTAGCCCTTAGGAAACTATGACAGGTATTTAGAACATTCAGGGGACACTATACTTTGTATTAGACCTTTCTCATCTTTAAAGATTGAGTTCAAATGTCATGACTTACATGAGTGCCTCCCCGACTCTGAGAGGGTAGTTAATGCTTCTGAGCATGGAGTGCTACCTGCTTTTATCTATATCACCAGCCATCGAGGGCAGGATCTATACCAGACATGTCTTTTTTTAACCTCAAATAATAGTAGTCGTGGTCTTTGATTCTCTAGGAAAATGTGTTGAAACATTTTTGTAATTATGATCGTAAAGGCACATGCAAGCCACCAAGTAGACACACCGTATAGGTGGGCATAGCTTCTGATGGTGAGGGTGGGATTTTAAAAGGTCACCATATTCTCAGAACTCCCAGAACTGGACTGATTTTGGAGATGACTATTTTATAATTCTCCCTGATTCCCCCTATAAAGAAATGGAGGTTTAGAGAGGTTTCTCGAGGACACAGAGTTTATTGGTTGCATGTTTTGTGCCCTTTATAACTTTTTGTTTCAAGGAGGAGGCATTTACAACGTGCAAATGATTATCATTCAGCAATTAAACATTGTACTAGATAATTATGGCTTTATGGATGAATTTTTTAAAAAACCAATGCTTTGTTCCACTTAGCACAATTGTTCCTTGCTTAGGTATGCCTGTTTTATACTAGCAGAATCATATTTTTGCTTTGACTTGAAGCTCAATAAGCTGGTTTAGACAATGGGTTGTTAGATATAAGATGAAACTCTGTGTGTGTGAGGAAGAGACTGAGAGAGAGAGAGATATTATGCTCTGGATAGCCTCTTTGACAAATGTCTAAGACCTAGTTGGCAACATCATCACACAATAATCAATGCTACAGTCTACATGGAGATAGTATTATGAGTATCAGCGTCGCAGGAGTCCAGCAGTGTGGACGAAGGGGGTGATCACTGCAAAGCTCCTGCTCAGCAGGATGGCTTTTCAAGTGTACGGATGACATGGTTCTCTCCCTTTCCTGTGGACAAAGAGCTTGTCACCTCCTCAGCACATTCATTCTCCCCTGCATGGGTTTGTGCAGCCCACGCTGACTTCCAAAGCTTAACCAGCAAAAAATCCTTTTAGAAATACCTTTTATGATGATTATTTTTGAGAGAAGCTTGCAAGTTGAATCTAATAGTGAGTCACCATTCTTGTTAACAGCTGACTATTTCTTTTATATTAGAAATATGCTTTATCTAGGAAGAAGACTCAGTGTTTACATTCTATTGGCTACGTTTTTGTCTTTTGCCTCTAAATCAATGATGATATGTGTTCAATACTCATCAGGAAACAAATATCCTAATCGTATTTTCTACTGAGAGTTTGGGGAGTGCGTTTTCACTTGCTTTCCAGATCTGAAGTGTGTTATCCTCTATAAATTTATTCATTCCTGTACTCTGGTTTTCTTTTTTAGGTCCAATAAGGTGCCAGATACTGTCATTTCACTGATGTGTACAGGTGTCTGAGAGCTTGTAGGGGTTTTATAAAATTCGAGATGCTGTGACTATTGCCATTAGAAGCTTTCAAATGGTTGTTTTCTTCTTTTATTGCTATTTGCTATTTGTTTTTCTTTCGAGATTGCCTCGTGGATGGCATTTTGAACTTCCATCAGGGGCACAGAACGCCAGATTGCTCTTTAAGTGATGCTGGGAACCAGCTGATCATCACTTTCACCCATTCATTCTCTAGGCACTGCAAAATCTGGTGTTCTGATTTTATCACTGATTTTTCACAGTAATGATTTGGTTCTGTAACATCTGTCTTTTCTTTCTTTTTTTTTTTTTAGAGACAGAGTCTTACTTTATTGCCCTCGGTAGAGTGCCATGGCATCACAGCTCACAGCAACCTCCAGCTCCAGCTCTTTGGCTTAAGTGATTCTCTTGCCTCAGCCTCCCGAGTAGCTGAGACTACAGGCACCTGCCACAACACCTGGCTATTTTTTTGTTGCAGTTTGGCCTGGGCTGGGTTTGAACCCACCACCCTTGGTATATGGGCCTGGCGCCTTACTCAATGAGCCACAGGCACTGCCCTGTAACATCTTTTAAATGTGAACAAGGTTTTTTTTGCCTGTGTCACTGTGAACCTGATAGTTATAAATATATTTAATGTGTTATAATTCATTGTTTTTATTACCTTATTGGTCCTCAGTGTTCTCTGCCTTAGAGGGGCCCCAATGAGAGTTAATTCATTAAAATGAATTGTTTGGTCAGACACAATCTTTGATAGTTTCCTTACTTTCTAATAGGACAAAGTATTCCAGGCCAATTCTGCACATCTTGGTCCAGAATATCTGCCATTTCTCCAATGAAATGGGATTTCTTTTAGTGAGAACTTGTACTGAGAAGCCAAATTCTGGATGCTAATTGGGTTCTTTGCTGCTGGGTGGTCATTCATACCTACGGCCCAGGTATTATCTATCTGTCCATCTGTCTGCTCTCGAATAGAGCACTTGACAAGCTTAAACTCATATTTGGGACACCAGGATTTATATTTAACCTTATTCACTTTACAACTCTGTCTCCTTTCTCCTAATACAACACTCTATTTTTAACGTCACCAATATAATTTATCATGTGTTTTTTTCCCACCCTATACCCACAGTAGTCTTGGACTGTAATACCCATGTACCACCAACTATATAATTACTAAAAATATTTTAATTTTTCCAGTTATATTAATTCTTACTACAGGCTATTTTTAACTAAGGACATATAATTTAATTACTGTGTTTTAAAATCAGTTGGGATTTTTTTTTTTCTGTACACTTTACATTGGTTCTCTTGTTTCATTACTTTCAGTTTTCATTTTGTTTTACAGTTAGGTGAAACATTTGTATTTTTTTTGTGTCAAATTAAAAAAAATTATTGCAGGAAATTTAGTTTCTACCTTCTCATCCCACCTAATTCTCTTTCTCTCCTAATATATAACCACCCCTTAAAAAATGTATGACTTCTTACCTCTGTTGTTAACATTAGAAATAGCAAAATATTGTTATTTTTCCTTTCATAGATAAATAGTAGCACATTGTGCACATCTGCTCTTTCCTTTCCAATTTAACAATATATTCTGGAGATCTCTTTATTTAGTGATCCCCTATATGGAATATTTGAATTACCTCCAGATTTTTTCCTGCAATTTGAAACAATAAGGCAGACATACAAAAAGAACAAACTGTATAATTCCATTTTTAAAAAGTTTTCTAACTGCTAAATGTGGTGTAAGAAATCAGACTAGTGGTGTAGAAAATACCGGAAGTAGCATGGAGAGAGAGGTTTTTGAGTCGGTGGAAATACTTTGTGTCTCGATAAGTGAGGTTCATGAACACATACATGCAGTCATCAATGCCTTAAGATATCACGCTCAAAGATCTATGCATTGCAGGATTTAAAAACTATGCCTCATTAAAAAAATTGGCCATTCTACCAACCAGTAATCTTCTGATGTGATTTTTTTATTTCAATCAATAATTGATTGAAGTTAAAAGTTAAAATCTCTGTAGTTAAAATGTCTACAGTTTCTGAGGATAAAATGAGTTAAGTGCCATTAAACGAGCCCTTAATCATTGGCATTATTTCAGACAAAAAGTTTATGATCTGAGAGTATATATTGTTTTTGCTCTAAAATGTTCTGTTGCTTGACTTGTTGAAACATTCAGAACATGTTTATTTATTTAGTTGTCCATTAGGAAAATGCAATGTTCCATTCTGCAGAATGATTTTATACTGCTCTGCACTCAGTAATTATCACAGTTCTAAACAAACACGCTCCGTTGGTTTAATCCCCGATTCTAATATGGTGCTACACTGGAAGTGATTATACGGTGTGTAAGCCTAATACCCTTCCATCGTTTCATGGCGCCCGGGCTTCATGCACTTGGAGAAGGCTGTCTGTTGTCAACTGTGTTTTTAGATTTTCCAAATGGCCCATTTCTTGAAGGACCAACAAAAGGAAGCTATTCTGACAACTTGGCTGAACTCATGGAAATTTCAGCCTGGTCCAGATGGTGAGATTCAGCTGTGCCACGGAACAGGTAAAGGCAGCATTGAAAATGCTCCTGGCAGTTATCCTGAGTCTTGACAACAACAGGTGCCCCAGATTATTTTTTTTTTGCAAAAGATTCTCCAGAATTGGAAATGAGGTGGCATTATGTTTGTTTTGCAAACAGGGGAAACTTTTCCAACCAGAGTAACAAGCGATTGTGATTACTTTAATTATATTGTCAGAACTTTACCTCTGAATTCAACATGATTGAGGTAGGGCACAATTTAATTCATTTTTCACTACAAGAAGTCTGTGTAAGGAATATGGGGAAATTATTATGACAATGGGCTGTCCAAAGTGGCAGACAGATCCCAGTCACGCAGTGGAGAGGCAGGAGGAGGCTGTTAGGGACCTTGTCCTCAAAGTGCTTTGGTCAGGCTCACAGGGGTTGGTTTGTGTGTATGTGTGGACATCACAGCCAAGAACTGAGATACATCAATTTTGCACATTGAATTGTATTTGTCATTTAAATCATGAAAATTACCAGTACTATTCCAGTTCGCTGATCATTTATGTGACAGAATTAGATTGACTACTCTTGATCTGATTGCTCACTAGGAAATTGATCGATCTTGAAAGAGACATTCCAGGCAACTGTGATAGCAAGCCAAGAAAATGTGACACTGAACAGCTGTGAATTGGGAGCTCCTCCTGTGAGGCTAGTGTTTGGGCTCAGAAAAGAGTTATGGGGACTTTTAAAGCGTCCTGGAAATTAGAAGGAAAGTGTTTGCCACTCTTATGGAATCATCACCTAATGAAAGAAACTGGCAAAATAATTGAATAAAAACATGAAGAATCCATTTTCTGTTCTTTTAATTGGCTCCTTTGTTAGATTCACTGTTTTGTGGAATTTAAATAAAATTTCAAGACAATACTCTTCCACTACTGGGTCATTTTTAGTTTTTTGGAAAGTTTAGCCTCAGAAGATCAGGAACAATAACAAGAAAAAGGCAATTAGTAAAATATACTTAATAGGCTCTGGAGTTTAAACAGATGTGGTCAGGAGAAGTATTTCTCCAGGTTGGGAGAAATTAATTATTTTCCTGTTGATTTCTCCCAGATATTCATTTCCCCCCTGTCCTCACATACCTCTGCATTGCTAGCTTGCTGTGCGAGCTCTCAGCTTTTCCTAAGCTATCCAGGACTACACAATTTCTGAAAGAACCCATCTGCCTGCGTTGTCTGGAAATTCTGTCTGCTAAAGCAGTGGCTGTCACCTTCATCCCGCTCACCTTGGCCACTCTTCCCGTGTGTGGACCCGGACGCTTCACTGCAGTCTTTGTTCCTTTGAGGACCCCAGACTGTAGCCCTGTCGGTGTTGGGTCATGTGCTTCTTGTGCCACCTGAAGGAAGGAAAGAACATCATTCATCTATTTGTTCATCACTTCAATGAATAAATATTGGGCTATGAGTAAGCGTCTCATATAACAATTCTTTAAATCAGGTTGTCATTATTAATTTCCCTTCTAATTAGGGAGCAGAACACCTTTACTGGAAGCACAACTGTTTACCTCCAGCTCAGATCAAGGCTTCATTTCAGGCTTTATCTCCAAGCCAACTGTGACTTTTTTAAAGTTACACATCCTGAAAGAGCATCAATTCTTTCTGGATTTAAGAGATTCTGACAACACCATTCCTTTTTCCAAACCTAAGGATTAGAAGAGTTAAAAGATATATATATAGAGAGAGAGGATCATAAGGCCAGTATGTACCAAATGTAACTATTTGTTAAACATATGAAGTAAATAGCAGGAACATGACTTATGGTTGGGTGGGATGGCTCATGCCTGGAATCTCAGAACTCTGGGAGGGCAAGCTAGGAGGGTTGTTTGAGGCCAGAGATTCAAGACCAGCCTGGGCTACAGAGTGGGATTTAAAAAAAAAAAAAAATTAGCTGAGAGTGATGACCCTCTAGAGCAGGGTCCCAGTCCTCTCGTGGCAGTGTCACTTGAACCCAGGAGTTTATGGTTACAGAGCTAGGATTGTGCCACTGAAGTCCAGCCTGGGCCAGAGCCAGAGCCGGTCTCAAAACAAGCAAACAAAATATGGCTTATATCTGTAGCTAAGAGGGATGTAGTCAGATTTACTTATTCAGTTCAAGGGCAGAGGCAACGTCTTTAAAATGTGTAGGCAGGTGGACCCCGCAGACTGTGGAGTGGTGCTTCTTGAAAGATGTAGGAGGGGAAGGCACAGGGATGGCGGCATGGACTGCCCCCCCAGGGTCTCCCTGTTTATTGGTTTACACAGGGAGTTTGGTTTCACGGCTTATGATTTTTGGTATTAGACCCTTACCCGCCTGTCAGTGACAATTTTGCGGGTCAGCGCTCTTGTATTAGCGCTTCTCAACACTTTCTTATTAGCCGTGATGAGTTGTGGTCTCTTTTCCAGGAAAAGCCAGCATTTTATTTTTTTTCCAAGTGTTTTCCTACTGAATCTGTCCCTGCTAATGAGGAATTGGGGTCTTTCCCCCCGCATTGTTCATTCTGAATCTACATACCAACTAAACCTGGGAAGTGTGGAATTGCAGCTAATTTTTGGTGTGATTCTTCTACAAATTATTATTTTGTGGTAGAGCCATATGCAGGGATATCAGAGAACCTTCTAAAAATTAAAATAGTAGCTCTGAGATTGTGGAAACACTGGTTCAGTAATGTCAGTTGGATCAATCTAGAAAAATATTACCATGGACTGAAAGTTTCCCTCCACTGCCCTGGGTTCGACTTGCTTCAAAAGAATATGACCAGAGTTGGCACTGTGTGCAGTGATAAAAGGGATTTGCCTCTAGAACTCAGGCCAGCATGGAAGAAAACCTCTCCACCAAGGACAGTAAGATTTGCCTTATCCCTGTATGTGACATTCGTAAGGTATTCCTGAAGATAGAAAGGGTGGTTACAGTACTTTGCTCCTGGTGTGGAGATACACCAGTGACGTATGACAAGCCTGCCGCAGTCCCCCTTTATAACGCTACTAAAACATGTGGGGATGCATTCGATGTGTGCAGAGTGCAGTCCTGTTGTGGAGGAACGAAGCCTTGGGCCCCCCTCAAAGTTCCTCAATATCACGGACACTGCAGCATATAATTCATATGTGATTTTTTTTTAAACAAATGGCCACTGTTGGAAGAAACAATTGGGCAGAAAAAAAATATATATATATCTTTTTTTCTTTCTTTTTTTTTTAGAGACAGAATCTCTCTTTATTGCCTACGGTAGTGTGCTGTGCCGTTACAGCTCACAGCAACCTCCAGCTCTTGGGCTTAGGCGATTCTCTTGCCTCAGTCTCCCGAGTAGCCAGAAAATATTTTTTGAAAGATTTGGCAGGACATCTCTGTGAAAAAAACATAAGGATGTGCACCCCAATGCAATGGCAATGAATTTTTGAGGACATGCGTACAATCAATGACAAGATACAGTGACAAGAGCTGTGAGATAAGCAGTCAATAGCTTAACAAAAAAAAAAAGTCACTGCTACCTTTGTCCCCATTGACGCCCTGAAATACATGAAGGCATCCAGTGAATGCAGCAAATGCATGTGTCCTCGCCACACATCACAGGGAGACATAATGCCAATGACCTGCAGAGAATGTAACTCCATGTCGTTGTTCATAGAAAGATGTGTAAGCTACACAGGGTTTTCCCAAACACAGTACTAATTATTCTGGGGTCAGTGACTGAGCCCCCCAAGCTGTTTATCAGGTGCTGAACTGGCATTGGTATGTGACTGCTATCAGATTAAGTTGATCCTTGTCTCTTGGGGATAATTAGGTCAAGGGACCTGGGATGCGGCCAGAAGGGAGAGAGGCGTTTCAACAGAATGAAACGGGCGGTATGGAGAAGATGCCTTCGTCCCTCCAACTGGGTTTACTACAGTGATTTTTCTTTTCCCCGTTGGCAGGGGAGGAGAATTTCCACCGAACCCATCTATTTTTTCCCTCCTAGAAACTAATCTTCTCTTTCTCAGCTTTCATTCAGAGCTAGACATTAATTCCATAATTCTCTGGAGATGATATTTAAGCCAAGATATAAATAATGCAAAAAAGTCCAGGGGTAGAGTTATCTGTTCAGAAGAAGCAAAAATGACAAGGGTCCTTTATAAGGTCACGTGGAGTACGGCAAGGAGTGTGGTTAGAGTCAGAGAGGAATCGGCTGGACATGAGCTCGGAGAGAGTGGCCTTGTAAGTTAAAGAATGAAAGTTTATTCTGCTTAGAATACGAAACCACGGGACGCTCAGAAGCAGGAAAATGCCAAACCTAAGGATCAACGTGCATTTGCAGGAGTGTAGGTGAGAATTGCTTGGGCCAGACTGGAGTGGGTAAGAGTGGGGATTAGGGATGTGAACTAAATTAAAATCTTAAGCCTTCTCCCCACCACTGGCTGACTGAACAGTTCTTCTCTTGGCCAAAGGGAGACTAAAGCTCAGTTGCTGCCCGTGAGAAGGGAGGTCCGACACTCTCATCACGCCCCCTTCCCTTCTTGGAGATATCCGTACTGACTCATTACCAGTCCCAAGACACACAGGACAAAGCTCAAACTACACTGGCAGATCATTCATTTACTTACCAGAACACGTGGTCTGGGTATATGTCCAGAGGCTTGTCTCTGATTAAGTCTTCCTTAATTTAACTTAAAACACTGCAAGGCTTTAGACAAAGCTTGATTTCTGTTTTCTTCCTTTTCGAAAATTTCAAGTTCATATGAGGGTATAGGTAATTAGGTTATGCTATTTCCTTTTGTGAGGTTAAGTTTAAAGTCTGAGTTATAGTTGAGTCCTTCACCCAATAAGTGGGCCACATGCCCCTGTGTTGTACCCAGTAGGTGAGAAGCTACCAAGCCCCCCTCTTCTTGAGTTGAATTGTGTTTTTCTCTCTGTAGTTGTTGATCTGCTATTTTCAGATTAGTACTGAGTCCATGGGATATGTGCTTTTCCATTCTTGCTTTCCACTTCACTTAGGAGAACATTCTCTGGATCTATCCAGGTGAATACAAAGGAGGCAAAGTCTCCATCATTTTTCTGGCTGAATCGTATTCCTCAGGATACATAGACCATAGTTTATTAATCCACTCATGGGTTGATAGGCACTTGGGTTGTATCCACATCTTTGCAATTGTGAAGTGAGCTGTGATAAATATTCAAATGCGAATGTCCTTCTTCTGGGTAGATAGCTGGTAATGGGACTGTGGGATTAAATGGGAAGTCTATTTTGAGTTCTCTGTGTATTCTCCATACTTCTTTCCAAAAGGCTGTACTAGTTTGCAATCCCCCCAACCCTGCAGAATCCCTTTCTCCACACCCAGTCCAGCATCTGTACCTTTGTGACCTTGTGGGGTTAGGTAATTTCTCACTTGCTTTTGATTCGTATTTCTCTGATGATTGGGGACAATGGGCATTTTTGCATGCGTTTGTTATCTATTCATCTGTCTCCAGAAAAGGTTCTGTTCATGTCACTTGCCTGTCAATTTATGGGGTGTTTGTTCCTTTCTTGTGGATTTGCTTGCGTTCTCTGCATGTGCATGTTCTGGCCACTACCCCTTTGTCTGATTCATACCGTGGGAATATCTTTTCCCATCCTGAAGTTTGTCTCCTTGCTTTGTTGACTGTGTCATTAGCTGTGCAGAAGCTTTCAACTCACTCAGGTCCATTTACTTATTTTTGTTGTTACCTCAGTTGTCAGTGGCGGCGTCTTCATGAATTCTTTTGCAAGGACACTATTTTTTCCCCCACATTCTCCTCTAGGATTTGTCCTTTCATGTCTTAGATTTAAAATCTTTTATCCGGCTTGAGTTTTTCTTAAGTGGTGAGAGGTGAGGGTCCACTTCTTCCAGCACCATTTATTAAACAGGGATTCCTTCCCCCAGTGTATACTTTTGTTTTGTTTGTTGAAAATCAGATGGTGATATGAGGCTGGTTTAATCTTTAGGTTCTCAATTCTGTTCCATTGATCTGTGTCCTATTTTATATCAGTGTCATGCCTTTCTGATCACTGTAGGCTTATTGTATAGCCTGACATAGTTCTAGAGCTTCAATTCTGAAACCAATTATAAATCAGAGAATCTTTAAACCTACCTATAACCTGTAATATCTGGCTTTGAGAGGGCCTGCCTTTTGGGGCCAAATCAATGTACTTTTTTTTTTCTTTTTGCAGGTTTTGGTTGGGGCTACGTTTGAACC
>NW_003852478.1:2183576-2218322 GCF_000181295.1 Otolemur garnettii
CAGGTTAAAAAATGCAGAGACATGTACATATGAGAAAAAGAGGGGACTCCAAAGTGTACCCCAGTTTTTTTGTTTAAGCAATAGAGTAGATAGTGGGTGGTGCCTGTGGCTCAGGGAGTAGGGCACTGGCCCCATATACTGAGGGTGGTGGGTTCAAACCCAGCCCCAGCCAAACTGCAACCAAAAAATAGCGGGCGCTGTGGCAGGCGCCTGTGGTCCCAGCCACTCGGGAGGCTGAGGCAAGAGAATCACTTAAGCCCAGGAGTTGGAGGTTGCTGCGAGCTGTGAGATGCCACAGCACTCTACTGAGGGTGACAAAGTGAGACTCTGTCTCTACAAAAAAATTAGAAAAAAATTGAGTAGATACTGAAAGTATTTATTGAGATGAGAAAGATTTCGGGATGCATGACAGCTTGGTTTTCGTTTTGTTTTCAGAAAACCTAGATTTCTCTTTCTCTCTCTCCTTCTCAGTTTGTCTTTTTCAGGTTCATCCTTAAAATATCTATTAAATATTCAAGTGGAAATCAGGGTGGTAGTTTGATATATAAGCCTAGAACAAAGGCAAGAAGTTAGGGTAGGAATTGTAAATTATAGAGTCATCTTGTCAGCATTCTGATAATATTTAAAACCATTTAATTAAAAAAAACCCTAAAAGCAGAGGGTTTTGATATCTAAGAGTATACTTGTTGGGACCCTGAGTACATCCTTGTCCAGACACATTCCATAGAGTTGATGTAAAGTATTTGTCTGAGATCCTTTATCCTACTCACTTTTATTAGTTTAGTATAATGTATATCCCTTCCTGTCTTTGCTCAGTTATCACGGGAAGACACTTCCCCTATAGCTTCTATGGATACTTTTCAGTGAATAGAGGAAAGGGGAACGGGGATGGTGACTGGCAAACTCCCACTAAGACACACCAAGTGTGTCTACAGCACACATCCTGGGTGAAGGGCTCAACTACCACTTGAGCTTTACCTAGGAAACACACAAAAAGGCTAATCATTTGTAGCCTCATATTAATCTGAAATGAAAAAGAGTAAATAAAAACAGAAAAACTCATTTTTTCCCAATTATTGAATTGTATGTAACTGTCTTTATAGGGGATGCCCAAATCTTCCGATATTTTCATATTTGTTACATTAAGAAAGATTCTGTCTAAAAATTAAAGAAATTTTAAGCACAGTAAAGAGCTGCCGTGCCACAGTTCCCTAGAGAGTTTAGCAATCCTTCTTCCTGCTTGTTGAATCAGCCCAGTAATATAATCACGACCATATCCGAAGGGGATTTCAGCGAGTTGAATCCACTATAATATCCTAGACAGGGAAAATGAATATTCATCAGCCTTAGTAAGGATTAGCTATACCACCGACTGTTTTGGGTAGAACTTAAGCTTGAATTTAAATGACAATTTGCATTACCAAGAGATTCGAAAATGAAAAAAAAACATACCTTGTAATACAACAGCATGATAAGAAAATCTGCCTTTTGAAAAAACAGATGCATTTAGCAGCTTTCTTGCCTCCTGCAACCTTCCCCTGCAAAGTGTATTTAAACATTGACCGTCAATGTGACTTTGAATTCAGGGGTGACCTTTGGTTAGTTTGAAAATAATAGGGAACAGTCCTGGGGTGGTGTGCTGTAGAGTGCATGGTCCTGGCCTGCCCATCTGGGTTTCTGATTATGAGTCTGCAACCAGCACCCACAGAATCTATGTCTTAGGAAATATTATTTAACTTGTTTAGATTTCACTGTCTCCATCAGTGGCATGTAGTAGTCTGTGGCCACTTTCAGTTTTTGTTCACGACATTTAACATTTTGACAAATTTCAGCTTGTGTGGGCTGCTATTCCTAAATCGAATGCAGTACGTGATGGGCTCTAACATGTTCCTGGCTACTAGTTACAAGTACTTGCCCAAGAATGTATCAGATGCTTTCCCCATAAGGCAGTAGAACCTCCATATTTGACCACTTCCCTGCACTGACCACCTCCCTAAGTTGATTGGATATTCATAGACCAGAAATGCACCACATGTACTTATCAGTACGGCAGGCCTAGTTCCTCACGGTGATCTCCTCTGAATGTTGACCCATTTGTGACAGTTCCTTGTGTGATCAATTTGCAGAGGCTCTACTGTGTTTCCATGAATAATCTGAAGAATCTCTGTTTTAAGTATTTTATATCATTCCTATATTACGTATGAAAAAAATGATACTCAAAGAGTTTAAGTAGCTTGCCCAATGTCACACAGTAAACAGCATCCAGCTCTATGCACCTCCCAAGTCGGTACATTCTCTATGGTCAGACTTCTATCTGAGCCCCAAAGCACATGGGTTGATTTACATAGGTGGTTTTTTTTTTTTTTTTAACTATTTCGAGCATATTTTTAGACTTTTAAGAATTCTAAAGCTATGTTTGCGGATACTTGCTAATATCTTTAAAATTGAAAAGAAATTCCTTCTCTCAAATGTCTCTCTCATTGGTTTCAATGTTTCATCAAATTAAATAAAAATATGGAGTCCTGGAGGCTCCAATGGGAAACGCAGTTACTGTGCTCTGAGAGCTTCGTATCTCTCCATTTCTCCTTGTCACACCACATCTGGAAAGCGGAATGGTGAGTGCACAAATGTAGATTTTCATGAGATAAACAAAAGGAGATTCTGTGAAGATTTTAATGTCCTCCTGTTTCTTAAGGTATATTTCAAGATAATCAGCTTGACCCTCTTCAAGCATAGCTCTACTGGGAATCAGCCCAGTGAGGGTCAGTGATGGGGCCACGCTGCAGTCTGCTTTTTAAACAAACTGCATTCTCTACCACCCAACTGAGGTTTATAGGGCCACTGGCCTAAATCTGATAAAGAAAGATGTAGATTACAAAAAGTTCAAAGTCAGGGCAGCGCCTGTGGCTCAAAGGAGTAGGGCGCTGGCCCCATATGCCGGAGGTGGCAGGTTCAAACCCAGCCCTGGCCAAAAAAAAAAAAAAAAAAAAGTTTAAAATCAGTGAATTAGGAGAAAATTTTAGACTAAAAATGCCTTTGAAAAGTCACTTGAATTTCCTGTGAAGTACAGTATGCACCGTTTTAAGAGTACATTAGTATCACGTGATAGGTATAGAAAAATTGTATCACAATGTACAATCTGATACTAAAGTGTTCCTTTTTTTTTTGTTTGGAGCCCTTGTATCTGTGTACATTATTTGGAAATGTTCCACTTGGGATTATCTATTTCTGCATTGATTTCTTTGTTCAGCTGTTGACTTCCTTGTATAGGGATGAGTGTGGTGTCACAGAGGTTGGTGTGGTGCTTATGTGTTCTGCTGCCCACACCGTTCCAACTTGGGCTGCCAAGAGCCCTTCCATCAGGCCCCTACATCTTCTTAAAATCTTTGACACGGCTCAGGCATGCATGTGTGTGGGTATATATGTATGTTTCAACATTACTTTTTGGCTCTCCACCATGATCTGGTCTCATTTTGTATAATCCCTATTCTAGTCTTGAATTAGCAATTTCTTCAAGGAGCCCTGACTTCAGATTGACCACAGACTCTTTGTACTTAATTTGATCTATTTCCTGTTGGTATCAGATTCTTAATAACTATAAAAATAAACTAAAGAATAATACAACTCGCTAGGCCCCATACCAAGTCAATGTCTTTTTGTGTGTCTAAGTTATACTCCTGTGTGTTTTGAGCTTGATGTACCTCACAGACAACCAAGAAAGCAGTAGGTTTAAATGAAATTAGGTAATAAGCCCTAAGAGTTACAGCAAAATTGTGGTTATTTTAAAGAAATTGATATGGAAGAATAAATCACAGGTAGATTATGTATAAACAGAGTTGTTGCTTTGTGCTATGCACAGAGATTCATCTCTTTAAATACATATAAGTCTGCAAATACATGCACATATTTTAAAATAATAGTAATTTAACAATAGTTTTTTTTGTTCATTATAAAAAGGAATTAAAGTTCATGTTGCCACTTCTATGTTGTTATTGGCACTTTTTGTTAATAAATTTGAAAAGGTTTGATAGAATGTATGAGTATATTTTGCTATTGTATTTAAATGGCAAGCCTACAGTATTGGAGATAATTTAATAAAGAAAAACATTTGTATTGCATTACAAATTGCATGACATATTTCTCATTCATTTAAATTTCAATTTAAAAATGGGGCCTTAAAGGATATAATCTCTTAGAGTCCTCTCTAAAATTACCTAAGCTTAGAAATTGGTATAGAAAAGAAAATGCGGATTTCTGCTCAGATGGATGGATTTTTCCAATGAGGAACAGATAATCAAAATCCATACTAATAAGATTTGAACTGGACAATAACACTCATTTGGCTCAGACTATACTGCGAATCAAAGAAAATTTTGCACTAGCCAGCGTGGTCTACCTAGAGGGGTGTTCTGATTCATCACAGGAGTTGAACAATTGTGTCAATCGTAACCAGACACCTGCTCCTCCCACCCAAATCTATTTTTTTCTATGAGATGTAATTCACATATAATATTTCCATTTCTAAAAATGTACAATTCAGTGGTTTTAGGTGTACTCACAAAGTTTTCTAAGCATTGCAAGGATATTCCACAACCTCCCCATAAAACCTCATACACATCAGCAGTCGCTTCATCTTTCCCACCCCACAGCCCCTACCAACCATCAGTTAACTTTCTGTCTGTATAGATTTCTCTGTTCTGGATATTTCATATAAATGGAATCACATGATATGTGTCTTTTTGTGTCTCGTTTTTCTTACTCAGCATAACATTTTCAAGATTCATCCATTGCAGCATGAACCAATGCCTTAGTCTTTTTTTTTTTTTAACCAATGAGTAATATTCCATGGAATGTATAACCTATATTGTTTATCCATTCGTTAGTTGACAGAGATTTGGATTAGTTCCACCTTTGCCTATTATTAAGAATGTTTCTATAAACATTCATATACAAATTTCTACGTGTTAAGTATCCTTTCAATTCTCTTGGATAGACAAGATCAGACAATCACATTTGCAAGCTCATCCTAGAAAAAGCACTACATACCTCATTGCCAAACTACGGTCACCTCTGAGCTACTTCCCTTGGAAACTCAGCACTGATACCGGCACCTAATCCACCCTTCACAGCAATTTTGGAGTTCTTTTTCTGGAATGGCCATCAGAGCTGTCATGGTATGAGCTCTGACAATTAATTTTGTGAACTCATTCTAGAAAAATGATGTATGGTCATTGCTGATTATCACCATGGTCACCCTTCAAGTCCTTCCCTTGGCCATCTGGCAACTGTTGTTATGTCAAACAGTGAGATACACAGCACTTTTTCTAGGATGAGCTCAAGAACTTAATTGTCCAGCCTTGGATTATATAGAGTAGAATTTCTGGGTGACACAATAACTCTAAAAGTAATTTTCTTAGGAACTTCCAAGTTACTTTTTAAAGCAATTGGACCATTTTAGAATACAATCAGATAAGAAAGTAATAATAATTCAAATTTCTCCACATACTAACACTTGTTATTGTCCAAAAGACACAAGGGAAGTTCTGGGTTGCTACTGAGCACCTTGATATATGAGATTAGTAAGTCTATTGTTTAGTGTTAATGTTTTATACATAAACAGTTTCAGTAAAACTATACCAGAAACATATAAATTTATTCATATATGTTTATAAAAATATTATATGTATACTATATTTTACAAATTGTTACTATAGCCAGTTAAAATATTTTTTGAAGTTATTTAATCATATAAGTATGCTAATGGATATATTTTTCCAGAAGCATTTGAGATGGCTCATATAAATTAATATAAACTCTGTACTAGTTGAATCTGAATAAATTTAAAATTTTAGATTTAAGTTTTGCTGTCCTTGGGAAATAATGCTTTTAAAGAAGGGCTCCCAGTGATACTTTGGACATTCTCTCTGTGGGGAGGGGAGAGTGAGGGATGTGGAGAAGGATAGAGTCTGGCTTTGTGATGTAAGAATTGGCTAAAAATCCTCATATCTCCTAGGGCCAGCAATTTAATTTAGCTCATTAGATATGAGAGATTAAAGATTGTTTCTGGAAAAAAGTACTCAGATTACTGTAATAATTGTAGCTTTACCGACTTTTTTGTGATGATAGAATGAAATCAAGTCATATAATGGAAGCTCTGCCAAAAGCTTGCTTTGGCTGTTCTTGCATTTAATTTCTTTGTGTCATTTTCCCAATACTTAGGATTTCCTTTCATTTTAAATCAGGCTTTATTGTAATGATTAATGGCAGTTATTATAACATTTTAAATAAAGTCTGAAGGAGAAAGTTATACCTTTAGCACTATGGTAATCATACCCTAATTATATTTACACTTCCCAAATCTAATATTCATACTCGTCTTTACCAGAAGAAACATCTGAGGGCTGTGAAGTGAGCAAAATCTCTCAGTAAACAAAAACGATTGCAAAATGCTTGGACTTAGCTGGTGGAGCAGACGTTAGCTAAAGCTTACTCTCTTTTATATTGATAGATTTGATAAATGTCGGCTTGGTGCTATGAAGTTATTGGTACATTGTGACAAACAGGTGTCTTTCTTAAGTGCCAGGATAGAGCAGTTTCTGCAAAGAAGGATGTGTTATAAAAGGATTAAGTCTGCACCACAACACCATTAGAAAAGACTGATAAAAGTATGGTAGACAGGCCAGAGAATGAAGCTGCTTGTTCGACAGATATTTTCAAATTTGAAAAGTGAAAAATAGGGCCCATAAAATCAGCATAATAGTATGTTTCATTTCCTTGGGGATTTCATAATCTAGGAGACAGGGACGAATAGATAAACAGAATGTGCACATAATTAGAAGATAAGAATATTGCTCCTATAAGACAGTAGTATTGAAAGACTTTGGACGAGTGAAATAAAGAAAATTCTTAGAAATATGTTAAGCTTGTTTAGAACCCTAAACTACATATGCTTTCCTACATATCATCCCAGTTAATTGTCCCAAGACTTAAATCTTGGTGTAAAACTTGTGATTCTCCACTTGGCAGAGGAGAAGCTACATCTCAGAGGTTAAGTGATGTGGCCTAAGTCATAATTGATAATTTATTTTTTCCATTTCAGTTAATGACCAATTCATCCCCCTATAACCTCTGGCTGCAAACCTTAAATTCACCCTTGAATCCTCCTTTCTTTCACAAATGAACATAGAGTCCTGTGATTATTTTCTTGCATTCATTAGCATAATCACTTCAATAACTGTCTTCTACATTACCTATGTGGCCATCCAGAAATATTAATTAGTATAGGAAAGTAGGATAAATGCCTGATTGTTTCTGTATATTGATCAGTTTTCAAAATTATGAGATAATTTTCTATTATCTAACAAAGGTAATCAATGAACTTTTGTTTTGTATGATCATTATATGCAAGGTCTGACAACTAAATTTGTGAACTAATCCAAGAAAAAGTGCTACATACCTCACTGCTGAATATTCCTAAAGAAAAAGGATTGTAAAATTCCTATAACATTTATATATGAGATGTGACAATTAATTTTGTGAACTTATTCTAGAAAAAGTACTACGTACTTCATTGCTGAATAATGCTAAACAAGTACTCCCCTTGGGAAGCAATGCACCAATGCCAGTATCTTCTTCAAAGTGCCTTCAAAGCAATTTTGAAACTCTTTTTCTGGAGTGGTTGTCAGAGCTGTTGTAGTATTACTCTTGATGTCCTAAATGTCAGCAAGTATCTTCCTTTCCATATTTCCTTTATCTTTGGGTAAATAAAAACATCACTGGGAACCAGATCAGGTGATTAGCTTGGGTGTTCCAATACAGTTACTTGTTTACTGGCTAAATACTCCCCCATAGTCAGGCAGTGTGAATTGATGCATTGTTGTGATGTAAGAGCCATGAGTAACTGGTGAAAAGTTCAGGTAGTTTTTGTTTAACTTTTTCACGCAGCTTTTTAGCACTTCCAAAGAGTAAACTCAGTTAACTGTCTGGTTATTACAAATTCTCAATGAACAATTCCTTTGATATGAAAAAAAGTTAGCAACATCATTTTGATTCTTGATTTGGACTGACAGAACTTTTTTTGGCCATGGAGAATTGGCTGCACTGCTTGGTTTCAGGGTCGTCTTGGTACACCGTGTCATCACCAGTGAAAATGAGGTCCCAAACCTCATCTTGCCTCTCCCAAAGGTCTTAGAAAACTTCAACTCTCCTTTGCTTTTCTTCACCAGTGATCTTGTTCAGGACCATTTTTGCCTACAGTTTTCTCATTCCAAGATTTTCTATAATGATTTTCCCATTCCTATATCAATGTTTACTTGGCCTGCTGTGTATCCCACAGTCAGCAGGCAGTTATAACATACAATTCAATGAATTTTTGCAATATTTTTATCATTTCTGCTTGTTATTGTCTGCCCTGGCCTCTCTTCATCAGTAACTCTTTCTCTCCCCTCAGAAAAATGTTTAATCCATTTGTACACTGCCATTTTCTTCATGGCATTTTCACTATAAATTTAGAGTAACATGTCCCCAATTTGACCTCCAATCTTGCCAAGTTCAGCAAGAAATGTAATATTTGTTTGTTGCTGTAATTTAAGCTGCAACTTTCTCATGATGTCACACAAAAACATGCAGTGACAATAATGAACGACACTCACAAGACCTCACCACATATTGACATGAAGACAGCTGTAAGATATGCCAAGGTTATAAACTCTTACTGAGTTGTCTGTACAGTGCTACCAATGTGAGCTACTGGTGATGAGTATGCACACTTAATTGTCAGACCTTATGGATGCAAATAAATTCAGTTTTTGTTCAATGTAGTTAAATAATTTTTAGTGACACTTATATTCTCCCATGTTTAGGTGGTGGAATTAAGTTGGTTATTTCTGATATGATTCCAGTAGTATTGGATGGCTTCCTTACTTTTGGGGTGTATACTTCTTACTTCAGAATTAGAATCAACTTATTTCTTCAAGGAAACCTGGATTGATATGATATAAAATAGTATGCATAGCTGCAATGTGGGTACCAGGAATAATCACTTTTACCAAATTAATCATTGTTTTAAAAACTTTCATTAAACAAGAATAAAAATATTTTTAAACTACTATTTTTTTTACCCTTAACCTTATTTTTAATCATCAATAGAGAAACTGAAACTTAACCACATTTGAACTAAGGGTTTAAATGCACAAAATAAGTCCACAGTATCAGTTACTTCTATAATATAGGGCAGTATCTTTCAAAGTATGGTACACGTATTTTGAACACAATATGGTTTGGGTGTGAAGAAAGAAGAAATGTGTGCATGTTTTTACTTATTAATTATATAATTTTAATTGATATTGTTGCTAAGAAGCAATTTAAGTGACAATTTAAGTCATACTTTAAAAAGTAAATAAATAGTATGTATATGTGATGTTCTGATTTGCAAATATTGGAAATGTAACATTTGGATAATTGAATTCATGGAAATTTCTATAGTTTATTTTAGTAAAAGTGAGTGGTGTCATTTGACTGAAACAGCATATGGTTAGATGAAAAGTGGGCTATAAAAATGAGAAGATAGATCAGACACAGATGGTGGATAGTAACGATACCAATAATGATCATTTATTCAGGTTGGGTGCATGTGAAGAGTTTTACCTATATTACCTCTACTTACAGTCCAACACCAGAGAGGTTACTTGCCATGTTTACTTTTGAGGAAATTGAGGGTTAGAGAATATTTGAATTCCAGAATGTAGACGTTAGAATTCACCCAGCTGGTAATAGGTATACTTGGGAGGATAATTCATCACAAGGTAGTGATATGATAGGATCTGCTTAAGGAAAATTAATCTGTAGACTGTGTGCTGGGTCAATAAAACATGAAGCCTCTATCCATTATCTGCTTAAACATGACTCTTGAAATTATTCATTCAATCAGCCATTTTCCACAAATATTTATTGAGTGGATACAATAGTTCATATCTTAGGCCTGTAGCAATAAAATGCAGGCATGACCTCCTCTCTTATTGACTTCATAATCAAGTAAGAATGGAGAGATATTATTCAACAAAATACAACTATGTGGCTGTATCATAATGTAGAAATATGTGTCATGGTTTATATTTAATGTTTTTAAAAATATTTTCATTTTGGAAAACCTATAAAACATTAAAGTTAAAGAAAGCATTCAAAATTCCACAATGCTACCCTCCTATGGCAACTATTGGGAATAATATTTTCTATATAAACCATCATTATATTTTTTCTGCACATAGACATCTACACATATTTCTTTTCTTTTTTTTTTTTTTTGGCCAGGGCTGGGTTTGAACCTACCACCTCTGGCATCTGGGGCTGGCACCCTACCCTTTTGAGCCACAGGCTCCACCCTGCACATATTTCTAAACAGTGGAGTTGCGCAGAATCATACAGCATGTAACCTTTTCATGTTTTCTTCTTTCCTCCATGTATTCCCTTGATAATCTGGTAGATTTTCCCCTTTATTTTAGACCTGAATAATATGCCATTGTCTACAAAGATTGTGGTTTACTTACTGTTCATCTACTAGAGGATAATTGCTGCCTAGTTTTGGCAACTATGAATAAAGCGACTGTGTGCAGGTTTTTGTATAGCCATGTTTCAGATTTTTTTTGAGGAAATACCAAGGGTGGATTAAATGTTTGGAGTTTGGAAGAGTTGCCAAAATTCCTTCTATATTGGCCAAATCGTTCTCATTCTCACTAACAGCAGATAAGAGTTTCTGTCGCTCCAGGTCCTTGCTAGCATGCGGTGTTGCCAGTTCTGGGTTATAGCCATTCTAGTAGGTATGTAATGGCATCTCATTATTGTTTTAATTTGAGTTTTCCCTAATGACACGTGATGTGGAGCATTCTTTCATAGGCTTGGTTGTAATCTGTACATTTCCTTTGGGGAAATGTTTGGTAAGCTCTTCAATCCATTTTTTAAAATATAGTTGTTCATTTTCTTATTGTTGGGTTTTAATAGCTTATAAACATTAGATGATAGACTTTTATCTTCTATTTTGCAAATATTTAGTCCAGTCTATGGCTTATATTCTCAGTCTCTAGACAGTGTCATTGACTGTACAGAAATTTTAAACATTAATTAATTCCAGTTTATTGGTTATTTCTTTCATGGATTGTACTTTTTGTTGTATCTCAAGAGTCATTGCCAAATTCAAAGTTATCTAGATTTTTCTCTGATGTTATCTCATTGATGTTTTATAAATTTGAATTTTATATTTATATCCATGATACATTTTAAGTTAATTTTTGTGAAGGGTGTGAGTTCTGTGTCTAGATTCATTTTTTCTGCATATAGATGTCCAGTTGTCCCAGGATTATTTGTTTAAAAAAAAAAACCTTTGTCTCCATTGTGTTGCCTTTCTGGTCTTTCCAGAGATCAGTTGACTGTATTTATGTTCCTATTTCTGGGCTCTTTCTTTTGGTTCATTGTTCTATTTGTCTATTTGTTCATCGGTGCCACACTGCCCTGATTACAGCAGCTTCATAGTGAATCTCGAAGGCTGATCATCTCAGTCCTCCCACTGCTCTTTTCCTTCACTATTTTGTTACCTACTCTGGACCCTTTGCCTCCTTATATGAACTTTAGAATAAATTTTTCAGCCACATAATAACTTTTCAGTGTTTTGATTGAGGTCGTGTTGAATATGCAGATGAATTTTGGAGGAACTGTCATCTTGGCAACACTGAGTCTTCATCTCATGATCACAGAACATCTATTTGCTTTTGTTCTTTTATTAGAGTTTTGTAGATTTCCTCATATAGCTCTAGATCATATTTTGTTAGACTTTTACCTAAGTGTCTTTTACATTTGGAGTTGCTAGTGCAAATGGTATATTTTTTAATTTTAAATTCCGTTCTTCATTGTGGGTACATAGGCAAGCAATTGACTGTTGTATATTCATTTTGTATCTTGCTACCTTGCTATACTTGCTTATTAGTTTCAGGAAATTTTTTGGCAATTCTTTCAGATTTTCTACATCAGCCGTTCTCAACCTGTGGGCGGCGATCCACAGGAACTGTATTAAAGGGCTGCAGAATTAGGAAGGTTGAGAACCACTATTCTACATAGAAAATACAAAGAAAGATAGTTTCAATTCTTCATTCCCAACCTGTGTGCCTTATACTTACTTTTCTTATCTTATTGCATTTTCGAGGACTTCCAGTGAAATGTTGAAAAAGAGTGAGTGGGGACATTCTCACCTTGATCCTGGTATTAATGGGAAAGCTTCTGTTTTCTCATCATTGAGTAGGACATCAGCTGTAGGGTGTTTTTTTTTTTTAATTTTTTTATAAATATTATCAAATTGAAGAAATTCTCTATGAATAGTTTACTGAGAGTTTTTTTCTTTAATCACAAATGAGTGATAGATTTTGTCAAGTCTATTTTATGCTCCTATTGATATGATCATGCAATTTTTCTTTTTAAGCCTCTTGATGTTTGGGGTCACTTTGCTCTATTTTTAAGTATTGAACCTGCCTGGCATAACTAGGATAACTCCTACTGGGTCACAGTATACAATTCTTTTTAAGCAACACTGGAAATGGGTGGAAATTTTTGCTTCTTATGGAACTGTTAGATTTTCAGCTTGGCTGATGACCGTGTTACATCTGTGACCAGAATGCCTTTGTGAGACTATAGAATGGAAGTTCAATACACCATTCCTTTAATTTAATTTTAGTCCATTTTATGTATGCCCTTATATCTGTAACTTGTGCAAATTGACTCCACTGTCCTCTTTTATTATTTTGTCTAATTTTTCTTACATCTGGACATTCTTGTTGGTTAGGCCTAGCGCCAGGCCCTGGCTTACTCCAGCAGATCAATCCACACACATGCACACACATGCAACACACATACATGTGCACACACAGATGCTCATCCTTAGGCTGAGCATTGATGCAACGACTCTACTTTGAATGTGAAGAGACTAAAAAACTGTAGCCACACTAAAAATCACCAAATTATTTTAGCATAATCTTTCCAAATAACAAAAAGAAAACTCCTATATTAAAAAATTATTTTTGATCATAGGAATGCTGAGAAGAAAACAGATTCACTTAAAATTAATACATGTATCTTATTTAACTTGGAGAATTCATAAATATATTTAAGGAATAGAAATAACAAAATGGGAAAATGCACAAATTCCATGTCTATACAAATATTATGCCAGGAAAATATGTTTGGTGCTCCATCAATTACAGGCTGATCTCATCTAATCCTCTCTCTAATTCTAGGAAGAGACTTTTCAATCTGCATTAGTGTTCAGTGAATTCAAAATGGAATACTTGACCCTCTCGGGTTCATGTTCTTGAACAGCGTGTCAGTGTGGACTGGAATCATAAGTGCCTGTGTGATTGCCTTTCATCTTCTTTAAAATGTGATTTAAATGCATCCTGTTTATATTAGAATAAAAACATGGCACTCACTATTGAGTTTGTTACTCTGCAAACACTGTCCAAGGGATATTCAATTTCAGGTGAAAACAATTTCAGTTCTTCTGGGCACAAAAAGGCAGCTTGTCCTCTTGTAACCATGGAGACCTACCTTGAGTTCAGAACTTTAACCTGTGTGCCTCAGATCAGAAGAAAATAGCTCTGGGAAGATCACAGAAGTCACAGCTCAGTCTATAGGGAGGTGAGCATTAGATCGTGTGCACCCAGGTATTATGGTTTCACACAGTCTTGATTCAGCTCTGATTCCTGAGGCTTTAAGTCCACTCTGCTCAATGTCAGTATAAAACAAAAGTGAAGCAAATTGAACAGTTATAGAATTATTGGAAACAAATTAAAGGATACCTAATGTCTTTACTAAGGTTATATTGAAGCAAACTTATTATCCACAAACCAATAACCTCTTCAAAAGAATTTGAAATACTTCCTCTGATCTGAGCTACAGTTCACCTTCACTTTCATCCTTCCTCCCATTCATTCACTTGGTTTATGCAAAAATATTTTTAAACAACATCCTTTCCATTTGTACCAGTCAGTGCACAATCTCACTCCTGTACCACTTCTCCTTCCTGCCTTTTCTTCTTTTTTTTAAATTAGATCACAACTGTTTACATTACTGCATTTATGGGGTACAATGTGCTGATTTTATATACAATTTGAAATGTTTACATCCAACTGGTTAACATAGCCTTAACCTCACTTATTTAATCGTTGTGTTTAGACATTTATACTCTTCTCTTAATATGTTTGACATGTACCCTTGCAATATGCACAGTAGGTGAGGTCTCACCAATTACCCTCCTCCCACTTGTCCACCCTCCTCCCAACCCCTCTCCTCAACCTCCTCTTCTCTCCTTCTTTCAGGGATATAATTATGTTTTATCCTTCATATGAAAGAGTGGGTGATTATATATTGGTTTCATAATAGTATTGAGTATATTAGATTTTTTTTCCCCATTCTTGTGATACTTTATTAAGAAGAATATGATCCAGCTCCATCCATGTAAACATAAAAGAGGTAAAGTCTCCGTCTTTTTTATGGCTGCATAATATTCCATTGTATACATATATCACAATTTGTTAATCCATTCATGGATTGATGGGCACTTGGGCTGCTTCCATGACTTGGTAATTATAAATTGGATTGTAACAAAAATTCTTGTGCAAATGTCTTTCTTGTAAAGTGATTTTTTGATCATCTGGATATATACCCATTATCCTCCTGCCTTTTCAATTTGCGTCTGCCATTCCTTCTTGCAGGGGTCTTTGCCAGCTGTCCAGATGGGTCATTTGTCCTATATCCTTCATTATTCTTTGTCTCTATCTTTTTCTGCTCTATTTCTCTGCTGAATATCCTGCTTTCACTGAATATATATTATCCACTATCTGACCCCTCCAACTCCCCACTACATTCATACTAGCATGTAAGTGTGTTGAGGATACATACCTGTCTATTCCACATATCCCCATATCTTCTGAACTTAGCAGAGCCCCTGGCATAAGGTAGGTACTCAGAAATATTTGTTAAATTAATTGATAGATCGATTGAACATTGACATTGTGCTTTGATTGATTACAACCCCACTACTGTGCAATTGGGTGCAAGTAAAATCCTTTCCAGGATTCTTCAAACAGGGTAGAAACAGAAAAGCAAAAATGACAGTTAAAATGATTTCACGATAGCATCGTTTCTTTGAATTGTACATTAAGACCAGAAAAGCCAGCCTTTAGAAACAATCCACGGAATAAGTAATTACTGTCAAATAAATAGATAAGTAAATAAATGTGACATTAATTATGCCAGAATCATTTAAGTCATAATGAAAATATAATCAATTGCACGGTATTATATGTGTGCAGCACTTAGTATTTTATGTTTACATGTGTGTTGACCCAACTTTTTTCTTTCCTTCTTCAAGCATAGTTTCCTCATGAATTTAGTGCATCTCTTACAGTTGCAAATATCAGCACAAACGTTCAATCTTAAAATTTTTCCGACACCTCTAATTTTCTCCCTAATTTTACCTTTGTCTTCTCACTCTGCTCCATTAAATTGGGCATCAAATCATATAGATTTGGTAGAATTGGTTTTTATTTTTTAATTGATGCATTATAATTATACATAGTCATGGTGCACAATTTGATGTTTTGATACATACATATGATGTATAATGATCAAATAGGAGTAGTTAGCCTATAAATGACCCCACGCGTTTATCATTTCTTTGTGGTGAAAACATTCGA
Source organism: Otolemur garnettii (assembly GCF_000181295.1). Taxonomy (NCBI): domain Eukaryota; kingdom Metazoa; phylum Chordata; class Mammalia; order Primates; family Galagidae; genus Otolemur; species Otolemur garnettii. Next base: position 2,199,311 of record NW_003852478.1, read on the forward strand.
AGGCCTCTCTTCCAACCATTTAGTGACACCCAACCCCTTACTGTTAATCATAATCACCCTGCTGTACGGTGAAGACAAGCATTTATTTCTTCTATCTAATTTTAGTTTTGTTCCCAGTCTCTTCACAATCTCTGGTAACCACTGTTTTACTCTTGGCTTGTACAGTATCAACTTAAAAAAAAAATTCCACATGTGAGTGAGATAATGAAGACTTTGTCTTTCTCTGTCTGGCTTATTTGACTCAACATGGTGATCTTCAGACCCATCCATGTTGTCACAATTACAAGTTTCATTTTTTTTTTAATGGCCAAGCAGCATTTCATTATGTATATATACCACATTTTAGCATGGGCAAAGATTTGGAGAAATCGAATTGGAGGGATTATAAAGTAGTACAGCCATTATGTAAAATAACATGGAGATTCCTCAAAACAACTGAAGATACCATGACCTTATGATCCAGTAGTTCCACTCCAGGGTATATACCCAAAGGACATGAGATCAGTGTGTCAAAGAGCTACCTTCACACACATGTTTATTGGGGCAAAAGCTAAGACAGAGTATCAGCTACGTGTCTAACAACAGGTGAGTGAATAAAGAAGGGAGGTGGGACTTCATTATAGTTTGGATCTAAATTTCTCTGAAGATTAATGATGTTGAACATTTTTTAATATACTTAATGACCATTCATATGTATTTTTTAAAGAAATGTCTATTTTCTGTTGATTTGGGTTTGTTTCATATTCTGGATATTAACCTCTTATCATATGTATGATTGGCAAATATTTTTTTCCATTCTGTTTTTTGTCTTTGTTCTCTTGTTTCCTTGACTGTGAAAAAGCTTTTTCAGTTTGTATAATCCCATTTTTGTATTTTTGATTTTGTTGCCTATGCCTTGGAAGTCTTATTTTAACAATTCTTCCATAGCCCAATGTCATGAAGCATTTCTTCTACATTTTCTTCTGGTGATTTTATAGTTTTGACTTTCACATTTTGAGCTAGTTTTTACTTATGATGAGAGGTGGGGATCTACTCTCATTCTTCTGCATGTGAATATCTGGTTTTCCCAGTACTATTTAGTAATGGGACTATCTTTCCCCAGTATTCTGGAGGCAACTGTGCGAATGTGGTGGAACAATGGTAGGACCTCAGGGATGGAGGGACCAGTGGCTACTGGTCCCGGGTCAAGTCACACTCTAGCACTGGGTCTGGTTTCAAGAAGGAATATTCTCTTCTCAGCGTAGTGCTGTCCTTTGGTGCTCCACAGGGATTTTGCCACTCCCTGGTGCTCTCCTGTGTATGATCATGTTAGTTGAAATACAGTTGTTTATTTGTTGTTTTGGTTCCTTTGTGTGTGTGTGTGGGAGTGATCATCAGACAACTTTCGTTGGATATCTTCATGACATCATCTATTTGTTATATTCTGTGGTAGAAAATTCTAATCATATAATTTGATACACATTAAAACATCCCCAGTTTAGTTATTATCAGCACTGAAAGGACTGCATTTTCCAGATTTTCATGCAATTTGGGATTTCAGGATAGCCACATGACTCAATGTATATTTTGTAGAAATGCTTGTGGGCCTCTGTGGAGGACTGTTCAGAGGGAGCTGACTCAGAGCACAGGGGAGCTCCCTTTCTTTGCATGTCTTTCTCTTCCAGCCTGTAGTGAGACTGTGACGGTAGAGATCTAGCCAACCTTTGGTGAACATGAGCCTGAAAGCTATTTACAAAAATGGTAGTGCAGATAGGATTGTCTGTCTTTGAAGACTACATAAAGCCACTATATTAATTCTCATGTGTTAATAATAGTATTTTACATGAATGAAAGATGAATTATGAGTGAGTCACTTTTATTTTAGATTGCTTATTATATTGATTTAATTCTAATGTGAGTTGATACACACTTTGAAAATAAATCCTCTTCACTCTGTAGTCAACTTTGCACTGGACAATTATAATAGTCTTCCAGTTTCCCTCTCCACCTCCAATTCTTCCTACACCTGCTGCCAGAGTGATTTTCCTTCATCTTGGCTGTGGTTCAGCTGTCAGCTCAAAAGCCTTCAATAGCTAACTTTTGCCAAAATAAGAAAACTACCTGCATTGACTTGAAACTTTATATTTTCTATAATGTGGGATTAATCTATTTTGCACATCTAATCTCTCCCCATTCCTCTTATTTGTCTCCTGTTGAAACCTCAGTGAACCACGCTTCTATCCCACCTGGTGGCCTACACCTGACAATTACCCTCTGTCCCTAATGCCTTTCTGACTGAGCCTTTCTGTGCCAATTCTCCAATCTGCTCTGGCATCTTCTCAGTGCACTTGCCACATCCTACCTAATATCTTAATTGCTGGTGCATGTCTTGTCTTCTGAGAGGACTGGGTCTCTTTTACTTATTTTGCTCATAGACCTTCATACATAGTAAGTGGTCATGATGTAAGCATTAAATAAATTCACAGGCGAATAAATGGACATTGGCCACATTTGTTTCCCAGTTCCTCCCTTCCTTTCACAAAGATTCCAACACTGGCAGGTCTAGTCTTCCTCAGTCCATAGGTGAATCTTAGATTCTACCATGTATTCTAAATACTCACCTGGACTGTTTTTCACTGTGATTCCTAAGTAATTTGCTGAAACAAACAAAGAATACTATTCATAAAGTTTGCTTTTCTTCTCTGACATAAAACCCCATGCTCTGAAGACTATGTACTGACATAGTTAAGATTCTCCATACCTTTGATTTGTTGCCTAGAAGAAGAATGTTTTTTAGCTTTCTTTCCTTGAAGTAAGAAATACGTCGTGATTGCAGCTTACTGAGTCCTCCGTTTCCCCACTTGCAGGTGTAATGATATGCTTATAATTTGCCTGCGACCTCATCACTTACCAGTGAGTGTTTTGTGACACACTGCAGATCTCGTATTCATCTGATCTTCATGATAACTGGGCAAGGTAAGAAAGGCAGATATTTCCACCAAACTTATAGAAAAGAAAAGTGGAGCTCCAAGAAGTGGTGATGCACCTGAAGACACGTACAAATAAGTGACAAATGACTCACGTGTTTTGATTGCTAGTCCAGTATCTTCCTTCACAGTTCCACCTATTTATTCAGGTCCACAAGGAGGCCATTGACCTTTTACTCTTTATTTTTCTTCTTCTTCTTCTTTTTTTTGGTTTTGTTTTTCCTTTTCAGAAAAAATAGCCATATCACCAATTAGATTAAATTAATTTAACAATCATACAATTACTTTTTAAATATAGCGATGAATAAGTAAATACTTACCCTTTTCTCTTTTCTAACCTTACCTTTCCTCATCATTCTCTGTCTGCTGCTGTCTTCTGTCTAACTGGGTATTATTCCAGGCACACAGATTTGTTCCACGGACCTCTGTAAAAGCCAATTAGGAGATCACCCAGGTCCTTCCTTCCAACTCCCCACTCATCCTCTAAATGGTAGCTAGAGCTCCTTTCAAGTGATGTCAGGTTGTGCAATTGCTTGTATGATTTAGAATTGCCAGACAAAATACATCATGTCCAGTTAAGTTTATATTTCTGGTAAATAACACATAACATTTTAGAAATTAATGTCCTAAATATTTAGTGAAGCATGCTTACATGGCAATTACTCAGATGATTTTTTTTCTTTTTCTTTTTTTTTTTTTGCAGTTTTTGGCCAGGGCCGGGTTTGAACCCACCACCTCTGGTCTAGGGGGCCAGCCCCCTACTCTTTTAAGCCACAGGCGCTGCCCTACTCAGATAATTTTTTTAGTACAAGTGTATCTCAAATATTACATAAACATACTTTTACTAACAAGTGCTCAGTGTTTATAGGAAATTAATATGCACAGGGCAGCTTCTGTTTTTACTTGCTAAATATGACATCTCTACAGGGGTTCCCGTTCTCTGAGACTAAAAAGTAAACTCCTCACGATGATTGGCTCGGTCCTCTGTGACCAGCCCATCTGGGCCTGTCTGATCCGGACTCCTCATTCTCCTTAACTCTGCTCCTTGCTCCCGGACACACCAGACACTCCCACTTTAGAGCTTTTGCTCTGATTATCTTTTCTTTTGCTCTCCCAGGAAATAGTGAACCATATTTAATGTACAAACTGTTCTCTTTCGGTCTCCCTGATGTCTTTTACTGTCTTCTGGGTTTATTCATAGGACTCACTGTTTTTAATATCTGAATCTACAGGGTTCATTGTTTTTCTTTCCTCGCTCAACAGAAACCTTCATAGATGCAGACTTTTTTGCTTGCTCTTGTGCACCAACTACCTATAACAGTGTTTGGCACGTACAATCAATTTAGTAATATTTGTTGAATGAATGGTAAATTGAAAAAATCAAATGACAATCTTCCATGTATTAGAGAGACGCTAGAATATAAGTAATTACGAATCAAAAATAAAAGCCAACACATTATATTCTCTTTGTAGCCTATTCATGGGTTTATTTTTGAGGAGGAAGAATGGTCTTATATAAGAAATAAATATAGACCACATTTTTTTCATTAAATGTGATAAATACCAGTCTGGATATCGCTATTGCCTAAGTGTGCCATTCTTTTGTGACATGTTATTTTCTATTGGCTTTTTAGAATTGCAGTGTTTCTGTATGGCTCCATTGATGTCATTAAAGTAACAAAAATGTTCAAATGAAGAAAAGAGAACAATAGACTGGTTTGACATTTCCACTATAATCTCCCATTTAGAAGGTTCAACATTATTTTTCTGGGCGAGCACAGCAGAACAATCTGTACTAAATGTTGCAGCTTTTAGAAAGCACACACTCTGTGCTCAAATATATTAGTACTCAGTAAAATATTATCTCACTCGTGTCCTAGATTCTGAGTCTCAGTCCGAAAGATTAGACAAGGCTCTTTTGAAAACTTGCAAAGGAAATTAAAGTTTTTATATTGATGATGAGTCAGGGAGGGAAACAAAGAAATATATTAACAGTCTGCTTCTTCCAGAGTAAGGATCAGTGATTATGTTTCTTGGAATAAGCTAGATAACATATTTGCTAAAGTCTAGCCAATTACTAGGGAAAATGGATACATTCAAAAATAACTGCTAGTATATCCTGTATCAGCTCCTCCTTGCAATTACCAGATGCCAGAATATCAGCTATAACTATTAATAACATACGCCTTATTTTTATAAATATGCAAAATAGGTTGATATAAAAAGGCTGGAAGTGAAAGCGAAAGAATATTTAGGTGGCAGAGTGAATGTTTGCATGTTTTCTAAACTTGCTGTACAGTGATTTTCCTTTTGTAGTAAAGATTGTACCGCAATAGAAAGTGAGAGCCAGAGGGGGAACCCCCCGGCGGTTGTGGCCCTGGCTCGTGGATTCGTGCACCCATCTGGCATGAGGCTGTAATAAACCTCCATAGGAGGGTCCCTCATTCGCTAACCCCTCTAAAGAGAGTAATGGAAGGACACTTCTATAGACAATAGGGGGGAAAGCCTTTTAAACCTGAGAAACCTAAGAAAACTGATTCCTTTTTTAAAGAAGAACATGGATCGTGTGTCTATAAAGGTTAAATTATAGTGATTTTCATTTAAAATGCTTATGTGTTTATTAAAAGACTAAGAATATTTAAATTGATCATATTTATATTAATATAAAGAGAATGACAACCACATCTTAATGCAGAAGCGTGGTCATGATATGTATGTGAAATCTCCAGATACCCATCCTTCCATACATAACCTATCTCTTTACTTGTGTATTTTCTTTCTTCTTCTTTTTTCTTTTTTTAGAGACAGAGTCTCACTTCACTGACTTTGGTAGAGTGCCTGGCGTCACAGCTCACAGCAACCTCCAGCCCTTGGGCTTAGGTGATTCTCTTGCCTCAGCCTCTCAAGTAGTTGGGACTAGAGGCATCTGCCACAGCACCTGACTATACTTGTGTATTTTCATATCTGAAAAGATCACCTGTTGAGCTTTTATCTGAGACAAAATGAATATAATATTTTGTTTATATATATATATTTATTAAATCATAGCTGTGTACATTAATATTATCATGGGGTACAGAGTGCTGTTTCTATATACAATTTGAAATACTTTCATCCAACTGAAGGTTAACATGAAGGTTAACATAGCCTTCATGTCATTTCCTTAGTCATTGTGTTAAGACATTTCTATTCTACACTTAGAGAGATTCTGTGGCCTGAAGAATGATCAGTTCCTACCATACTCATCCACACTGTTGAATAAAAGCTCTCATTCCGGTTTTCTACATTGAATATGCAGCTTTTCTCAATCACAGTATCTAAAACCCAAATTAAGAAGGTCTACATCAGAGGTGAGAAAACATTTCCTTTTAAAATTCTTAAGATTAAACTAAATCTCATCAAAGAGTCAAATCTGTACAACAGATAAGCTGTGATATTAGACTGAGCGGTTAATCTTTGCCTGGCCATGGGCTAAGTGCTTTGGATACTTTATATTTATCATCTAAAACAGCTCTCAGAAAACAACTGTAAGGAATGTGGTCATTCCTTTTTCTTGTGAGAATATTTCCTCATATTCCATATCCACTAGGTGGCAAAGTAAGAATATGGACCTGAATTCACTCGATTTGAACTGCAGCCATTGTTTTAGGCTCTCTCCAGTAACAGAGGAGTGCCTGCCTCTGGTTTAAGCCGTAATTGGGAGTTAGGATGTATATGACTTCTCCAATATCTCACGATAGTCATTTTCACCTTCTCTGGGAGGACCCAGAGGATTATACAGAGCTCAATTTGAAAACTGTGAGTTTGATTAGTTTTGTGTTTTGCAATGAATGTGATATTTGCTCAGACAACTATTTAATCCACCGTTTTACGACTCTTTTCTTAAATGTAATTATGATAAGAAAATCTAAACCTAATCTCAATTCACAAAGGAAAGGTATTTCAAAACTACTCCAAGAATTTTGACATATTAAAATACACATTGTTTTTTAGTAGTCATATTTTATTAGTCATACTGGAATATTATCAGTAATTGGTTTGTTAGAATTCTGCATGAATAATCACATTTCAGTAATATTAAGGATTTAGTTAGGTCCCTTAAGTAATTAATTAGAAGGCTTTTAAGGCTGTGATGTATATGTAACAAGTGATTTGGTACCAAGGCAACTAAACATCACAACTTCACTTGTATTAATAAAAATATTTTGTTGAGGAATGGTTTCAAATAAAATTTGGAATGTCCATAAGCTGTCTTTGTTCTGTTCTTTCTGGGTTTTTTTTTTTTTTGCATTTTTTGGTGGGGGCTGGTTTTGAACCCACCACCTCCGGCATATGCGGCCAATGCCCTACTCCTTTGAGCCATAGGCACCACCCTTTTGTTTCTGTCTTAACCTCTCACCTTCTCCACATCTCATGAAATACTGTGCTGGCTGACATTTTCCTATGTCCACTATTCATTTCTTTTTGGCAGTGAGGTTGAGAATCCTCCTTGCTCTAAGAAAATTTTTTTATTTCTATTACATAGGAACAAAATAAGAAAAATGTAGAGATGCAAGGATCAGGATTCTTGGATGGGTTCTGAATAGAAATTTAACGTAATTTTGCTGAGAGCAAAGGCAGAGATCACAACAGACGGCTATCTATTGAGTCTCTCTCTCCATCAGCGCTGTCCACTATATAATGTGATTAACACAAACCTCTGAATTTGATTGTAGCCATATTAAAGGAAAGTAAAAAGAAATCAGTGATTTTTGATTTTAATAATACATTTTATTAACCCAACACATCAAAGATATTATTCATTTAACATACAATTGGTATTAAAATTATCAATCAGAAATTATGCATTTTCTTCATATTGATTTTTCAAATTCTGGTGTTTATATTTTCAGCATATCTCAACCTGGACACTAAAATTTCCATGGTTAAAGTATGTTGAGTCATGTTTGATTAAAAAAAAAAATTGTATACCATTTCATTTTCTAAATTTAAATGTAAATAAATTAAATTAGAAATGGTAGCCACATTGCACAGCCTTAACGCACATGATGAATGGCTATAGGTCAGCTATAGGCTCAGTTCTCCTGACTTTACACACAACTTTTATTAGAAAATCACTGTAGGAATTTTTGAGATCTTGCCAAGCTGTAAGTATCTAGATTTGTGGATTCTTATCTTTTATGTTCTCTCAAAATGGAGGAGAAAGGCACAGTAAGCATCACAAATCTATATTTGAACATAACCTGTTAAAGGAGAGTGCACCGTAGGCCTTAGCTAGCTTGGGCGACCTCTCCTTAAGAGCAGTGCTCCTTCACAGGGTACCCTGTGATGGTTTGTGTTATGTGCCAGCTTGACTGGCCTAAGGGATGCCCAGATATCTGTTAGGCATTATTTCTGAGGGGTCTGGAAGCTGTTTCTGGAGATCAGCATTTCAGCCAGCAGACTGAACCCAGCTGATGCCCTCCCTAGGGTGGAGAGGTGTGATCAGTCTTTTGAGGGCCTGAAAACTGAAGGTTAAATTCATTGTCTTTACCTGGCTCACTGAGTGAGTTGGGACGTTGATCTTCTGCCGCTTGTGTTCCAGGTTTTCAGGCCTTGAGACTCAGACTGGAATCTCCACCACTGGCCCTCAGGCTCCCGGGCCTTTCTCTGTCTCCAGCGTGCAGAGAGCAGATTGAAACCTTGTCCTAAACGCCTCTTGGTTACATTTATCTGGAAAACCCTAACTATTCTTTTTTTACTTTTTTTTTATTTAAATGATAGCTGTGTACTTTAATGCAATCATGGGGTACAGGGTGGTGTTTTCATATACAATTTGAAATATTTTCATCAAACTGGTTAACATAGCCTTTATGTCATTTTCTTAATTATTATGGTTTCTCTTACAAGGGTACAAGTGAATCTTTCTAAAAGTAGAAAACGCTAACTATTAATAACATATATCTTCTATTGGGATATAAGAATTTAAGGGAAATAATTCACAGCTTGTTACAAAATAGTTCAATACAATTTTTTCCCCAATAAAAGTAATTAAAATGTCTGCTGGACGTATTCAGAAGATCGTGTGGCAGCAGGAAGGGTCAGGGGTCAGGCGGGTCCAGAACACGGAGGGACTAGGAGGGACTTGCGTCATGAGCATGAGACACATGGCAGCCAGAATGACGGGAGCCCATGGAGTAGATGTGTGCACTTAAGTGGACCAAAAATAAACTGCACACGTAAACTTCAACTTCCGGGAAATTGAGCCCAGGGCTTATTGTGCACTCTGGCTATTTTTGTGGCTGATGAAATCAGTGCAGAGGATTATAATGAGATGGATAAAATCCTGTCTGCACTGCAAGCACCTATTAGATAAATGTCCAGGCCAGACAGACGAGGTGCAAAGCCAAGATGTGCCGGGTCACCACTCCCACAGGGTCTAATGGATGTTGCCATGTCAACAACACTCTATCAGAAACGCTTGGCTAAGGACAGTGACTGTTTCCTATGAATAAGACATAAAGCCTCCTCACTGATACATTTTAACGCTAACTCCAAAAAAGATTGCTGGAGAGAACTCACACTGTTAAAAGTTTGTTAATGGGTGTCAATGTGTATTTGATGAATTTGAGGGTATCTGAGTGCACACCTGCAGCAGATGGCCTGTGCGTTTCAGCTGCTCTTACGATTTAGCTACAAGTATTTTAAATCCCAGCTGTCAGCTCATAAGCACTGACCGTGAATGTTAAGATTCGTAAGCACATTGCCAGTGGCAAAAACACACTTGCTAGGGTCATCCTGTTGTGGGAAATATGACTCAGCTGCCCTCTTTGCTCTGGGTTACTTAAAGATGCCAGAAAAAATTGCAAAAAGAAGGCACTTTTATCCATTTCATGTTTCTGCCAGGGCCATGTACAGATTTTTTTTCTCCTTCTGAGACAAGAACTTGCATGAAACTAATAGAACACTTTGGTATAGCCACTAACTTGATACGAATTTTAATGGTATTCATCTGCGTGGATCTTTTCCCATCACAAAATATTTTCACACGCTTTTATCACTTAAATATCCATGTGAAGTGTGCAGAGAAAAAACATGACTGTCCCTTTTATTTAATAGCTGAGGGAAAAGAGCCTCAGGTAAATTTCAGGTAATGGTGTGGTGCGTGTGTCTATCGATGATGTCCAAAGGCATCTGAAATAAAATAATAGAAAAAATCAATATAAAAAAGAAAAATCTATTGGGTACCAAGACTTAATATTTAAGAAATTGCTCTGAGATGCGCGCACACACACGCACACACACTCATGCATGCACATCTGCTCACATATATATGTATGCCTGGTGGTTTTGCTTGTTTGTTTTTTAGCTGGAAGCTTCTGCCCTTCTCGTGTAGGAAGAAGAACAGTTTAAAAGAGATCACTAGAATGCAAAAGAGATGATAAGAAAAGAAAGAACAAACCAGAGGCTCAGATAAGTTCAAGGCAATGTTGGTGCATGTGTATACTCATGTCCAAAAGGCATCTTGAATGAAGATGCCTTTGGGTTACAGAACACTCACTGCCATTGACCTTCACTGTCTGCTTGTTTCTTAGTAACAGCACCCTGGCTTTTAGCTGGGCATGGATATCCTGAACAGGACATTATTGCTAATCTTTTTTTGCACTAAGTTCTGGCAAAAGTGGTATGTCCAACTTTTTGAAAGTGTCCGTAATGGGATATATTAGATAATAAATAAAAGTCTTTCTATTCATTCTAGACTTTAAATAAGTTAATAAACAGAATTAGGAGCTTATTCAGTGATTAAAAGAGTGGGGAAACAAAGACCAGAGAAATAACCTGTGATTTTCTTAGCGAGAAGTAACAAATTGAGTGGTTCTTGAGGCCTTACAGAAAGTGCACTGAAATAAGGAAGGAGCTATTGAACACTCCCACATGTTACCTCCATCAGCAGCAGCACAGTGAGTAGCTGGTGGAACCCACGGGGAAGCAGCTGTGAGTCACACACTTGACAATCAGAATAAAAAAAAAATCATGCCTTTGTAGCCCTTCTTTTTGTTACATCCAAAGCGTAAATGAATCATTCTCCCGGGAAATGCTAATCTCAAACCTCTGTGAAAAGGATTCTGGGAGGTAAGTTTTCTGGTTTCTCTTTTGTGTTACAGAGGAAAGGTCGAAGGTGGTCCTGGGGTGTTGACTTATCGTTAGACAACCTGATGGAGTCCATCTCTTTGTTCAACTCTGCATTCATAATCCACTTCTGACCTTCAAAATAAAGACAATGGTAACCCCAAACTCACACGTGATGTTCTGCAACTCCTCTTTCATTAATGACTCTTGGTAAAGTCACTTACGTTACTTATTCACCTTGAGATTATGTTCATTGCTTTTCTGGCTTAGCTACTTTCTCTTTGGTTATGCTACAATTTACGTATTGAATCACAATTAACTAGTACTAATACACCTAATAGTCAACAGAAATAAAATGTGAAAAGAAAAAAATAGTCCAGTTAATATACACAAACATGTATATTTCACAGCAAAATAAGCATAGATATAGGCCTCCTGTCGTCACTCAGCTCTAAGGCTGTAGTTCACGCTCAGAACGTTTTTCCTTGCTAGCAGGTGTTTTCTCAGCTGATCATCATTCTCTATGTGGCAGCATCCAAACCCTATTTCTGAAGGGTTTATGGCATTCTGGGAGAACGGGAACTGAAGACCCCATTCTTGGCAAAGGAAAGCACCCCCAGAGAAAGAGGAAAATTAAAAAGTAAGCTGAGTGAATCAGAACAAAGAAAAGTCAGCTAGTTTGCATTTAAGTTAGCCTTTGTAGCAAGATTCTTGCCTTTTCTGAAATTCTAGCCTGTTAGGGATACAGCTTACCAACACCCTGCTGGGTCTGTGAGCACTCTGGGGAGAGTAATGGTCATAGAAGAGATTATGGCAAGTCCTAGAAAAGAAACATCTTCTAGGACGTTTCCTGCCCATTAAACAGGCAAAATAGATACCACTGTGGAGATTTGCATTTGCTTGGGGCAGAGACCAAGGGACTAGCTTGAGCTCTGAGATATGAGCAGAAGAGCCTATATCCCTTATCACAGAGGAAAATCCTCTGTGGTGGTGATGGGAGGAAAATGCCTCCCTCCCACGGATCCCTCAGAGGAGATTAATGCCGGTGGCATTTTACTCCACAGAGAGCTAGCAGAGATTAACATTTCCCTAGAAATACGCATATATGACTTCAAGCAGGAGGTTCTCCCAATACGAGGCTCAGATTTCAGATTATTGAAGGATACCCTTCAGGTTAATAACAATAACAATAGGAGCTGATATGATCAATGGGTGAAAGTGCTGACATCTTTGTTCCCTCCCTCATCTTACCCTCTGGGCAAATAGACTTCATTAAAATCAGAGTGGAGCAAACACTCTGGGCAACGGACCCCTGAGCTCCCACCTTTAATTCTACTCTATGTCTCTTTTCTTCAGTTGATTGCCACCAGTTTCCACAGGTCTCAGCAGACCCTGCTCTCAGGGTGGGACACTGACAGTGGCATCTCTCAGCCTCCACTGCACTGCCATGGATTTTCATTATGTGTTTACCCCTGAACATGCAAGTGCTAAGCTGTGTCCTAGACAATACCCTGGATTCCAGACAGACCCTCCCCTATGTGGTAGCAACTCTATTTCATGTTGAAAGCCAGATTACTCAGCCTCCGCAGGATAGCGATTCACTTACCTGCTTGTAAATTCAGTGGCATAAGGTGTGCAAATTGCCATCGTAGAAATTTCAGCTTCTAGTTCAAAAGAACTCTTGTTGGATGTCATGAAGAAAAATTTATGTCTTTAGAATTTAAACCTCTAAAAGAGGCAACGTTGTAATGAGATGAAACAGTGATTTTCTTAGTCAGTCATTAAAGATGCTAGCAGAGGAGTCAGTCCTATTTCCACTTTTTGATACTGAGATTTGCAATCTTTGGCTAAAGAGGAAAGAGTATCAGGTACTGGTCCTTGGTCTCAGAGTGACAGGAGTTACCAACTGACACCATCTTGGACTGTTAGCCCTCATGCAGTAGTTACGTTGTTGTCTAATATCTAACATGTTCTTTCTCTTCATTTTTTTTTTTTTGGTTAGTTTTACTTTATTTTTCTTAATTTCTTTCTTTCTTTCTTTTTTTTTGAAACAGAGTCTCACTCTATTGCCCCAGGCTGGATTGCCTTGGTGTCATATGGCTCAAACTCCTAGGCTCCAGTGATTCTCTTGCCTCAGCCTCCCAAGTAGCTAGGACTACAGGTACCGGCCACAATGTTTGGCTATTTTTTTTTTTATTTTTAGTGGAGACAGGGATTTCATTCTTGCTCAGACTGGTTCAAACTTCTGAGCTCAATCAATCCACTCACCCAGGCCTCCCAGAGCACTAAGGTTATAGGCATGAGCCATCGCACCTGGCCTCGTCTGGAACGTTTTTCAAATTAACGTTACTAGTAGTACACTTTCTTCTCCATCCTGGCAAATTTTGGAAAATGGAATGGAGCAGCATGTCTGGTTACGTACACCAACTCCACTGAAAGAGAAGTATAGGAAAAAGGGATTAATACAAAAGATGTAAAGTCTCCATCTTTTTTAATGGCTGAAAAGTTAGAACACACTCTTCTTAGTAAAGTATCATGAGAATGGAGAACCAGGAATCCCTGTACTCAATTCTAATATGAAACCAGTATACAATCTAATACACACCCTCATAAGAGAAAAACTCAAATCAATTAAAGGTGGGGGGCAGGGGAGCCAGGGAACAGGGAAAGGGAAGAAGAGAAGGAAATGGGGGGTCACAGTGTGTAACAAACCTCTTGGGGGCAGGATATGACTATAAGAGGGACTTTACCTAACAAATGCAAAGAGTGTAACCTGATTCTTTGTACCCTCAATGAACCGGAAACAATTAAATTAATTAATTAAGAAATAATAAAAAGAGGAAAAGAAGGGGGTATAAAGAAGAGATGGATAATATAAATATTGTCCTGATGTTCACCTAGATATTAATCAATACCCTCATTTAAAAGCTATGGACATAAACAGTTATTGTTCTCTCATTGAATGTTGTCACTCACACCTATCTGCTCTTGATTTCAAAATCATATCTGTGTCTGATTCTATAATCCTAATCCTTTCTCTGAAATTCAGTGTTTTCATTTTCAACCAAGACATATATAGCTTTTGATTATCATTTGTAACTTACTTCATGAACTATTATGAACATACTATGACTTAACAATCTCTTGTGTGTTAATATTAGAGTGTAGTACTCAGCACATACTAAATAAGTGCTGGTTAAAAGTATTTTAACAGTATATGTGTTAACTTCACATACTATTATGAGAACATTTTTACATTCTCCAAAAGCTTATTTAATATACTTCCAAAGTTTCAGATTCTATCCTTTTAGATGGTGGTAGTGGGTAGTGTACTTATTCAGGCAGTATTAAGTAAGGATATACATTGATGTCAACAACTCTTGGGGAAACAAGGGCATTTGGGTTATCTATCATTAAAGGATGATGAAGATGTTACATTTTCCATGCAGTCATGGTTTCTCCATTTGTGTTTTAGAAAATACATCTGTCAATCACGTTTCGAACATAGCAGTGCAGTACAGAGCATCTGTAACTTGCCCAAGCAGAGGTATGTTAAATTCAAATAGCAATAGGTAACATTGTTATTTCACTTTTACTGAGTGTCAGGCACTGTTCAATGCATTTTTAATATATTTCATCATTTAATCCTCTGGTTACCCTGATGAGTACATAATATTGCTAATTTTATTTTATAGATGATAGAACTGAAGCACAAGGCCATTATATTAATTAGCTTCAGTTGTTTTAACCAATTGTCCCCAAATTTGGGTGCCTTATTACAATGGTCATTTATTTATTTTATGATTTTGTGATTTAACAAGTTGGTCTGGGCTCATTTGGGCAGTTGCTATGTCATGATTTGGTTTTCTTCTGCTTCTGTGGTTAGATACTACACTTAGGGGACTTTTTTTTTTACTGGCTGAGTGGATATTGGCTGGGGAGAAAGTGGTGGTTGGTCACATGTTCTCACCATTCAGAAGATCTCCTTGGGCTTTCTCACATGCTGGTACTTGGTAGAGAAAAGAGTGAAACAGCAAGGCCTAAAGTTGGAACTGGCTATAACTCAAATTATACTACAATCTATTAGTTAGGGCAAGTTAAAGTACCAGCCAATAGTCAAATTATAAGGAAATATACCCCATACCTGATGGCAAAAGACACAAAGCTACATTGTAAGGGTACATGGATACAGGGAGTTGTGGGTAACTGTGGCCATGTTTGCTATGCAGCACTTTAACAAAATAAATAAACAAGTAAGAATAAATGGAGGGAGGCAGAGTGAATTTAAGTTTATTGAGGATTCTTTAATCTATTGAACCAGTTCTTTGAATGACTACCATGATAGACTCTCAAAATCATGGTGATACAGATACCCTCCTCCATATTCCATTAGCTTCCGAGAGTCTTCTCTATCCTGAAACTGTACCTGTTTCAAAGCATCTGTGAAGTAGCTTGAAAATGCTTAAAAGCTTTTACAGAGTGTAGAGTGTGCCAAACTTTACCCGTAAAGTTGCCATACATAAGGAAAATAGGAAATTATAGCTAAATGTATCTTTATGTACAAAATATTCATTACAGAATTTTACGAAGAGCTGGCTAACCCACAGAGAATATTTTCTAAAATTTTGTAATGAATATTTTATACATAAAGATACATTTAGCTGTAATTTCCCATTTTCCCTATGCATGGCAACTTTGGGGGCCACTTTTGGGGCACTCTGTATTTAGCATGATATTCCAAGTGAGGGGAAGAGGTCAAAAAACTTCACTCTGAAAATTCATTGTCTATAAGGGCTTTGAGTTAACTCTTATTTTTCTCAATTTTGTTCATCTTCATATGGCAGATGGACAAAGATTGCTCTGTGGTCCTTATCTTACTCAAAAGTTAAACCATTATTAAGTAACCATTTACTGAGTTACTTCTACAAGTCAGGCACTTTGCTATACCAACTGAAATACAAGGCAGGAAAACATTCTGTTTTGTTCTGGTGCAAGACAAATAGATAAACTTATAGAAATATGGGTTATGATAGATATAAATAAGGCAATGTGAAAGAGAAGGGAAATATATGTTAGGCTTAAATTAGGGTAAGTGTTGAGAATTTTGGGAAGACATTTTTGTAGCAGTGAACTTTTAAAGATTAATTATAATCGCCAGACACCACTGAGTTGGAAAGGTGAACTATAGAAACAATATTGGAAAGGAACAACAACTAAGATAGAGCATGAGGTTAAATTTCAAATATCCAAGTGAGAAATATTGAGAGACTGATCCTAGAGCAATGGCAGAAAGAATGGAAAAAAAAAAAAAAAGAAGGTAAATTGGAGAGATGTAAATGAGATAGACTTGACAGGACTCAGTGACTGATGGCACGTGTGGGCCAAGGAAGTAGTACTATAGTTGAATACAATTCCAGGTATTTCCCTTGAGCATGTATTCTTGAGTATGGAATTCTAGGTATTAAGTATATGGGTAT
Organism: Otolemur garnettii; assembly: GCF_000181295.1. Lineage (NCBI taxonomy): Eukaryota > Metazoa > Chordata > Mammalia > Primates > Galagidae > Otolemur > Otolemur garnettii. The sequence goes on from NW_003852478.1 coordinate 2,215,863, forward strand.
ATATTAAGGTGACCAGATTTTAACATTGGTAAAGCAGGACACCATTGACGGTGGCTGGGGAGGGGGGAAGGTTCTTAATTAAAAATTTGTTGCTTTATATGGAGCAACAAAAAATTTTCATAGAATGCAAAAATAGTATTGTAATATATATATTTTTAATTTCAACATAAGTACAATTTACAAATATAATACATTTAAAAAAAAAATTATGTATAGGGCAGCACCTGTGGCTCAAAGGAGTAGGGCGCTTGTCCACCTGGATGACCTTGCCCAGGAGGGGAGTAGGGAGTTCACATTAGCCTTTTCATTTCCAAATGAAGTTACATTAACCTCTTCATTCCCAAATGGAGTTATATTAACCTTTTCAGCAGCCAAAAACCGTATATTCCCTTCCGGTTGTCCCACCATTCCCTAACTTGTTGTGCACTCTTTCCAAAAATCGAGACTTTTTAAAAATGCTGCAGGACATGGGACAAATTGTTAAAAATCGGAACTGTCCAGCAGAAGTGGGATGTCTGGTCACCTTAGTATATATACTAAACTTCACCTGTTTATACAAAATATAGATTGTATAGAAAAGAGGCAGATGTGAACTATTTCTCATAGAAGCCAGTAAAGAGAATATTTATGTATCCATTTTATTACCAGCATAATTGTTAATACCAATCTATTATAAAAAGTATAACTTGAAATTTACCTTAGAAACTCAAATAATGCCATCTGATAATTTGTACCCTCATATTAATCTGAAATTAAAAAATAACCCATAGATATCAACACATGTAAAATTAGAGATCTACATCTAGATTAAAATAAATTCCTATGACAGATTTGTAATCTGCAGATGGTACTGCATATTATAGATATTTTCATAGGAATTTGTAAGCTATAGTCTTGTAACCTGCGTGTCTTACTTTTGCTTTGAAAATATTTTCAACACTATAAATATCATTCTGTAAGATGGTCACATGCCATCCCATCCAATGATGCTTTCCTGCTTTATTTGGCCACATTTGCAATGTTTATTATAATTTAAAGACCTGCATTTAAATCTTTCAACACAGGGCTGTCTAAGTAAAGGATGATCTATTTTCGGCACTTTCCCTCTCCACGAGCCTCCCTGCAGATCCCTGGTCAGCTACCACTTGCAGGAGGGCACTCCCAGAGCGCCTGCACTCATGAATCATGAGGACACTTGCTCTAGTTCCTCTCAGCTGACAAATATCCTGCAGGGTTATTCCTTTCTGAGGGCAAGAGTTGAACTCAGAGAACAGTTATGTGACCTTATTCTCTCCCCTTCAAATCCACATGTTTTAAGAAAAAGAATTTCTTCAAGGACTCTTAGTTTTTACCTTACAAAGGTAACTGGGACATCTGATTGGGAGTTTGAAAAATCTGTACTAATTATCTCCGTAAGTGTACTAATGATCTCCATAAGTGAATACAGTGTGACCTTGACTGGGTCACAACTAATCTGGCAGCAATTTCGTTACCCATTAAATCAAAGTGTTGTGATACATTATTTTTTGTTGTTGTTGCTAATCCCCAAATGCTTTATTTGCAGTACGCTTTTGGTAATAAAAAAAGTGTGATAGATTGCATTGAATTAGTGATGGCAAGCATTTTTCTCTTTCTTACAAAAGATTTTATACATACATATGAAGAAAAGTTCTTAAATCACAAATATGATGCTTCATAAATAATTATAAAATTAATGCCAATTACCAAAATTTCCGGTCAAGAAACAGAATATTGTCATAACTTCTCAAACATAACATTTTCATTTCATCTAAAATTAGCTATTATTTTGAAATATTTGATACATTCCATGTTTTTCTTTAAACTCTTTAGCTGTAGCTATTAATCTTTAATTCTGCCATTTCTGAGCTTTTATAAATTCCATAATATATGCTTTTAATATTTTATTGTTTTTTCTTAGTTTCATGTTATATTTTTAAATGCTCCATGCTTCTATAGAGTACCCTCTGTATACTTGTAATTATTTTTTTCACTCATTTTTTTCACTCAAAACAGTGCTAGTCTGTTTTGTTTAGAAGTTTTAAACTATTATTATTATTATTTTTTGAGCTAGAGTCTCACTGTGTCACCCTTGGTAGAGTGCCATGGAGTCACAGCTCACAGCAACCTTCAACTCTCAGGCTTAAGCAGTTCTCTTGCCTCAGCCTCCCAAGTAGCTGGCACTCACCAAAACACCCAGCTATTTTTTTGTTGTAGTTGTCATTGTTGTTTAGCAGGCCTGGGCTGGGTTTGAACCCGCCAGTGTTGGGGCACAATGCTGGCACTGTAACCACTGTGCTACTGGCACCAAGCCTAAACTATTATTCTTCAAGTGGATTTCTTTTGATTAAAATCAGATAATTTACTAATTTTTATCTTCCTTGCCTGGTTCCTGTAAATATTTGATTTTGCCAATTGGGCTTTGCACTATAAATCGTTGAA
>NW_003852478.1:2218444-2223894 GCF_000181295.1 Otolemur garnettii
TGGGGTAACCTGAGAAACTGTTTGAATGGGTAAGTTATTTTGACAAAGCAGTAAGCCTTGTAAGTCAACATAGATTTTTATATATATATATATATATTTTTTTTTTTTTATAATATAGTGGTGACTTCACTTTTGTCAGTTCCTGCACATTGCCACAAGAGATGATTTATGACTAAAGTGTGCCACACACAGAAAGCCAATATTTCAATTTTGATGACATTGTTGCCAGGTATTCTGTTTTCAATTTCTGAGGAAAGGTAATGTCTGAGTTCTTGTTGAGATGCACCACAGATTTTAAAATCATCCATGGCTTTCAGATCATGTTTTTAAAAGGATAACATGACAATAATTGGTTAATGCTGTACTTATTGAACGCACATTGAATTCAAACTTCATTTCCTTATGTGATTAATCCTCCTGATGCCTACTGAGAATCTATGATTTGGTCATCAATGACCATAAAAAATGCTCTCCAGTAATTATTCTGGTAACTGCATATTTTTCAAGCTGGTTCTTTCATTTCTAATAAAACACAGAAGATGAGCCTCTGTGATAATGACCCCTTGGTCCCTCTGTGTCATTAAGTCCACACTGACTATTCCATACAATTTCCAGGTGAAAAGTGAAAATTCAAGTTCATCTCATGTTTCCAATACTGTACTTCTAACATGACCAGAGCTTTACCCCTAGGGTTGACTTTTAAGAGGTGCTATTTTTGTCTTTTTGTATCAGTACGACTTTAAATTATATTTTAAATAGAAAGGGTGCATTTTAGTAGTGTGTTTTAATGACACATAGTGTTAAACAAGTTTATCTTAAAGTATAAAAAATTATATGATATTAAGCATAAAGAGTACTCATCAACTGAGATCTGAAATACATACATTAACTAGTATTTTAAAATTCCTACAGTTGCATTAGTTACTATAGGTTATAAAAGGTAGGAAAGGAATTTAAGCTCTTTTGTGTCTTACAATATAATATGGAGGCTTGAAATTTAAACAATTATTACAAGTATCACAGTTGTAAAGATTCATATTAAACAATGAAAGAAACCCCAGACATGCATTCAATTTTTTTTCATCCACCATTCCCTGTCAGCTTTTAGTTACCTTCACTTTCTGAAAAATTCTTTTGAATGTCTGACCTTGACATATACCACATTTTCAAGTTCTTCTATTTACCTGATTTTCTTTCTTTCCTTCTTTCCTGCCTTCCTGCCTTCCTACCTACCTTCCTTCCTTCCTTTCTTTTTTTTATATCTACTTTATTGCCCTCCGTAGATTGCCATGGCATCACAGCTCACAGCAACCTCCCTTCTGGGCTTAGGTGAGTCTCTTGCCTCAGCCTCCTGAGTAGCTGAGACTACAGGCACCCGCCACAACGCCCAGCTATTTTTTTGTTGCAGTTTGGCCGGGGCTGGGTTTGAACCTGCCACCCTCGGTATATGGGGCCAGCTACCCACTGAGCAACAGGTGCCATCCTAACTGATTATTTTTCTACACAATTCTTGCTAGTGTCTCGTTAGTGTCCCATAAACATCTTGGCAAAATTGTTTATGTCTCTTAGAGGTAACTATTTTGTTTTTCCATAAAAGTTAGATGTTTTGAGCTTTTCAAAACAAGGTCTCATTTTCTGCTCCAGAAAGTCTGAATTGGTTGGAAATCTGCCTCCAGTGAAGTCATTTTTTCTCAAACTCCATGAAATATATACTTTTGAAAATGATGGGCCTCACCTATTTTTCTATCACATAATCTGATCTATATATTCTTGGATCAAATATATTTCTTTGAGATGCTCTGCAGATCCTTTGTTGTCTGAAAGAATTCTTTTGACTGCATTCACTAGAAAAATGAAGTCTTCAAAATTACTATGAACTAGTTTTGCCAGAAATACGTATGATGTAATTTCAGAGTATTTTTTCCTGTTTGAGTAGATCATCTCCATGATTTGAACTGAGATGGTAAATTATTTAGGAAGGCTTGAAATATGCGGAGGTGTTTCATTTGAATTGCAAAATTTGAGAAGGATGAATTGGGAGAGAATCTATGTTAAGTATCAGACACAAAACTATATAAACACTAGCCTTTCAGTTGGAAAGAATGGAGAAATCCAAAAGCATTCTCAATTTACCAATTATTTTGTGAAATTTAAGTCTTAAAGATTGGAAACCATTCCCATAACAGTTGTCTGTCTATCTAAGATATCAAACAGCTGTTTTGCTGAGACTGGAGTATTATGAGTATTTCACTTTCCAAATGAAAGTCCTATGTGTTAATGCTGACTGTGACATAAATAATGGCCTTGGCGTTAGAGACTTTGTGAAATGAAAATGATATTTGTTATTAACCTTCAGAGATTCAAAATTGGAAAACCATCAAATCACTTCACGAGGCTCTGCTGCATTGTAATTTTTATTTTCATTAGTTACGAGATTGTTCTGGAATCATGAGTGACCTTCAGGTGTGATAAGTTAGCCAAGGAAAAGCAAATTGGTGCACCACAGTTAGAACTTCCAGTCATTTAGTGACTTATTATTTTCTTGTAACTTCTTGAGCTACATTTAGATTTTTGTTTGTTTATTGACTTTACTGCTGCTGAAATACTATTTACATACATATAAAAGATGATTAAAACTGACCATACAGTCTTAGATGTTGTCGAGTTCGCAGTTTCAGTTGGGAAGACAGGAATTAATATTTATCGAGCATCTCTCATATTGAAGCAGACATGTGAGATCGTGCCTGTTATCCACGCACCACAAATAAGCAGAAAATTAAGGGGAATCAAGTGGAGTGGACGTTCATTAACTACGTTTGCTTACTTTTCCCCAGATGCATCTCATCTCCTCCTGGACCACACGAATTGTTAAATACTCATCCTCTCCTCCTTCTCCTCAGCGAGAGGCAATCCTGAGATCTGTGTAACCTGAAAGCAATGATCCGTCCACACGTGAACTCGTAACTGCAGCAAGACCATTAAATGCTCTTTAGAGAAGATTGATATAAATATTGTAGAAGAGAGGCTTCTATCCTGGGATCCAAAACCTTGCAAATGACATAATCCTGGACATTCTTTGGGGATCTATCTTTGCTCCCGTATGGAGAAATCTTACGGAAGAATTAAGGCAACAGAGAGTGTGGCAGAACCAAGAGATGTGGAAACACAGGGCCTGACCGTGGGGCTGAACTCTGAAGTTTTGTGCATGTAGCTATAAAGCCTGTGAGTGGGGAAATATATGTGCATTAAATGCAATAAATGCTGTATTAAAATCTAGGTAGGAATGGACACTTCAATTCTCAACTCTAAATTTTGTTGCATTTCACAAGTGGCAGGAGGTTTCATCCCTTAAAGCATTTGGAACACATCTCACATTATTATTGATGCAAAAAATGATTTCAATTAATAAAGGAAAGTGAGTGTGTGAAACATGGGCAGAAACGACGTCAAATTTATTATGAAATTTAGACATGAAGGCAGGAATTCTGTAGGTAGTTCTGTGTAGCTTTCAGGGAACACGTGATCAATCCATACTATATTTTCTGAGTTTGCCGTATATGGGTTGTAAATTACTTTCTCTGATTTTGCAATGTCAAAGGGAAACATGAGTTCAGAGACAGCCCTCAGGGTAAAATCTATATTGGCCTTGATACCATGTAGCCTCCTTTCCTAGGTCTTGACTGTCTCCTGCTGTTTTCAATCATCTTTGAGTCTTTGAAGGGCGCTCACTGACACTTGCCCCTCACACGCTGTGAACAGCGGTCCCCTAAGTGACTGTCCTGGTGGTTTGAAAGTACTCCTTTCTAAAGATAGTGGGTTTCACCGCCCAGAAATAACTTACAAGCTGGCTGATAACAATGACTCTGAATTTCCCTTTTCTGAGGCAGGTAATTACAACAGTCTTTTCTGTTTGTTTGGGTTTTGTGTTGTTGGCTTTTTTTTTTTTTTTCTGTTGTGAAGGTGCAGATGTGTTTGCAAAAGGCTCTTATACTCACTACAGTTGGTAAAGTGTCTCCTAAGTGCCAGCCACTGGGGTAGGAACATGTTATTGTTGACCTTTACCCATCTTTGAAGGTTTAAACAATGAGGAGACTGAGGTTCAATGAGGTTCTAGCCATAGAAACATATGAAAGCTAAGGAGACAGTCCTGTGAAAATACCTGTGCAAACACTGAAAACAGTAGGTGGTCTGTTTTGCTCTTTCCTCTAGGCCTCCTTTCTATCTTTTTCTCCTTTCCTGGCTTATTTTGTTGGATTCCTAAAGCATTTTCCATACAGGCTTATCTTTGTTTTTTACAATGACCTCATTTGGCAGTTATCAAATTTTCAAGCCTTTTTAATCCTACATCAAAAGTTATGTCAAATATTTGGCGAATTTTCCAGCTCCAGACACGCCGTGAGAGCAATGTGTTGACCTTGTTTACTAAGCTCAGGAAATTCCCAAGTATTGTAGCTGCAGTGAATCTTGTTTTCACGTCAGAATGAGCTAAAGTCTAAAAATAGATTGTTCTGTACCTGAGGTTCTTTGCTAGTGCTTTTCAGCCTCTGTTTCTGAGAAACAGCGATTCAGCTCAGAGGCACATAAAAAAGAAAACAAAACAAAAACCCAGTGGTGAGCGTGACTGTCCATTACTCACAGCGGGAGGAAATTATATTAAATTCCTAATGAGTTCTGACATACCTATCCTCAAAAAACTTCTACAGGTCATAGTAACAGTTTCAGGGGCAACCTTGCTAGAAAATTATAAATTCCAAACTTTACAGGCCATAATTAAGGTTCTGTAGTTATATTCCATTTTATGTATGTCTGTATATGCACACACATATATGACAGTTTCTAAGACTTTAGAGAAATCATCTTTTAAACTAGTCTAAACTTTTCATTATATACTGTATAACCCGTCCTTTCTTAGTCCCCTCCCCCTTTTAACTGGGATAACATCCCTTCAAAAAGTCAAATAAAAATGCAACTCTGAATTCAGCTTTGTTTTTCACAAAGCATGCCTCAGTTCTGCTCACTGTATCTGTAGTTTCTCTATAAAGCAGTATCTATAAGACACTGAACTTGGGGTCTCAGGTGGATGTACTGTGCACTGTTGGTGCATGTGTGCAGAGTTAATCAACCATTCAGCGAAGAAGTCCAGGTTAAATGGGGAGGGGTCTATACTTTTAGACGATGGCAAAAGATAAGTTGCATTGGAATCACCCATTCACCTGCCTCCCTGGACTATTTGTGTTTTAGCACGAGAGGAAAGCAGTCAACCCCTTACTCAGTCTGTGCTCTCCTCAGTGCCTTCTGTAATGCTGGCCTTTTAATTTCCCAAACCTCGTGGCAAACAATAGAGAATTGGAGAATGTGTGACCTCAAGGAGATAATGATGTGGTTTCTAGGGGTCTGTTGTTAAAACAATGCTCTCAGTCTTTGTATTATTTTGTTTAGTCTTCTTTCCT
>NW_003852478.1:2224497-2227136 GCF_000181295.1 Otolemur garnettii
GACTGCCAGTTACCTATCCTCAGGCTGCCATTTAAGCTTTCTGTGCCTGGAATTGTTCTGAATTCTCCATATTTTTTACTTCATTTAATCCTCCTTGCGACTTTTTGAGGTTATTTTCATTATCTTTGCGCATATCAGAGGGCACCACGCCTCTAAGAGATGAGAGATTGCACTGATTTGTGCATCTTCTAAGTGGCAGAGGTGGGATTGAATTCCATCTGTTTAATGTTAAAGTACTTTCCATGCAATCTGCTATCGTCTGGAATGACTAATAGGTCTTAGACAAAATGTTTCCAGTTATTGTCATGCATTTTTAATAGAATTTATTTTTTAGAACAATGTCAGATTCACAGAAATATTGAGGCCCTCATGTAATGGAGGGAGTTCTCACGGATTCAACATTCAGTATTCCTGACAATTAATATCTCACACTCATTTATTACATTTATTATAATTAATGAATTAATATTGCTATGATGTTATTAACTGAAGTCTTTATTCCCTATTTTTTTTAACCTACTATCTTCTATCTTCTTTACCTTAACTTGTCACACTCTGTAGTCTCCGTTAGACTGTGACACTTTCCCAGACTTTCCTTGTTTCTCTGCTTTTTGACTATTTTGAAGAGTACTGGTGAGCTAACTTATAAGACTCTTCCCTATTTGAAATTTCAGATGTTTTTCTCTTACGTAGGCTGGAGTTACAGGTTTGGAGGAGGGCATCACAAGTTTAAATTGCTGTTTTCATCGTGACTCACGGCTGTGGGGGGCTGCCCTGCCGGGGCAGCATTCCTCAGGCTTCTCCCTGCAAAGCCACTCTGTCCTCCCACCGTTTCCTACGATGCTCTTTGAAAGTCACTATCAGCAACACACATTTAAGAAGTGGGGATTTATGTTCTTCCTTTTTGAGAGAGAAATGCTCTATGTAAATTATTTGGAATTCATCTACATGGGAGACTTGTATCTTCCCCATTTAGTAACTTGTTCAATCTTTTGTATATATCAGTGTAGACTCATAGATATGAACTTTATACTCTGGGGTTAATCCAGGACGGATTTATTAATTTTACAGCTCACACCTTCAGCTTTGGCCAGTGGAAACCCTTCCAGTTGGTTCCTCTGTCTCTTTGACCCACCTTCAGCAATGTTTTTGTTTTTGTTTCTGAGCACTTCTTTTTGGCACTGTAACATGTTCCAGGGTTATCTTGTGTAATTTCTGTCCCAGTTCTGGAATGAGCCTTTTCACTAAGGAGCTTCTGCTTCCTTCTATGAGAGAATGGTATAAGAAACCATGATCTGGACACTAGATGTGCTCACTGCTACTGAGATTACCCTCTTAGAAGACAGAGCAAAGAGATATATTTGTGCATACTAATCTGTGTGAACACCTATCTGGAAATATTTCTATTTGCAACCATTTTTAATAGTTTAAGCTAATCCACAGCACATAGCTGCTTTTCCTGTTAATTATAATGTGTTTTTGAATATAACATGGGTATGCATTTTTCTAAATCTTGATTATAAGGACATTTATTGATAGTTTATTAATTTTTTTTTTTTTTTTGAGACACAGCCTCAAGCTGTCACCCTGGTTAGAGTGCCTTGGCATCACAGCTCACAGCAACCTCCAACTCCTGGGCTCAAGCGATTCTCCTGCCTCCACCTTCCAAGTAGCTAGGACTACAGGTGCCCACCACAATGCTGGGCTATTTTTTGGTTACGGCCTTCATTGTTGTTTGGTGGCCTGGGCTGGATTCAAACTGGCCAGCTCAGGTGTATGTGGCTGGTACCTTAGCTGCCTGAACCACAGGCACCAAATCCCATAGTTTATTAAATTTTAGACATACCTAGAATGGAGGCAGTAAAGATGGCCTTTTAATTTTGTCCCAAGAATATTCATAAGAAATTGACTCATAATAAACCAAAGTGGAAATAGTCTAAAATGGTCAACGGAGATGAAAAGATAAATTGTGAAATTATCATTCATGAAATAAAACAGCACTCATCAATAAAAGATGAATGCGGAGCAGCATGGCACCCAGAACAGCGAGATGGAACCAGAAACACCATGCCCTGTGGAAGTAGCCAACAGGATGCAGCACACGTCACACCGTTCAATTCACATAAAGTTCTAGAAAATAATCTGTTTTGACAATAAGCTGACCTAGGGCTGCCTGATCTCTGCAGTGGACAGGAAGTTGATCACGTAGAGATGGGGAAGAGCTTTGGGGGGTTATGGAAATGTCGCATCCCATGATTTTGGTGGTGGTTAAGAGTGTATTTATTTGAACATCTTCATTGAGCTGTACACTTAAGATAATGCAGTGGTACAGTGGAAATTGAAAACTAAGGAGGAGCCAGGCAGGAGAGGAGTAGGGGATGGAAATCTACCCATCAGGTACAGAGGACACATTCCGGGATGGGGACAGGAAAGCCCAGATGTCAGCATGATGCAGTTTATCTATGTAATGACAAATGTGTGTACTCCTGTAATTGCTGGAATTATAAAAAGAGATAGCAACCTGAGAAATGGGGAAAAAGACTTTTCATTTTATATGGATTTATAGTTGAGATAGGTAGTGAATGTTTCATAAAAACCTACCACTTTGCTATAATCTATGATACTTAAATTCTCACTCT
>NW_003852478.1:2227156-2231703 GCF_000181295.1 Otolemur garnettii
AGTCATGGGGTACAATGTGCTGTTTCTTTATACAATTTGAAATATTTTCATCAAACTGGTTAACATAGCCTTCACGGCATTTTCTTAGTTATTGTGTTAAGACATTTATATTCTACATTTAGATAGATTTGCATGTACCCTTGTAAGATGGTACTCATCACCCTTCCTCCACCCATCCTCCCCTCTCCCCTCCCCTCCCTCTCCCCTTTCCCCATATTCTTGGGCTATAATTGGGTTATAGTTTTCATATGAAAGCTATAAATTGGTTTCATAGTAGGGCTGACTATATTGGATACTTTTTCTTCCATTCTTGTGATACTTTGCTAAGAAGAACATTTTCCAGCTCTATCCATGTAAACATGAAGGAGCTAAAGTCTCCATCTTTCTTTAAGGCTGCATAATATTCCATGTATAGGGATTGATATTGCCTTAAAATAATAGAAATGGTGGGACTCACAAGTGTGCCTACAATGACAACTATGTTGACACCCTGGAAAGGGCATCCAGAGAGGAGGCATTTCTGTGAATGTATATATTAGAGATACCAAATATTTCTATTATTTTAAGGCAATATCAATGCATATCTATATTTTTGATGGGAAAAATGACCCATGAGTTTATAAAACTAACAGATTATAGGGATTTTAATGTCTTAAACACAGATTGTTTATTGTTTGTTGTTCTGCTTATTGTTTGTTAATAGCTGTTATATCCTTTCAAAAATGTTGAAATTGTGGCCTTGGAGAATGTATGGACTAGGAAAATGTGCAATTAATGATTTTTAGGCTAGCATGAGCAATCAGAATTTTTTCTTGATGATAATGGTCGGTGAGTGTTGACAAATGGTTTTGCTAAAATATTCATGATACTTAATAACTAATATTTATATGAATGAGGCAGTTTGGGTTTCTAGGCTTCATAAATAAGTACAAAATCTGAGGGTTGTAGAAGCCTATGGAGTCCCAAATTTTGTCGATTGCTGACAAAATGAATTGGAAAAACAGCAGCTGTTCTGTGATGATGTGGTTACCTTGCTTGTGTGGTTAATTCCATGAGCAGGTGTCAACTCCCTTGGAATTCTGTGTAAACAGACTGGATTTTTCTCCACTCATCTTTGTAGATCTGACCGTCATCAACTTTTCACAGCCTTGTCTATGGAATGCTAAACAAGGTCTCAGTTCAAATGTCACTGTGTTTTGCTTTGACGCGTCACCGTCTGTCCCTAAGAACATCTTAGGTTACTTATCAAAGTTTGAGGTTCACCATCAAAATCTGCATAGACTCTGAGCCACAGATACTTAATACAAGAATAAAAGGCAATTACTGATGCCTTATTAAGCGCAAAGCACTTTTAAGAGCACTTTGCACGAACAATGTTAAGAAACTTGCTCAACATCACCCATTTTACATGTAGCAAAGCTGGTTGAAGCTGATTTAACTCCTAACCGTCAACACGAGGTCCCCCTCCGTCACCGGCATTAGCCGAGGAAGAGACCACGGGAGTTCCTGTCAGTTCCTTTCCATTTAGACCCTGGAGACATATACATGATTTCCATCTCACCCTGTCAGCTAAAACTACTCAATGTCTAACCTAACTGCAGTAGGACTGGAAAATATGAGGTAATAAGCAGAATGATTGGAAAATAGTTTGGACCTGATTGTATCCCCTCTAATGTTATATGTTGGAACCCTAACACACAATGTAGTGTATTTGGAGATAAGGCTTTAGGAAAGTATGTAAAACTTAAATGAGGGCCAAAGAGTTGGTCCCTAATCAAATAGGGCTTGTGCTCCTTGAAAGCTATGTTGATTGGTTTAAGGTAACCACGTCAGACTGTATAAAAGGAAAATCAGAACATTGTACCCCACAAATGCATGAATGTATTCATGATCTATGTGTATTTGACTTACTAAAAAAAAAAAAACATAATAATTAAAAAAAAGTAAAGGAAGACACCGTATGGTGTCCATCTATCTACACGCCAGAAAAAGAGCCCTCCTGGGGAGCAGGATTAGTTGGCACCTTGACCGTGAACTTTAGCCTACACAATGTAAGAAAATAAATGTTTGTTGTTTAAGCCACACAATTTGTGGTATTTTGTTATGGCAGCCTGAATAGCCAATAATATGTACAGATATCATCCCCGTCTCTGTCAAAGCAAGGTGATCAAAAAGTTGTTAGGAGAATTAAGCTGAATGATGTAGAAAGGTACTTCATCTAGTTACTACAAAAGACCTGATGCTCAAAAAATGTCAGTAATTGCAAGTCTTTCTATTTACCTTGCATAAGACTAAGCACTTGTAAATTATTGCCATTCAGTGATTTTACTGCTTAGTTATTTTCACCTGACCCATCCTCCTCTCACAGCATATGCTTTCTACTGAAGGGGAAAACACAAAATATTTAAAAGGAAATGGAACAATGACTTTTGTAATAGTCTAATAGACCTTACTTACTTGAAGGCTCGTGTGAAAGTAGTTTAAGTAGTTTAAATAAGGAAGTATAAGTATGTTAGTATTGGTCTCTGAATTGCCTTCACAAATATGCCTGAATATTTTAACATATCTTCATCTGGTTACAGAACACGAAAAAAATTATCCATGTGAACAATTATACAAATATCCCATGGTAATAAAATGCTATGCAACGTATATGTATTTTTCAGCCAGTTACATTTTTTACACATTAGTACTCTCAAATCCAATGAGTATAATTTTTGTTCTAATTCATAAGTACTAAGCATTATATTACAGCACATGTTTGCATTAAGTTATTGATATAAATAATATCAAATGCTATTGTTTTCATGGTGATATAATGTTAGAATATTTCATGAAAAGTCAGCACAGAAATGTAATTTTGTATTTGACTTTAAAACTAAGTTTATGGAGGCATTTTAGTTACATGTACTTTTTTTTCTTGTCCTTTTGCAGTCTTTGGCCTCCAGATGATTCTTGGCTATCCATTAGTTAACACTCATTTATGTTCAATGTTATCAAATACATATACTTTTTAATTTTAATAGGGATGGAATCTCACTGGATTGCCAAGGCTGATCCTGAACTTCCAGCCTCAGGTGATACTCTCGCCTCAGCCTCCCCCCGGGCAGAGACTACAGGCGTGAGCCCCATACCGACACAGTCCTGGGTATTTTTATACAGCAGTATGTTGAAATGTATATTTCTTTATTTCCTTCCTTGCTATCTCTTTCCTGTTCAAATGCACTATGTTTGAATAAGCACATTTAGATACTATAAAACTTCTTTTGTCTAAGTGATATTACTTCTATTCAAGTGCCCCAAACGTTTGAAAATTGTTTAGAAAATACGCATCTGGATAAGCATGTGTGGGCTTTATGTTTTTATGTGAGCTTGGAATGGTAGTTTTAGTGGGAGCTGGGCAGGGCAGGGGGTTGCAAATTTCTCTTCTTCATTGTATTAGACAGAGGAATAAAACCAGTGGGGACAACAAAAGGCTTTAGGGCTAAAAAATCATAACCACAACACCACTATCATCCCTATAGCCTTCATAATATTGATTAATGTCTTGAAACTTTTGATATCTACATGTGTACAATCAGCTTCATTTTTAAAAGTCAATCCATGTAAGCCTATGCACTGTAATTGGTTGAAATTTTAGGCCTTTTAATTTATCTTTCCCTATTTTTTACCTGAGAATTATTTTTGTCGAAAAATTACTTTCTCTGTAGAGTATCTAAAGTTCTCAGTTTGAGATTTGTACTGTTAGGCTACAATTTAACAAACTCTTATTTCTCTTGTGCCTGTGCAAATTGGTTATGAGATCTAGAATCTTTATCAGATGGAGTTTCATTTTTTCATTTTTGTAGAACTATTTTATAGAAGACATTGTATACTTTCGTCAGAATGTACATAAAACCCAATTGCCTTTGTTTATGATGTTTACTATCCATTATCTCTTATTTCATTAGGTGCTGCTAATAGGTAATATTCCAATTCTATCATTATTTCCCTGGTTATTAGTGGAATGCTGCTATAAAGAGCTTCTTCTCATTAGCAATACCTTGCCCTTAGGCAGAGATAACAAAAGGCATAGAAAATGTTTCCTTCTTTACCTTTATGTAACCATTCTTGAAATAAGTTTGTTTCCTAGTGTCTTCTAAAGTTCCTGTGGGGTAGAGATGTGGGTCAAAGATCAGGGACAAAATACAGCTTCGGCCGACATTCTGGAGGGTCTGTTGACAGGAACCTGGATTCCTCGGACTCCCCTCCCCGACCCTGGTGCTCTACGCAGCCCAGGGTAGGAAACAACCTGACGATTTAAATGGCATGTTCAGTAGCAAGACTGACCAGAACTAACATTCTTGAGTCCGTTGGCAACAGACTGGACCCCAGCGACCCCTCCCCAGCCCCACACAGTGCAGGGTTGAACCGACCTGGGGGTTTAAACAGAATGTTTAGTGATTATAAGTTAAGATCTGCTGGGCATGTCAAAGGATAGTGTAAAACCCAACAGAAAGAGTCAAGGCAGCTGGACTTTACCCCCAGGGTTTGTAACTTTCTGCCCT
>NW_003852478.1:2231829-2234970 GCF_000181295.1 Otolemur garnettii
AGTTTCTCTCGTCTATGATTAACTTTTTGTCCTGTGCTGCCTTACACGGATACACTTTTCATGCTCAGTAAAAGACACCTGAAGTCTTCGCACAGGCCAGCTCCTCCTCGCTGCTGCGTTCTGAGCCTGGGAGTCGCTGCCTCTCCACCCCTCGGGGGTTATCGCCCTGCACGTAACACGGCGGAAGAGTTTTCTTTCCACGCCACCCCTTGCCAGCCCCTCCACAGATACTGAATGACTACAATTTCCCACCTGGATGTTTTCAACATATTATCACTGAATTTATCTAAACCTATTTGATACATTTAATGCAGATTGCAATTATTATCTTTTACTGATGCTCAGTTATGCATCTTGGATCCAGGGAGTTTTTATAGGCGTGCTCCTAGGTCCCTTTTAAGACATCATCCTGTTGTTCTTCCAGGTTGATCTCCACCCGTTTCCCGCTCCCTAGTGTAAATTATTACACTTTCACACTGCCTCCGCATCCAGTCTGAATAAGACAAGTTTAACTTCTCACACCCAGAAGCAGGCTCAGCCTCCTCGACACAGGTTATAGTTCTACAACACGAATGACTAAGCCACACGGGTGGCCAGAGATAAGAACTTAGAGACCTAACAGAATGTACTCCCCACTTTCCCTTGACTTTGTATAAAGAGACCGTTCAGGTATTTACTCTTGAAACTTTAAGTGACCCACACGCTATTCCCTTATATGTGTGTGCACTGCTACTGGTCACACGTGTTCAACTCCTCATTCCTCGCCCAGTGTGACCAGAATTCAGGTCTGCGCTCCTGACCACTGTCAGGATCTGTAAGTAGCAATCTTTGAATGTGTTTCCTATTGTGGTATATTGAATTTGCACCTTCCATCTGAAGATCCAGGGGCTGCCCCAGCCTGGGTTTTCACTAGGATGCCAAGAAGGTGGGTTATGGGGGGAAATGGGGAAGTAGGGAAGAATCCCAGGTGAAACGCCTGCAGGGCCACGGTCAAGCATAAATTGGACACAGGTAAGAAAAGAGCCAGAAGGACACCTGCCAGAATAAACAAGTTCCCAGTGAGGGGCCCTCATCATGTCAGACAATTAGGCCTTAGGTGGTCCTGCTAGGTCAAAAAACACATCCTCCAAAAGGCACACTGTTAACGCCACCTCTAGTTTCCTTTAATTTCCCAATAGGGCAGGTTCCTCGCCACTCTGGTGCTAGAACCTCAATTTTACTGGGCTTTCTCAAAACTTTCCTTCAACTAGAGTCAGTCTTTTTTCCAAGGAAACCTGATTTCCATTATTAGCAGAAAATGTTCTACGGAAACCAAGTCTAGGTGCTGTGAGAGCACATGGCTTTGGGCTTGCCGTTATTTCTAGGTCTTTTCAAAACAAAGAAATACTATTTTTATATTAATTTCATGAGTATATACCATTAATATTAAAAAATTCTCAGTTTTCATGTACTCTATCAGTCTTTCTTGTGTGTGGAGGGGGAGAGTTACATGTGTTTGGTTTATAACTTTTATTCATGTAACAAAAACACTTGTAGTCCCTTAATATTTTGAAACAAAAAAGAACTACATACATAAAAAGGTAAAATAAAATAAAAATTCATTAAGGTCTGAATGATATTCACCTGTTATTATTTATAGTACCTTAAAGGTAAAGATTAAAGACAATGCTTCACTCTGGCTTACATTGTTTATAAAGGAATTTTTGTTGTCACCTTATCTCTTATCTTTGCTCATGTAGACATAGCATGGCTTTTTTTTTTTCCTCTGTGGCCACTCTTAAGATTTTCTCTTTAACACTGTTTTAAACAGTTTGGCTTGTGTATCACATGGTTGGTGTAGCTTTCTTCATAGTTCTAGTGCTTGGAGTTAGCTAAGCTTCTTGGATATGTGGGTGTATAGTTTTCATCAAAGTTGTTTTTTATTTTTTGTCATAATTTCCTCAACTACTTTATCTAACCCCTTCTTTTTCTTCTCTTCTTCAGGGAATCTAAATTATGTGTATGTTAGGCTACTCCAAATTGTTCCGCCACTCAGGGAAGTTCTTCTTTAGATTATTCAAAGTGATTTTTTTCTTTGGATTTCATTTTGTATAATTTCCCTTGCTCTGAGTTCACCTTCTCTGATTTTCTCTTCTGCAGCATCTAATTTATTATTAAACTCATCCAAGGCATCTTTTATCTTACACTTTGTATTTTTCATCTCTAGGATTGTTATTTATATGTTTTTCATGTATTTTTTTTTCTCTTAGCTTTTTGAGCACAGGTAATATAGTTTAAGTAATCATGTTAACATAATTATCTTCTAATTCTAAGTATATGAAAATTTAAATCAATTGATTTTTCTTTTCTTTTCATTATGCAATGTATTTTTCTGCTTTATATGCTTGGCAATTTTTATCATCAGTCATTAAAAACTTTGCCATAACTAAACTGTTTTTTCAGCTTGACTATTGTTGGTATATATAAAAGCTACTGATTCATAAGTATTGATTTTGTATCCCAAGACACTGCTTTAGCTGGAACATATTCTTCTTAGTAAAGTATCTCTAGGATGGAAGAAAAAATATCCAGTATACTCAGTACTATTATGAAACCAATATATAATCACCCACACTTTCATACGAGTGATAAAATGCAACTATAGCCCAGGATGAATGTGGGAAGAGGAGTGTGAGGGGACGGGAGGGAGGAGGCCAGCTGGAAGGAGGGTCATCGGTGGGACCTCACCTACTGCAAGGTGAGGTACAAGTCATGTCTATTAAGAGTAGTGTATAAATGTCTTAACACAACAGTTAAATAAGTCAGGTGAAGGCCATGTTAACCAGTTTGATGTAAGCATTCCAAACTGTATATAAAATCAGTACATTGTATCCCATAAATGCATTAATGTACACAGTTATGATTTAACAAAAAAAAGAAAACTATGCCATATTGAGTGCTGGATATTTTTATATTCCTGTAAGTTTTTTCAGTTTTGTTTCAGGTTGTAGTGGAGTTTGGAATCAAATTGATTCTTTCAGCTTTTGCTTTTATGTTTTGTTGGGTGGGGTCAGAGGAGATCTCCGTGTAGATGAGGATGATAATCATTCCCCACCATTAAGGCAAGTTCCTTCTGTGTCTGCTATCTAATGCCTTATGGAG
>NW_003852478.1:2235096-2239021 GCF_000181295.1 Otolemur garnettii
TTACCTCTAATCCTTTCTTGTGGTTCCTTCTGAGGCTTCAGCTGGTTTCCTCATAGACTCTGCCAAAGACTGGAGGGTTCCTTAGCGATCTCTGGAATTAGCTGTCTCTGTGCAGCGGTCTCTCCTCTGATACTCTATTCTGTGAACTCTGGCTACATGGTTCCCTCCAGACAACCTTCCCTTCTCAACTTACTGAGAGTTACCTCTCTTCCCTCCCTCTGAGACATGACCTAGAAATCATCTCAGGACTGTAAGCTGGAACATTTTAGTCCTCTCCCAGTTTTGACCCTCTGTCTCTCAGAGATCTTTATCCTTCACTGCCTCTTATCACATCTCTAGAGAGCCATTATTTGACATATTTTGTTTTTATTATAGTTTGTTATTTTAGTATGCATGTGAGTGAGACACAGTCACGTGACAGCCTTTACTCCAAGTTGGTCCAAAGTGAAAATCTTTTTTGAATTTTTTAATTTTTGTTTCACTTAAAAAATTATTTATTTATTTATTTTGCAAGTTTTTGGCGGGGGCTCCATTTGAACCCGTCACCTCTGGTATATGGGGCCAGCGCCCTACTCCTTTGAACCACAGGTGCTGCCCCCCCCAATTTTTTTTTTTAATTTTTTAAAGTGATAGGATACAGTTTATTGCTGGAAAGATTGATAAGCATGACAAGCAAAATAGGAAGATGCAAAAGATGGAGAACAGAACCTCTAGCAGTGTGCGGGGCCAAGTGGGAAGCCACCATTAAAATATTTTAGTTATTTGACTTTGATATTTATTTTTAAGACACTGAAAATTTAATTACTTTCCTTATGAATTACCTACATTCCCACCTCCTGATACTGTAGCTTGACACAAAAGTTGGTGGGAAAAATATAGAAAGTGAACATTTGGGTACCTCATATCTCACTCATATATATATATATATATATATCTCATATATATGTCATATATAAATATTCATGACAATTCATTCATATATGTACCAAGAAACACGTATAGGGGTTTTTATAGACACACTCTCCATAATACTCAGAGTCCCAAATGTTCATCTGCAGGTGATTAGACGAGTGCATTTTGATGTATTCTCAACATGGAAATTGATTTAATAGTGAAAATGAACAAACTTCAGGCCTGTGCAATAGCTTGATGGAATCTTGGTACCATAATGTTAAATGCTTTAAATTCAACTCTTAGAACACTACATATAGCTTGATGTTTTTTAATAAAGTTGAAATATAAACTAAAACACACAGACACATTTGTGTGTGCATGACCTGTATATAATAACCACTATTAAAATATAGACTATCAGTTACTTCTGGTTTTGGCAGAAGGACAGGACAGGAAATACAGAACGTGTGAGGTGCATGGGCCCAGGGGAGTTATTTTACCCTGGTACTTGAATTTGGTACAGGTGTTCATGAGATTCTTAAAAATACAGGTAAAAGCAATTAACTTTTTCTTAAAAAGCTAGATTTATGTCTCTATTGTTACTGTATCATGAACCATGTTTTATAATTCCATCCTTTATACCTGTTTTCCATTAAAAAGAATTTCTCCATATCTTAAGATCTACATATTTTTCTGATTAATCTCTCATGAAATAAAAGGAAATAATTCTTTATTTCCTCTTTTCAAAAAAGAAAGTATTTAATAGACATTATTTTTAAGAGAACTTCTAGGTTCACAGAAAAATTGTATGGAAGAAGCAGGCGGGTCCCACATACTCCATCCCTGCTGCTATGAGTAGCCTCTCCTTGTCAACTCCCCCATCAGAATGGCACGTTTGTTAAAATAGATGACCTGGTCCCGACACCCAGCATCCAAACATTAGGGGCTCAGTCTTGGTGGGGTATAACCCACGGGTTTGGATAGATGCATAACGTCATGGATCCATCATCACGTTAATAGTATCATACAGAATAATTCCACTGTCCTAAAAACCCTCCTGCTTCACTTACTCATCCTTCCCTCTCCCCAGCCCCTGGAAACCACTGGTCTTTCTACTCTTGCTACAGTTTTCCCTTTTCTAGAATTCCATGTAATTGGAATCACAGAGTATGTAGCCCTGCCGATTGGCTTATTTTCCTTAACAATATGTGTTTAAGTTTTCTCCTTGCTTTTTTTTGGCTGGGGCTAGGTTTGAACCTGCCACCTCCTGCATATGGGACTGGCGCCCTACCCTTCTAAGCCACAGGTGCCCCCCTTCTCCTTGTTTTTTTAATGTGTTGATGGCTTATTTCTTTTTAGCACTGAAAAATAGTTTATACATATCCAAGGCAATTCAGTGTCATACAGTAGCTTAAAAATATTCAGTCTTTAATTAAACGAGTTAGCATTTTAGACAGTCTACATATTTATGATAAATAATGATGTAATACATTATAAACAATATACACATTAGATATATAAAAGTTATAATTTTAATGAAATTAAAATTAAATTTCTCTTTGCAGTAAATCCTCTCTGATAAAATTTCTGACAGAATCATAGGCAAGTGAATGCCAAACAGAAAACAAAAAAAAAAAAAAGGGAAAAAATCCCCTTTTCTCACTGAATTGATATTGAGGAAAACCAGGACTCATGTGAGTGATTCCACATAGCTAATTGAATTTTAGTACTTTGCACTCAAAGGACAACTGAAGATTACATCAAATTACTCCCTGCTGCCAACATGAGTGAAAGTCAATCATGAAATAACCTTTAATTTTTGTTGATAAACTACTTGGGTTATACTTAATAAACTATACATTTAAACATACTTTAAGAATCTGATAAGTTCTTCAAATAATATTTTTTAACAACTGAATCACGTTCATAAAAATCATAGTAAATTCCCCCCTCCAAATTTCCTGATTACTCAAATAATAATTTACATTTAAGTGTGAACATTGTGAAAGGCAAGCATTTTGCCTGATGGTTTAGGAAGATGCCGGAGCTGAGTGTTGGCAGAAGCAGTGAACATGGATTAGAGGACAGGATGCCGTGATTTATTAAACACAGGTGAAATTGTTTTCTCTAATCTCAGTGTATAATGTTAATTACTGTTAGCGCTAGTGATAATTAACACTTGTGATACTAGTAGTCATTTATAAGCTTATGTGTGGATTAAATAAATGAGGATCAATGACGTGCTGCCTGTGTAAACTATTTAACACTAGATAAATGTACTGAGTTGATATAATTAAAAACAAAGAATGCAATCTCTAATTACTATCTAGTTGCATTTTTGCAATGCGGTACTCCTCTGCCAGTAGGAGTCCAGGTGAAGCCCATATAATCACTCTAAATAGATAGGCAGGGTGAGAGGGAGGAAAATGAGGTGCAGGGAGAACAGGGCTGCGGGAATGACGGAGAGTAGGACCATCATGGCCCACTCAGAGCTGCTTAGACTCTCAATCCTCACCACAATTTGAAAACAAGTATTTCATTTTGTTTTTATTATTAATTTAAATAAGTGTCAAAGAAATTAAGAAGCCTTCCCAAGGCCACTTGTTTGGGCTCGACCAAGTTGCGGTCTGAAGCTTGAGCTCATCTCCATACACTAATCCAGGATGGTAATGTTTCACTGTCATATTGGAAATTCCAACCCTATGTTTATTCCAGGGCTTCTCAGAAAGGAACCTGTGAAAATTTGGAGCTTTTCTAAATCAGACACTCATAGGCTGATTTTCTTCACGTTTACCTCTGAGTTTCTGTACGTAGAGAAGTGTGCTTTACCTGGATCTTTCAAACAGTTAGTCATAACCTCTACTAATCAACTCACTACTCGTGGGGGAAAATGTTATGATTTTCATTGTAATGTGGATGGAGCTGGAAAACGTTCTTCTTAGCAAAGTATCACAAGAATGGAAGAAAAAGTATCCAATGTACACACCCCTATTATGAAATTAATTTAAACCTTTTTATATGAAAGCTATAA
>NW_003852478.1:2239634-2282643 GCF_000181295.1 Otolemur garnettii
AATAGCCAAGCATTGTGGCCAGTGCCTGTAGTCCCTGCTACTCAAGAGGCTGGGGCAAGAGAATTGCTTAAGCCCAAGAGTTTCAGGTTGCTGTGAGCTATGATGCTATAGCACTCGACCAAGGGTGACAAAGTGAGACTCTGTCTCAAAAAAAAAGTATTAATCTTGAAAAACTTCCATACCTTTTTTTTATATGTGTCTATCTTGGTATTGCTTATCAGTTTCACTAAATGTTTCAAACTGATTGAACCAGTCATCGGGGTTCTTAACTGTTCCCCCAATCGCTCTCCTTCCTCCCCACACAGCTCCAGTGCATTTCCAGATAGGCATGACCCTGTAACAAGCAAGTCTTTGTCAGTGGAGTGTGCAAGAAAAAGATGGCAGCATTTCTGAGCCAAGCCTTCTAGGATGTAAATGTACCTTCTTTCCTTTGTTTTTCTCTTATTCGATGGGCAGAATGGAAATGACTAAAAGTTCTTCAGAAGGACAGAAGAGCCGTATGATGGTAGGATCATGGATTATTTCCTGAAGAGAGAAACCAGCTGCCAAGGAGCTTCAGCTCTGTTTGCATCCTGTGAGGACTGCCACATGTTAGAGTTTGTTGTATCAGTTTATGAAATGGCTATTATATTAGCAAAGATGCCTTATACCTCTTATGTTGCATACGGAACTGAAAATCTAATTGAAGACATAACAGTGGTTAGCAGATTGGTTTCTGAAGCCAATTGTACTGAAGCCTGATCTACAACCTAAAAAATCTTAAATAGTTTCTTGCTTCTCAAATCCTTCATGAGTAGTATGGGAAGTGTAATAGTGCCTACCTTCAGAACTGAGATTCAGCTGGTGTGTCCTGACAGTGTAACAATCATGTAAATGGTAGTGATACGGAACAAGATGTTTAGAATATTTGGGGCAGATAAGGTACAATCAATATATGGCAGCAGTCATAATTTATTAAATTTTGATAAAATGAGAGATAGCCTTCCAAGAGGGCCTGTAAAGACAATTTTGCAGGGTGAGGGTCAGAGGAGAGTTAGGATTGTCTTGAGTTTTCTTGTATTTTGCCCTCACAATCAAGGGTAAACCTATTTTAGACAGAGGAATGCAGCGTTAATATCTTTGAAGAAGACTATTCCACATTTTTTTTTCTCATACAACCTCAAGCAGGTTATTGATTTCACCTTTTTACCCAAGTTCTAACACTTTCTCTTACATAGCTCCAGAGGCAGCAGAGGGAGGAGAGTCAAAGTGTATGAAAGTTAGATCATCCTCGTTTGCTCATTGCTTGATGGGCATCTGTAGTCGATTACATGACCTCACCGCCTGCACTGGGGCTTACATTAGGGAAACATCTGACGTCTTAAGAATCCATGTGAGTGTTCTGTGTTACTTGCTTAGATGTGTAAAACAGAAAAGAGTAGAACATCACTTGGGTGGACTCATCTTACTGCTTGAATGGTGCACTTGCATTAGGAGTGTTGCATTACTTCTTGACCCTGAGCTTTCCTAAGCACTGGTTTTATTTATAAAATATGCTCCTTGTTCTCCTACAATCTCTTAAGATGTCTTTTGCTAGCATTGCTTGTAAAATCTCATTTTCTTCATGAAATCTCTCTGGAAGCTTTAGGGAAAGGAAAAGGGGTAACACATACTTAGGAAAATATGCACAATTCTGACTCGACATTCCATGATTTGTATTGAATATAGAGGTTGTATATATATATGTGTGAATATAGAGGTTGTATGTATATATGTGTGTATATGTATAATTACATTATATATTAATTATATTTATATATATATATAATTTTGAGATAGCATCTCACTTTGTCACCCAAGCTGGAGCACAGTGGAACCATCATAGCTCACTGAAACCTCAAACTCTGGGCTCATGCCAGCCTTCTACCTTAACCTACTGAGTAGTTGGGACCATAGGTTCATGCCAACATGACTGTTAATTTTTCTATTTTTTGTAGAGATGGGGTATCACTC
Source organism: Otolemur garnettii (assembly GCF_000181295.1). Taxonomy (NCBI): domain Eukaryota; kingdom Metazoa; phylum Chordata; class Mammalia; order Primates; family Galagidae; genus Otolemur; species Otolemur garnettii. Next base: position 2,241,627 of record NW_003852478.1, read on the forward strand.
TTGCTCAGGCTGGTCGCAAAATCCTAACTTCAAATGTTCCTCCTGCCTTGGCCTCCCAAAGTGCAAGGATTACAGAGTGAGCCACTATGCCTGGCATATATGTGTGTGTGTGTATATATACATATATGCCATATATATGCTAAGTATCATATTACAATATATGTATATTGTATGATATTTATCTATATCAGACTGGATTGTTTGAATTTTGCACTGACAATAAAACAACAAATTATCATGTTTTAATTGTTGTATAATTGGTCACATTTTATAATGCTTCTAAATGAGAAATATGTCCAAGATTATATTGGGGGATCTTGTTTCCTGGACCTGAACCTGAGATTTGGTTATAACCTTAAAACTTTCAGACATAGTCTAATGCCTGCCTGTGGATTCAGTTGGAAGGTTACACTGGCTACTGTCATCAGATGCTCTGACGATGGAGCCTGTGAACAGTTCCTGAATTGGGAACCGAATACCATGTAAATGTGAAAAGAAGTCTCTTGAATCAGTATCATTTTATTCACGGAAATAATCAAAGAGTTGTAAATAATGTGGAACATAGAAAAACAACTTTCTGGTAAACAAATGTTTATGGCTTTCCTTAATAAGAATATAGTGTAATGGTATGTATCTTGTGTTAGAAATAAAAATATGGGGTCTTGGCTCAGGTTATCACTTACTTATCTTGAGCAAATGATACATCCACTGTAAGTTTCAGCTTTTTATCCTTAAAATGGGGGCGGGGCGGGAAGCAATGTCTACCATGAAGTTTCAGGTGAAAGTTGCATAATATATAACTGGATTCATAAAGGACACCTTTTTCAATGAAAGACAATGAAACGATGGTCTGAATAATGTCAATTTTTATTCTCAAGTAAAATTATTGCTAATTCCCCTTTTAACTAATTTTCTCTTTTTACGGTGATCTCTGTATATTAATATTTAATTATTAAATCTGGTTAATAATTTCTTATCTACAGATAACATTTGGCAGAGGATAAACGTCTTCATGCACCACATAAAATGTTTATTGTAACAAAGTAAAGCAGCTGTGGGACTTTGATCAATACATCAATATCTAGATCTTTTAGCTTCTATTTCTGTTCCATTCCGTCAGTCAAGGCTCTCTCTATAACTATGATGGAAAATGAACAGCGACTAACACATTCGCTGTGTCATTCTGATGAACTTCAGAGTGCTTAATATCATCTTGTTTAATTTCATGTTTCAAAAAGCTTCTCAATTGCAGGATCAACTACTTTCAATCTCCACATCAATCAGTCCAGATGGTTCTCATTATTTGCTAAGGAGAGCTGCAAATTGAAATTTTTGAACCCATGATGAATATTGTGTTAATCCTTGATATGGAATGGTCCTTCTGCAGAGTAAGTGGAGCTGAAAAAGGTGTGTTTTGTGTTCACAAACTGAATATTCTTTAAGGATGAAAAGGGACTCTTGAGAGTGTTAAACTCAGACTAAACTCATACTAAAAAATAACACTTTGGAAAAAATCAAGTCATTTCACTTCTATTTTCAGAGAACACCCTTTCATTTCTAATTCTTATTTAAATTTTGAGTTGAAAGTTAAAAAATACTTAAGGATTGTCTTGTATTACAGAATAAGCCACAACTTGTTCTCAAAACACTTTGTGGTTATATTTCTCCGTATATGGTACTGTTCATTTATCATCAATTCTTTCTGAAATTACAGATAGAAATATATATATATATATATATAAAAAAAGAGAGAGAGAGAGAGAGAGACAGAGTCTCTCTCTGTCATCCTGGCTATAGTGCAGCTGTGTCATCCCAGCTCACTGCCACCTTACACTCCTGGGCTCACGTGATCCTCCTTGTCTCAGCCTCCCATATGCACCACCACGCCCTGCTATGTTTTCTATTTTTTGTAGTGACCAGGTCCCCACTCTTACTCAGGCCAGTCTCAAACTTCTGACCTCAAGTGAATCTCAGGCCAGGAGAGAGGGACACGATCAAGGCACAGGACAAAAATGACACAGCCAGCGAGGACTCTAGGGAGGAGGCAGAGAAGCCCCATCGCCCCAAGGAAGCAGCCGCACCTTGCTGGGACCTGCACTGCCCCCAGGCTTCCTCCATCAGTAAACCTTCTCCGGCTGCTCAATCTCCTGATCCACGAACCCATTCTTCAACTTCTGAGACCAGGAACTGGGTGGGGACAACTGCAGTCATGAAGAGATTCATGCACCAGACAGGACGGGGCTCCTCGGTGTCCACATCCCTTCGGATCAGAGACGGTCAGGCTGTGATGGTCACGAAGGTCCAGTCACCCGAGCCCCATGACCTTCTGTGCAGAGGCCTGGGAGGATCCCTCTGGGTTAGCCTCAGAAACACATTAACTTGATTGCCTGGAGAAATGTTTGGCTGTCACACGGAACTGCTCTCAGGGAAGCCCAGAGAAACCTTCTCACACGTGCTTGAAGAGCTCTCAAGGAGGGAAACCACGGGCGAGCTCCAGCTTGTTGGCTGGGATGCTCTGCAGACCTTTGTCACAGTGAGTGTCAGAACCCAACGTCTATGAGGACCATGGTATTTCTGAGACAGCAATCACATCTTTCTCTCGGACACCATGAATCAACACTAACCCTTGGTGCAAGACTCCCAAAGTCAGATTATCTGTTTTATTTTCATGATTTCCATTCCTTTCATTTTGTCATTTTTGTTTTGCTCACAGAGCATCTATGCTAAGGAACAAAGTTATCACTGTAAGATATTATCTTTGATAATACTCTCCTTGACAATCACTAAACTCCGGGGTCAGATCCCATTGCTGTGTTTGGTTTTACGCTCTAGTGTAATTACTTCCATATGCCTCTCATATTAGCACTAGGGCATTACACAGACCCTTGGCCATATCATGTTTTTAATTGGACCACATGGTGTGTTGAGGCGGCCGTGTGGCAGTTTTTCCTCCTGGGTGGTGAATGTGGTAGTTTAATGATTCAGATGGACTACGGTGCAGGGGCATTTAAACTCAGAAATTGCATAAGTACTCTTGAGAATCTGAATTTTGAACAGATCTAACCACCTTGTATTTCTTCAGTGCTCACTGCTGAGTTGGTTCACTACCTTCTCCTCACAGGTGCCAAGTGCCTTGCGTTTTATTCTTTCTCCAAACTATCATTTAATTGTATCCTTACGGTTTTCCCAAGTTCTTATTTGCTCTCATTTAGATAGGTCCAGTGCATTTCTCAATTAGAATAAAAGTTTCTATTCATTTTCATTACTGAAATATATACTCATCTGTGAGGATTCTTATTTTAACTCCTTGCAACAAAATTAATTCAAAGTGGAGGGGTATTATTTACAGATTGCCCCCCCCCGAAGCTGTTAGACATGTGAGCTTTTAGCATCACAGCATCACAAAAGAAAAGGAAGAAAATCTATCAATTCAGAAACAATTTTTTTTAAAGAAGCCTAACACATGCGTGCAGTTTCTGCAGAGAATCACACACAGAATACAATTCTTTCTCCTAAAATGAAACCATGTTTGGCTCGACTTTGGATAGCCTTTAATGGATTTACAGGTTCCCTGAGTAGAATCAGGATAGACTGTGAGAATTATTGTCCCAGGGAGAGAATGGAAGTGCTTGCCAACTCTGCTCTGAACCTCTGCTGGAATTTCTACACGGTGCTTAGAGATATGACTACTTTAAGCAGATGTGAGACTAAGCCAGTGAATCTTATTTAATTATTAATTGATCGCTCATTCAGTTGTTAAATATTCCCTTGAACTAAATATATTGTATGCCATCTAATAATCACTTGATAAGCTTTGAGTGCCAAGGGTTTAGAGGTAAATAGTCACGTAATAGTTGAACAATTGATAGTATAGTGACCTAAATTTAGAAAATCAAAAACGGATGCAGACTAGTAAGATAGTATTAAGGTGCTTTCCAAGAGTAGGAAAAGGGAACTGAAAGGCCCACTTGGAGGGCTGCAGATTGCACTGGCTTGATGTGGGACGAGTGTCTATCCCCACTCAGTGAGAGCAGCTTAAGATGCCGAAACGCTCTCTTCACATTCAATCTGCCTGCTGAAAAAGACTGCATTCCTCCTGTTTGTCCGATTACTACTACTGAGATTGTGACTGGAATGCTCATATTAAGAAAAAAAATCTTTTGGATTAAGATATTAAAAGGATCTGATAAAGTCAAATAATATCTCAGAAGACAGAAGATGTTGGCGGGTCCTACAGAAGATTGCTCGACAAATTTCACAGCGTAACATTCCCATCAGGACTGTCTGTCATTTTGAGTGATTCTCAATTATAGGCTGAGCGGCAGGAGGGCAACACCAACCCCAAAGCAGGGAAGCAGCCACTCCAAGTGGGCACATTAAATTGACCCTGTTTTGATCATCTGAAGTAGCATTAAGATTTAGGTAGTAGTTACTTTGTTCTTATTTTATTTAATGCTCTTTTCCTGGAAAGGGAGGTGGGTGGAAATAGAATGCGATTGCCAGCAGTTGGGTGGCACATTGGTTGTTGTAATGCTAGCAATAATAACAAATACACCCCAAAGTGCATATAGTCACAGACAAGCGAACAAATAAACAAATAGAAGCCCCATTTGATCTCACTTAGAGACCAAAGTGAGTGTTCTTTATGGCAAACCGTTTGTACCAAGCGACGTTCCAGGGCTGCCTTTTTCATTTTGTGGTTGTACTTTTGGATTGCTGTGCTCATTTGCATCAAGCCAACAATAAAAGCAACAAAAAAGGGCAAAATCATAGAAAATCACACGGAGAAGTGTTTTTAGGGGCAGGACTTGAAAGTAATGCACGTCATTTCCACTCACATTTTAATGGGTGGAACTCAAGCCCTCCCCTCAGTGCAAAAACCCCCCTGAGAACTAATAGCAGTGTGTCCAGAAAAATTACAAAATAGGATTGAGGAACTGCTAGCAGTTGCTACCAATTGCAGCAGTATGCATATTGCACCTCCATATCTCAGCCTCTCCTTGGTGGAGATGCAAATTGGGTAAAAATAAAATAGGAATAAATACTGTCCCCCATACTTATCACACAGAGTTCTCAGGTTTAGGTATTGCGTATAATCAACTATTACATGAAATAATGTAGGAAGATGTATCACCACTGTATCCACTTACCATGAAATGTGACCGTTCAAACTACAATTTAGGCACATCTGAAGTGGAGAAGCAAGCTGTGATTCAAAAGAGATATTTACACATTTCTACTCATCCTTTTATGCTCTGTTACCTTGGGTACGTTATTTCATCTCTCTGGGTTTTCTCTGTGGAACATAAAAGTGACAGACTTGATGAGGGGCCTCGATTATTTTTCTATTTGTCTGTTTTTCCATTCATAATCCTGTACAATTCTCCTTTGGGAAACTTTTTCTAAATATAAGAGTTTCTTATTTCAGATTAATATGAGGGTACAAACAATTAGGTTACACTGTTGGCATTTGTTAGGTAAAGGTCAAGTTGTAGTTGAGCCCTTCCCCAGGAAGTGTGCCACAAACCCTTACACTGTGCTGGTTTGGTGAGAGTACAACATTCCTCATCTCTCCCCCTTTCTCTCCCCTTCCTCCTCCTCTCCAATTGAATTAAATTGCATTTTTCTCTTATGTGGGCTCATCTACTGACTTCATATTAACACTGGGTACATTGGATACTTGCTTTTCCATTCTTGTGATACTTTACTAATGAAAATATTCTTTAACTCCTACGTGGAATTAACCAATCAACCCATGAAAGGATTAAGAAACTATGATCTATGTTTACCATGGAATATTACTTAGCCTTGAAAAAGATGGAGACTTTACATCATTTATATTAACCTAGGCAGAGCTGAATGCTAAGAGTTTTTAAATGATTTTGCAAAATTGTATTTCAGGATGAGGGGTGGTGCCGTGTTCCTTGCAAACCTTTTCCTGTCAAGATTAAGATTACAATTTTACTATCTTCATGTGTGGTAGATAAAAGGATCCTGCTTCTTGTACTAATGTTGCAAGTTCATAAACAGTTTTCATAAACTATGTATATAGTCTCTTACCTTATATTTATACATATATATGTATATATATACTGTCTCTTCCCTTATACATACATATGTATAAATATAAGCAAATAAATAGTCTCTTACCTTATATTTAAGAGGTAAGAGACTATATGTACATATATACATATTTATAGTATAGTATACATGTACATATATATACATATAGATATATAGTCTCTTACCTCACCTTACAATTATTGATATATATATACACACACACATATATACACATATGCACATACATTTATAAGGTATATATATACACAGTATACATATATATACAGTATACATATACATGTATATACATATTATATACATCATATATGTGTATATATATACACACACATAGTTTTGCAAATTATCAATAATTGTCTTAATCTGGAAGCAGAATGTCTTCATCTCATCCTCAAATGAGCATGGTTGTTATATACCAAAAATATTTCTATCACTTAGAAATACATTTCATCATGAATTATGTTCTGAAACTTGGCTGGCTTTATGGAAGAAGGGGATTCTTTTGTTATGGTACAGTAACTGCTCTAGTTCCCATCTCGCTGAGGCCCCTGCTCTGAGGTCATTAAGCGCCGTTCTGGCAGCAAACCATTTTTTCTATACTCCGTGGGAAGAATTGGCTCTTGATGTAGAAAAGTAAAAGTGGATCCTGAAGATATTTTACTCTTCTTTTTAAAGTCTTAAATTTTTAAAGAACCTTTTTACTTTGTGCCAGTCTTATTCTCTGCCCCTTTAAATGAACTCTAGTCCTAGATTATTTAATTTAATTGACCATGAACCACTTAGCCTTTGCTGAAATTATGCTAGCTATTTCTTACGCTGCTTTGGGAAATGCAGAAATTACTGGCATCATGAGCAAACGTTTCTTTATGGTTTATTCATGCAAAATGGCTCGGCATAGGTTTCTCAAACAAGCTCTGGTCATGGGGATTGAGCGAGGCAGAAACAACATTCACATGGCATGCGGTGCGCTGCATATTGTTGGTCTGAAATTATCTGGGCTCTCTTCTAGGGCAGTAGATTTTTCTCCTTGGGAAGTTCTTATCTACAGCAGAGGGAAGATTGAGTTAGATAAGAGTAAACAAACACTGCAGATATTCTCATTCTGATTCTGCAATGAAATAAAATTTCAGATCTTATGAACTCTTAACTAAGGAAGTCTAGGCACTGGGGAATTTCAGAAGAAAGAAACATACAAATATATAAATATCCCTAAGCCTTTTACCCTGTGCTTTATTTTCTGAATTAATAAAATTAGGATTTTGATAATTGTTCATAGTGTACATGGAAGTCAAAATGCCTGCATAATAATCTGAATTTATAATTCCAACCAATGATAAAGGAACCCAGAAAGGTTTTCAAATATGATGCATTAGAGAAAAGCGTCTGTTAAGAAGTTAGAAAACTTTAGAACTCTAGGGGGTTTTGAGATTATCCTATTACTTTATTTTATTGTCATAAAATTAAAGGCATAGGTAGGTTGAGTGACTCTTGCCCACATTTACTTATGGAGTCACATATACTAAGGGTAGGTAGGGTTCCGGGCTCTCACTATAACACTGTTTAATATTTTATAGATATATAGGAACACAAAATCATGTTAAAGGCAATATTTAATTTTGAAAACTGTAACAAACGACACGTCTTCAACACTCACAAGAACGTGTGAACTGAAAATACATGGAGTTTAGCTTTACTTTTGCTAATTGAATGAGAAAAAAAGCCATACCTTGAAATAACTAGGTGCCGAGTTGGGATTACACACTGTAATTTTGTAAGAAAACTTTGAAAGAAAAACTTAATGGGTAAAGGAGTATTAGCGGAAAATGATCAGAGTAAAAACAAAATTAGCAGGTCAGATGAGATAAAGGTAAAGCCGAAACAAAGAAAGCAAGACAACTGAGAATTTTCGCATCTCCTTATTTATAGAAATAATCTCACTATGGCATTACGGAAATGCATGAAGACAAACATTTTCTCAAAGCACCTAGCAACATTTTCTCCTGTGAATGTCTAATAGCATCCGTATGTGAGAGGAAAGGTCTTTGGATTTTGGTGGTATCCTTACAGCATTTAGCTGTAATAGCAATAAGTATTGGTATGTTTTTCATAAACTATAAAGAAAATAATATAATTAGGTAAATGATGATTATCTTTGAGTTAGGGGAACATACGAATGAGGGAAAGAGAGATAGGCTTTCAGATTTGTAAGCCCCAAAATCTTGGTCAATGGTGATATATTGAGTATTATAACCCGCACATAAGCTAAATGGCTTGTTTGAAGTTCATCAGCTTGTTTGGAATATTAATCATATAGTACAAAAATGAGACAAATTATACATGAGCTTTACTTCCAGACATTGTTGAGGAAGAATATATAAAGTATATTTTTTTATTAATGTACACAGTTATGCTATAAGAAATTTTTAAAAAGTATCTTTTTTATGAGACGAAGTCTCACTCTATCACCTTAGGAAGAGTGCTATGGCATCATCATAGCTCACAGCAACCTCAGTTTCTTCAGCTCAAGCAGTCCTCTTGCTCAGCCTCCAGAGTAGCTGAGACTACAGCTGCCCACCATGATGCCTGGCTGGTGTTTCTATTTTTTTTTTTTTTTTTTTTGGTAGAGATGGAATCTTGCTCTTGCTCAGGCTGGTCTCAAACTCCTAACCTCAAGCAATACACCTGCCTAAGCCTCTCAGAGTGCTGGGATTACAGGTGTTAGCCACCTTGCCCAGAGATAATGTGTGTATTGAACCCATATTAGTGTGCTGGACTGCTTCATTTTTTTTCTTTTCAGTAGATGCAAAACTAGGGTGTACACATAAGAATATTTTAACACAAAAGAATTCCATAGCTTTGGAATTGGTAAACTCATACATAAAATTAATCAGAGAGTGGGTCAGAGGCATACTTTCAAAGTATACATTTTGGAGCACTTTACAAAAGAAAGGCACAGCTTTTGCCCATCCTGAATATTACTATGGAAGCTTTACCTCGGAAACCTAAAAATCTATGAAGACAACAAACAAGTAGACAATACAACATATTGATTTCAGGTAACCTCTTTTTAATCAATGCTTTTTTGTGTATAATATGTTTCTGTTAATTATAAAGAGCTGCATTTAAAAACAGGGAAAATATTCTTTTTTTTTTTGACACAGAGCCTCAAGCTGTCCCCCTGGGTAGAGTGCGGTGACATTACAGCTCACAGCAACCTCCAACTCCTGGGCTCAAGCGAGTCTCCTGCCTCCGCCAGCCGTCATTGTTGTTTGGCGGGTCCGGGTTGGGGATTCGAACCCACCACCTTAGGTGTACGTGGCTGGCGCCTTAGCCGGTTGAGCTATAGGCGCCGAGCTGAAAAAAAGCAGGGAAAATATTCTTAAGTCAGTTATATGACAGAGTGGGGCAACACAAATGATGATGATTTTCATTGAATGGTCTGTTCTCTTCCCTCTGCTTACTACTGTTAAATGATTTAATTGTTCCTGAGGGAAAGGCTTATTAAAGAAGACAAGGAGCAGAGGAAAGACTGTTGAAGAGCACCATTCACTAATTCCTCTAAAACAAACTTGTGGCAAGACTCCATGCCTTAGCGAACTATGAATTTATCTAAGAATTAGAATTCTTAAGTGAGATAAGGGCCAAGGTGTCACATTTCGAGATCTACATTTGAATTTAAAAATGATAGCAAGCATTTTTTTTTGACAGAGTAAGCCTCATTAGGTTAATTTAATGAAAATTCAGTCTGCCAATTATGTTATTAAATTCTGCACATTTAATGATCTAAATTTGTAGCTCCAAGGCTTTTGTATGAATATATTTAAAGTATATAAAGTGATTAAAATTTCATTAAAAATAATGCTGCTAAATATATATTAAGTAAAAATTTTGGTTTCCTTTATTTCCTATTAATTTATTGACTTTAACAAAATGCTTCTGAGTTAAAAACAAGTTTGTAAATAATACATGTTTGAAAGTCTTTGAAAAGATGTTGGTATATATATTAATATATGTGTGCATACATATTTGTGTATGTATTATTTTATTTTTTAAGGAAAACACTATTGAGATATAGTTGACATGCAAAAAGCTGTCCTCATTTAATGTATAATCTTTGACGCATTTGGGATAAATATATACCCACAAGATCATCTCCAGTCAATGCCATGAATATATTCATCACCTCTAAAAGTTTCTTCTCTGCCTCATATTTATATTTCTATGATAAGAACATGTAACATACGATCTAACTGCCTTGAAATTTTGTCAGTACCCCACAGAGTAGTGGGCGTTGTGCTATGCAATCAACCTCTAGCACTTATTAATACTTACCTTGTACGACTGAACGTGAGCGTCTCCTGATCAACACCTGCCTAGTTTCTCCTCCTCTCAGCCCTGGCAACCACCGTTCATTCTACTCTCTGCTTCTATGAGTTTGACTATTTTAGATCGCTCATATCAAAGTGGAATCATGTAGTATTTTTTCTTTTGTTTTGGGCTTATGTCACTTAGTGCCATGTCCTCCAGATTCATCATGTTGTCACAAATGGCAGGATTTCCTTCTATTTAAAGATGAATAATATCAGTTTCTACTGAGGCTTAACAAATTGCTATAGTGGATGGCTTAAAACAAGACCTACTTAGTACCTTACGTTTTCCATGGGTCAGGAATCTGGTTAGTACAGCTGGTTCTTCTGCTTAAGGTCTCACAAGGCTGCCACCAAGGTTCGAACCTAGGGCTACAGACTCATCTGAGGCTCATTTGAGGGTTCCTCCCAAACTTAGTAGTTGTTGGCAGAATTAATTTCCTTGTGGTTGTGGGATAGAGGCCCCAGCATTTCTGCTAGCTATAGAACAGAACTACTCTTAGCTCCTAGAAATTGTCTTCTCTGAACCTTGCACAAGGCAACTATCTCCCAAAATGTGACAGCTTGCTTCTTGAAAGTCAGAAAGATAATCTCTTTCCATGAACATCTCAATCACTCCTTAAAGGATTTTTCAGATTGAAAATGCCCATTTTTATTAATAGAAAATAAAAATATTTGGGACCTTGTTTCATCTGCAGAATCCCTTCACCTTGACCACTTAATGGAATCTAATAATGAGAGTAAAATCCATAATAAATAGAGTCTTACCCACAGTCAAGGGAGAGGATGGAATAGAGTGTGTACATCAGGACACACTCAATACTTTCCAGACGTTGAAAACAAATAATCTATATTAGTTGATAAAAATTTCATAATCATATTTCTAGCTATCTCCCATAAATAAATTAAATATTAATATAAATATAGCATTTAATTATTAAAAATAAATTTTGGCTGGGTGCAGTGGCTCATGTCTATAATCCTAGCACTCTTCAGAGGCCAAGGTGGGTGGATCGTCTGAGCTCAGGAGTTCAAGACCAGCCTGAGCAACAACGAGACCCTGTCTCTACTGAAAATAGAAATGCTAGACAGGCATTGTGGCAGGTATCTGTAGACCTAGATGCTCTGGAGGCTAAGGCAAGAGGATTGCTTGAGCCTCGGTGTTTGAGGTTGATGTGAGCTATGGTGTCACAACACTCTGCCCAGGGCAATGGAGTGAGATTCTGTCTCAAAAAAATAAAAATTGTTTTTGATGTTCAATCAATATGTGATCTTTTAAACATAAAATTTGGAAGGAGTTTAGGGAATGTCATCACTAAAACAAAACTTTTATTCCTACTTCTTACATTCTATGTTTGCCTTAATATCTATCTGTTTTCCTTTTTCCTGAGATCAGTGATGTCTTGCTGAAGGCAAGGTTGGCTGGCTAGAGACTACATTTCTGTTTATTTTGTAGCTGGGCAAATATTCACCAAAGGAATTTGATAGAAATTGATGTGTGTCATTTTTAGGTCTAAATCATAAGGTATCAAGAGTGAGAGCCTCTTGGCGATTTATTTCCTTTTTAACAAAACAAAAGAGGAAGTACCCAAAACCATGTTGAGCATCCTTAAGGTACAACATCCTAGTAGATGTCAGAGCCCCACGATGACAGGAATTTAGATATCCCCATGACCTGGGGAACAGGTTTGCCTCACTAACTTCAACTGTCACTTAGGGATGATTACCTGATAGAAGTGTTAATATTTCTAGCCAATTCTCCTTTATCCATATCCTCTTGAGAAAGTCAATAGATTTGAGTGAGTTTTGGAGATAAGACAAGTTCTGTTCTCGATGGTTTCTCACAAGTATGAAATGTAAATGGCTCCAGTTGCTTAGATTAGAGTTACTGGATTAAATAACACCTGTCTTCTAAGAAGAACTAAAGAATAAATATTCATTATCATAGATGTTTAAATCAAAGTTAAGAAATGCTTTCTAATTTCTGCTGGTAATATTTTCTGGACTGCAGAGACTAGAGAACTAAAAACCACATTTCTTGAAGTTCTTTGCAGGTAAGATTCCAGAATGATTTATACACATGTGAATGCACTTTGAGGGTGGAAAGTGAGGCTAGTGCTGAATGTGACCTTTAAATTGTTCTGAAGCTGATGGCAGCAAAGACAGCTTCTTGGTCATGGGAGGAGATTTCTAGTTGCAATTTTGGTCTGTGGATTGATGGAAAATAGCTAATGTCCGCTTCTCAATTTAGCTCATGGCTTCCTGATCATTGACAAGGTGGCTCCTCTCTTTATAGGCTCATCCTCTATTCTAGCTTCAGAGGTCTTTCCTGAAACACATCTCATTCCTGCTTTGTTCATCATTGCCAATAATTCTGTAAACTGCTTAACACCCTACAGTGACTCTTATTTGGCTTTAACCAGCTGGAGTATGTTCTGTTCTTAGTTGCTGAACATTACTCCGTACAGGTGGTATCATTCCTACTCTTGGATACGGAGTCACACTATGGTGCAAATACTCATTTTAGTTCATTTCCTGTTTATCTCCCAGGTTCTTTGGATGTGACTTAATGACAACTTCTCCTTATTTATGTTCTTTTTCTTTCATTGTGAAATACTTGGAAATGACCTCTTACCATGTGGACATAATTATATTTTATTTTTTACCTACGGACATTTGATCCCAAATCTACTTGATGGAAAAGAAAAGGATTGTTTGTTCTTAAAGTTCAATACCTATTTAAAAATACCTCACGAATAGTCCGTAGAGCTTGCAATATTGTCAGTTATACACTTGCCAGGAGTTCTCAAATTTAATGACCTTTTCTATAGTTAAAAGATGTTCCTTGACCATGGTTATTTTTCCTTCAGGCAAATTAACTTCTTCTTTTTTTTTTAAATTTTTTTTACTAGTTGCTACTTTAAAAATTTAGAACACAAAATCTGCAAAAGTGCTTTAGAAAGGATGAAATATCATAGAATGTGAGAAATAAAGTTGAATCACGATTTCTCTTTGACAGGGCTAGCATTTTGTTCCACATCCAGGTTAAGCTAGAGAAAATAGACTTAGCATAGCAGAGGACTCATTTAGGCTTAATATAATGAGGGCTTCTTGGCTGAAAGGCCATTTCAGTGTGGCATCTACTGTTACATCATATTATATACACAGCAAGGTTTAATCTTCAGAGAATATCCAATGTTTGCATTTTGGTAAAAAACTGGATGTTTTGCTAAGCTTGTTGCTTTTTACCTTAAAATGTATTTAATTCGCCTATGTCATGGATTTGCTAATATGTGCTGTGTGTGCCCTTTCACAGCACTCTACTTGTTAATGCTTTGTCTAATATGTAGTATCTGTATCTGCCACTAAGCTAGAAGTTCCGTGAGGTTTGGAATATTTTACTTCAATTTACCAGCATATCAAATTAATTGAATCCCTAAGATAAGTGTAAAAATATTACCCCACGTGTATTTAAACATAGAACAATAAAACAAAAATGCTATGGAATTTTAATACCTTGTACAAAATTAAGGCAATGAAATCCATCTTCTATTTTAACTATTTAAAAACCATATAGTTAACATTTATTACACATCAAATGATTAAAAAAATTGTTTTAGGGTGCTAGTCAGATGAAGCAGTGGGAATGGAGAAGAAACAGAGGAATCTGCTGCTGGTAGTGATCAGTTAGTTATAAACACCACTGCACTCTGACTAGCCTGCAAATTTCTAAGTAAATTTAATTTCACTTATTTTTTTCTTCAAAAAGTCCTTCGAAGTAAACACTACTATATTTTAGCCAGTTTGTTGAGGTACAATTAACATGTCAAAAGCTGTACTTATTAATATTTAATGTCTATAACTCAATGAGTTAGGGGATAATATACAGCCGTGAAACCATCACCATCATCAAGGAAACAAACATCACCTACCAAAGTTTTCTCCCATCCCCTTGTGTGTGGTAAGAACACTTACCATAAGATCTGCCCTCCTAGTAAATGTTAGGTATGAAGTATTGTTAGCTGTAGGCACTGTGCTGTCTAGTTGATCTCCAGACTTATTCATCCTGTATAACTGTGACTTGGCACCTGTCAACAGTGTCATCTCATTCCTCCCACCCTCAGCCTCTGGCAACCTACATTTCGCTTCTTTTGAGTTTGATGACTTCAGCTGCCATGTGTAAGTGAGATCATGTGACATTTTTCTTTTTGTTTCTGGCTATTTCACTTAGCACAATGCCCTGTGTGTTCTTTCACGTTGTGACAAATGGAAGGGCTCCCTCCTTTTACCCCATTTTCTTTATCCATCCGTGCATCAATGGACACTTAAGTTCATTCTGCATCTCAGCTATTGTGCAGATTGTCGTAACGACCACGAGAGTGCAGATATCTCTCTGAGATCCCAGTTTCAACTCCTTTGGATGTATACTCACAAGTGGGATTGCTATGTCATATTGTAGTTCTTTTCTTTTTTTAATTTTTGGAGGAATTACCATACAATTTTCTGCTGGGGGAATGAAGACCAAAAACCCCATTCTTGGCAAGGGAAAACACTTCCAGAAAGGGGGAAAAATAGAAATTAGCCAAGCAAAGTGGGATAAAACCAGTTTAGTAAGTTTACTTTTAAACCAGCAGTTAAATTACTTGCCTGAGCAGTTCATGCTTTTACTAGAAGACTGGACTGTGAGGGATACAGCTTGCAAACACCCCTGTTGGGTCTGTAAACACTCTGAAGAACAAGTGTTGTAACAGAAGTATGCACAAGGCCTGGGAAGGGACATTAACCAGGCTGCCCCTGCCCAGTCAACAGTCAAACCAAATACTCATTGTGGGATTTATGTTATGGCCAGAGCACAGATCAAGGGAACAGCTCAATCCCTGAAGTACTGGCAAGAGAGCTTGTACCCTAATCATGGAGGGAAACACCTTTGGGTGGAGAGAAGAACAAAATTCTTCTCTTCCACTGATTCTTCAGAGGAGCCTAATGCCCTTCATCTGCTCCTCAGAGAAACTAGAGGGGTCTAACCTCCCCCCCACGGCATCTGTGTGTGTGACCACAGATGAGAGGCTGCCCCAGAAAAGGCTCAGGTTCCGGATTTCTCAAGGCTACCTAGGCCCTTAAAGTTAATAATTATAGATAGAATAAGAACTAGCATGCTTACCCAGAGAAACTACTGACATTTTTATTCCTGCCCTCTGGGCTAAGTGAGAAAATAGCCTTCAATAAAAGTTGAGTGGAAAGCGGCACCTGTGGCTCAACGGAGTAGGGCACTGGCCCCATATACTGGAGGTGGCGGATTCAAACTCAGCCCTGGCCCCCCCAAAAGGAAGCTGAGTGGAATAAACACTCAGGCCACTCTCTGAAACCCCACAAGCTAGTAGTGACCCCCTGTATTCCCACCTTTGAATACTTTGTGTCCTGTCTCTTTATCTCTTGCTGCTTTTAACTTTATTTTTCTTCAGTCAATAGCTGCCAGTTCCACAGGTCTCAAAGGACCCTGTCTCAGATGGGCAGGACCCTGGCAATTTTCCATGATAATTATACTAATTTACTCCACCAACAGCATGCAAAGATTTCAGTTGTCTGTATCCTCACCACCATTTTATCTTAAAAAAAAAATAGCTATACTAGCAGGTGTGAAGTGAAATCTCACTGTAGTTTAGATTTGCATTTCCCTGACAATGAGCAATCCTGAACACTTTTAATATACCTGCTAGCCATTTGCAGGTATTCTTCGTAATCCCATTCTTCCCATAAAATAATGGAAAGAAGTAAAAGTTTGCCAGAGGTCACTCAGGAAGAAAGGGGGTGAGTTAGGATTCAGATCCAGTTAATCTGGTTCTAAAGACCAGGATCTTAACAGGTACAGAGCACAACCTTCTCAGCCTTCATAGCTTTTGCTTTTAAGCGTTGGAACATTAGTTGTAAATATGAAGATAAAAAATAATATCCTTTTAATTAAATTTATATGTGTTTTTGGTAAATAATTACAGTTTATGGTACATTTATGAACCCATGATAAACAAATATATCAATGGCAATGCATATGAAAATTCATCAGTTATAATAATTACCACTTATCAAATTCAGAGAATCCATTTGTGTTTTTACAAAGAGGCAAGAACAAAAGAAACTAACAGTGATTCTGTTGGAAAACTTCTTTGCCAGTAGCTTTACCTTTACAGTCTGTTTCCTCTCTCAATTGGATTCTACTCCTCCCTTTTAATTCAGATTCTCCCATCTATGAAAATTGAGGTGGGAGGACTCCTTGGGAAGGGCCGTAATGACAACTCTGTAGAGTAGCAATTATAGACTTTGAAGTTTTTTGAAATGATTTGAAGACTCATTCAGGGAAGAACCCTGAAGTATTAACACTGACTAAAATACACTCTTCTACAAAACATTGATCCAGAAGGAAAAGTTTTAGCACATAAACTTCTAATTATGTGCGAGTGCCTATTAATACTTTTTACATAGCATTGAAAATCTCTCAGTTTAAAAAAAAATAAAACCCTGTAGAAATTTCCTATATTTGCTAGAGCGTGAATACAATAGAAGCCTGTTATATGTTTAAGATACTATTCCTCTCAGATCATTTAACTCCGTGTCTGAAAGCTTAACCTGGTTACATAACTGATGGTTTCCTTTCTTTTTTTTTTTCTGCTTTAGGTAGCAGAACTTAATCTTATCTCTTATCCTTATTTTTATAAGAACTCAGAAAGTATCAGCAGTAACATAGAGCCTTGTATGTATAAAGCAAAAACATGACTTTCCCATAAACCTTTCTGACCACTCATGTCTATGTTTTTCTTATTAATCACAACAGTAGGCCATTTAATGGTCTCTATTCCACATTAGAATAATAGTGAGGTTCTTGCGAACACATAATATGCCACATTTTCCTAAAAAGAAAACTAGAAAGACACTTGGTACAGAGTAGTCATTCAACAGATACAGGTTCAAGCTTGACTTAAGCAGAGGGTACACGGTTTACTTCAGGCATTAGTTTCCACTGCTGCTGAACAAACTTATTAACTTTTAGCACAAGGGGAATTTATTATTTTATAGGGTAGGAGCTGATTGGGCTGCAATAAAGGGGTCAACAGGGCTATATTTCTTTTAGAGCTCTAGGGGAGAATCAGTTCTTTTTCTTTGTTGCTTTCTCATTTTCTCGTGCCTGCCCACATTCCTTGGCTCACGGCCCCTTCCTCCACCTGAAAAGCCAATGGCCATAGCATCATTTTGATTTCAGTTAGTAGTTTATAGTCATATTGTTCTCTCGATCTCTTCTGGTTTCCCCTTCCACTTAAAAAGAAAAAGCTGAGAATCCAGAATAATCTCTTTATTCTTAGATCAGCTGATTAGTGACTTCAACTCCATTTGTTTAATTTCATATAACTTTAGTTATATAACTTTAATTTCATATAACGTAAGATAGACACATGGTCTTGGATTAGGCTGAGGGCAGATCTGGAGAGGAGATTATTAGTATGTCCTTGATAGTGCAAATGGAATGGAAGGTGTGGAACTTGGTCTGAACATCTGTTCTATCCTTACACCTTTTGTATGGCTCACTTGATGTCCTTTTTAACACCTACCCTTCCATATCACTGCTTTCTGTACTGTATTACTTGGATGGCTAGAATTGCATCATTCCTTTGCAGCTAGTTTTCCAGATATGATTTATGTCTGAGAATTAGATGCACTACAAGGAGATATGAATTCCAAAGTGAGGGAAGTAGGAAAATAAGAATGCAGGAAGGGATCCTTTTTTTATTTTTAAAATTATTATTATTTATGAACTTTGTGATAGAAGAATTCATAGATCTGCATTCACTGCTTTTGTGATCCAGCAGTTTTCTGCAGAAAGGGCAGAATTTACTCAATCATGACAGAGCAGAGTACTCTGTTCACCTTTTTTTGTTTATTTTTTAATTTGGAACCCAGTTCTACTGGGCAGGCAAAGGTTGTTTCTGAGGACTTGGTGGTTTCCTGAGAAGCTCCTCTAGCTCATGTAGCCCATTTGTGAATAATGTGATATACTGGGATACTGTATTTCACCAATTCTAAATATATTTTCCCATTATCATATGGCAGACTATCTATATTTCTTAGTGGTATATGAAATAATAATGTGCTTGTTATCAGGGTTGCCAGACTTCTGAAAGATTTTTAATTTCTTTCTGGGAAAACCATCTAGTAGGATTTCTGCAACTCAGTCCTATCCCTCACTAGTAGCCACTGCTTCTGTCCTAGGTCATCAGCTTGTGACAAAATGAAAATGTGTTTGACAATAGTATAGCTGGAAGTATAATGTTGTATAAGATGCATACGATATCCTGAAGAAGGCAAATTTGTTATAATTTATTATAGGCATTAAATCTTATCAACTCACCATTCCTGAAAAACAAATAAATCTGATTATTGGATTTTCTTGCCTTGATATTATTAAAATTTATAATTTGTTACAAGCTGGGAAATGTTTTAGGTCCCGTGAATGTCATACCCTGGTCTCTGGTCTATTCTATTGTACATGAAACACCAAGGCAATTTTAAGAAAGTTGGCATGGTGCTCGAAAAAGAATTTTTTCTTCTCCCTAAAATTTTTATGTTAATTTACATATTTAACTTATAAACTAAAGTATTCAGATTCAGAATATGAAATACTATAATCTAACACTCACTAGAAGACATTCAAACTTGTTCTAACAATAAAGATGCAATTATAATTTTATCTGTGTTCTTAAAAGTCAAGCATTAAAGACAATTTGACATCAGTTAGTTCATGTTTAACTCTTCGCATTTCTTGCCTTAAATAATTCTGTTCTGATACAACTGTTTGTAAAATGTAAGCCACCTTCTTCTTATGCCAGACTTTATCTTCAACTTATCTTAATGATAAATGCCTTTGTTATGATTATGAAGCATTGTACCAGGTATACATCTAGGTATGGTGTGGGATGTATTATTGATTGATCTATAACCTGTTGCTTTTGAAGCTTTTCTTCTTGGAAAAGAATTCGAGTGCTAGTACACTTATTTTTCATCTTTTTAAAATTCTACTTCTATACAGCTGCATGATTTCAGAGCTTAGAGACTGTATTCCTGTAAAAAGAATTTGTGCGTAAAAGGCTGATGCAGAAAATGTTCATTGAATAGAAAATTAACTTATTATTACCTCTCTTAATCAGTGTCCTTTGACTGTCTACGCAGTTTTTGGTTATTATTTCTGTATCACTAACACCATGAATCAGAACGCTCCTGTTTTTTTGCCTTATCCTGCTATTTATTAGGCTGAATGTATTCATCATTTCAGGTATTTGTGACAATGAAATTGCTAGAAATCTCAGCAAATGTGTTCATATTCTTTATCTTTATTAGATCACTTTTATTAACTTAGTTGTCAGGCCACCATGTTTGCTAAGTTGTACTTTAAATTTATAATTGCATCTGAATTCTAAGGAAAAGGTTGAAATTTTTTTAATGGATCTTTTTTGTGAAAACATTTCACATTCAGAGACTGAATATCATAGTTCATAGGTTGAATATGTGAAATAATACCAACATCTCAGGCAAATAATAATGTTTTTGTCAGACTGTTTTCTTAAACATTTTGGTATTCCACATGCAACAGGAAACTATTGAATTTCTATACATCGGGCATTGAGCTAGAATTGTAGGAAAGAAAGATGCAACAAAGATACAAAATGACATTGTTATCGCAGGATACTATCTATTTTACCAAAAGCTGGAAATATAAAGCCAATTAATGTATGGATACATTCTCATTTATCCATAACTATTTTCTTTTCTATCCATAAGAAGGCCTAATGGGGATAACTGTTGATGCCTAGTGTTTTATTTTGTGAAGATGACAAGTCATTTTTGCTTTACCTACTGAGAGAGAGTTGATTTGCTGCTATTATCAACAACGTGATATACTAGTCTGGCAGGCATTTTAAACTTTTCTAAAACCGTGTTCAAAAATGGGATACCCTAAGGGGCAATTACATGGTGTTTTCCCTCGGTATCTGTGGGACTTTGAGTCCAGGATTGCTGGCAGATACCAAAACCATAGATATTTAAGTCCTTGATATATAAAATGGTGTAATATTTGCACACCATCTACACAAAACTCCTATATACTTTAAATAATCCTTATATTACTTACAATATTTAATACAATGTAAATGCTATATAGTTATGTTCTGTTGCATTTATTTGTATTATTTTTATTGTTGTATGTAATTTAGAATACTTTTGTTCTATAGTTGATGGGTATGTCTGTTGATGCAAAGGGCTGACTCTATGTACTATAGTTTTTAAAACGCACTCTTTTTGGCTTCGCACTGTCTCAGTTTGAAATACAAACATTTCCTTCTGTAAAGAAATGTAGCTCAGCCAATCATATTCACTTCTTAGTATATATCTTTCCAATGAGTACTGGATAACATATGGGAAAATGATAGTATCTCTTCACCAATAATAATTCAATAAACACAACTGTTGTTATCTAATAACACAATATTGTAGCACAGTTTAGATTAACTCAGAAATGGTGAGAACATATAATCATTACATCTGATTTCATGAAAGAAGGAAAATGCATATTATGTACCATCTTCAAAAATTACCTATGCTTAAATAATTGAGAATTGTTATCTTCTTTTCAAAATCACCTTATCAATTATATTTGCAATAAAAATAAATAAATAAAATTCTTAGGAATTAGCCAAAGAGATAAAAAACATGATTACCTAAAATTAAAATTAAAAAAATTAATAACATTAAGGAAGGAAATTTAAATTAATTTCCATGTCTTTGATTAGAGGAATTGATTTTGTCCAAATGTACATTGTATTTAGAGAAAATATATAGATTCAATGTAATTCCTATCAAAATCCCCATAAGGTAATTTTACAGAAATAGGAAAAACATTTCTAAAATTTGTATGACAGTACATAACACCCCAAATAGCCAAAACAATCATGAGCAAAAGAACAGGCTGGAGGCCACGCACTACCTGATTTAAATTATATCCCTAAGCAATTATAATCAAAACAGTATGGCATGGCCTAAAAGCACACATATAAACTAATGAAACAGAATAAGAACCCATCAATAGACCTATGTCTTTATGGCCAACTAATCTTTAATAAAAGTTCCCAGAGCAAACAATAAGAAAATAATACTTTCTTCAATAAATGATGTTGGAGACTTTGAATATGAAAATGCAAAAAATAATTGATCATCTGTCTCACACAAAAAGAGATCACCTGAAAATGCTTTAAAACCACAGGCAGCACCTGTGGCTCGGTGAGTAGGGCATCGGCCCCATATACCAAGGGTGGCAGGTTCAAACCCAGCCCCAGCCAAACTGCAACAAAAAAATAGCCAGGTGTTGTGGTAGGCATCTGTAGTCCCAGCTACTCAGGAGGCTGAAGCAGGAGAATTTCCTAAGCCCAGGAGTTGGAGTTTGCTGTTAGCTGTGACTCCACAGCACTCTACTGAGGGTGACAAAGCAAGATTCTGTCTCAAAAAAAAAAAAAAAAAGACTTAGGTATAAAACTGGAAACTATATAACTCCTAGCAGAAAACAGAAGACAAACTTAACAATAGTCTTGGAAAGTGTTGGAGAGGATGTGGGGAAAAGGGAACACTTGCACACGTCTCGTGGAAATGTGTATTAGTATAGCCATTATAGAAAACAGTATGGAGGTTCCTCAAAAAATTAAAAATAGTACTGCTGTGTGATCTAGCAATCTCAGTACAAAGCAGCTTCACCGTGTCCTGATTCCCACTCGCCTGTGTCCTATGAGGCAGAACAGCCAAACACACAAGGTGCTAACACATGAGGCAGATTTGTGACTTCCCCGCTGGCATCAAGGGACAACAGAAGCCTGAAAGTCATAATGAGCAGGATCCCTAAGACTCAGAAACATGGCCTCGGTGCAAAGGGTCTTGTGTGTGTATCCCCACTTGCACTGCAGCTAAAGTGCCCGTAACACACTGGGCTGAAGTGTTGACGGGCATCTTTTCTAGCAGGGCACTTGACAGAGCCCCTGCTTTGCTGGTCATCGCTAACTTATCTGAGGATGTTGCATTCCAAGCATATTCTGCATTTATTTTTGTGAGTTCCAAGTGAGAAAGCAGGGAGAGCTGGGTCAGCCCAAAGCCACCCAGAAACCCATCTCCCATCCACTTGTAAGTGTCGACTCAAAGAAACTGGAAACAGGATTGTGAAAAGATGTCTGCACTCTTAGGTCTATTTCAGCATTATAGACAATAGTTAGGACGTGGAAATAACCCAAATGCTTTCATAGATGAATAAACACATATTGTGTGTGTGGGTGTGTGTTTCAGCCCTTTTCTGTTGCTACAAAGGAATACTTGAGGCTGGCATATATAAAGAAAGCAGATTGATTTAGCTCAGAGTTCTGCAGCCTGCTTAAGAGGCATGACAGGGCCATATATTTTAATCAGATTGAGTTTGGGGAGCAATGAAAATCAATATGACAGCCCTCTATGGAGAAAACTGGTGAAAATCCTTGCTAGTCTGGCCCTTTCATTTCTGACAGGAGACATATTTTCTGTAGCATTTCACTATTTAAATTTAAACCTGGTATTTTGTTTCAGTAAAGGGCAGGACTTCTTTATGAGGGATGTCAAGGGTCTCAACTCAGGAACATTCATGCATATCTGAATATCATTTTGATGTCAGAGCAAAGACAAGTTTTCAGAACCTGGACATGTAGAGCAGTGATTGTGGCATTGGGCTTTAAATTCAGAGATATCTGAACTTGTATTCCCAGGTTATACATTTAAATTTATAAGAAACAGCCGCACTATTTTTCAAAATGGTTATGCTATTTTAAATTTGCGGAAGCGATTTATGATAGTTTCGGTAGTTTTATATCCTTAACATGTCATTATTAGTCTTTTTACTATTATTTCATCTGATAGGTTTCTAATAGCATCTCATTGTGATTTTAACTTACATTTTCAGAGATATCTGAATTTTACCTCCTGATATCACTGAAAATCAGTGAGTATGAGGAGGTTAATAACACTCTTATTTCTCACTTATAAATGTTTCATTCTTTAGTTTTCTCATCTGGTTAAAGTTAAAAATTTTCATGCGTTTAGTGGCATTGGGATAATAAGCACTCTGAAATGTCATTACTATATTTTTCATGGTAAATTTTCAAAAATGTGGTTAGCATTATTACCATTCTGATTTTAAATTGTCATCTTTATATAAATGCATACATTTTGCTGTATTTTGGAGAAATCATATTGTTTTGGTGACACCTATTACTTTACCAAAGTTTGGCGTACTTTTAATCAACTTTCTCAAGCTATAATTTACATAAACTGAAATGTATCCATTTTAAGTTTACCTCTAGCTGAATTCTGACAAGTACATATACTGTCAGAAGCACCACTGCAATTAAAGTGTAGAATGTTTGTATAATATTATCCCCAGAAATTCCTTTCCCAGGCAGTCATCCACCCAGCCTTAGTAAATCTCATCTGCTGCCTTAAGAAGCTAATTTCGCCTTTTCTATAGAACTCTTGAGTTAGGTCTTCCATTGTGAAATCACATTTTAGTGCATTCACTCTACTGATGAGTAGTATTCCATTGTATGCATATACCATGTTTTTCTGAAAACCTGTTTACCTCTTGATGGAAATTTTAATTATTTCCGGTTTGGCCTACTGAGAGTACAAGTGCTAGTAACACTTGCCTATACATCTTTGTATAAACATGTGTTTTAATTTTTATTATTAAACATACTGAGGACTTGTATTCCCAGGTTATACATTTCAATTTATAAAAAACTGCCACACTATTTTTCAAAATGGTTATGCTATTTTAAATTTGCAGAAGCGATTTATGATAGTTTCAGTTGTTTTAAATTCTTAACATGTCATTGTTAGTCTTTTTACTATTATTTCTTCTGATAGGTTCCTAATGGCATCTCATTGTGGTTTTAATTTACATTTTCCTAAAAACTAATGATGTTGCGCATCTTTCCATTTGCTTATTAGTACTTTGCATATCACATTTTGTGAGGTCACGACTCCAAGACTTTATCTGCCTTCTCTGGGTTGTTTGTGGGCTTACTGTTGAATTGCAAGAGCTTATTAGTTCAAAACATTTCTCTGAAAGCTATAAATTAGTTTCATAGTGGGGCTGAGTACATTGGATACTTTTTCTTCCATTCATAACCCAATTATGGTCCAAGAATACAGGAAAGGGGAGAGAGAGGGAAGGGGACGGGGAAGGGTGGGTGATTGGTGGGATCACGCCTATGATTCATCAAAACATTTCTCTGAAAGCTTTAAATTAGTTTCATGGTGGGGCTGAGTACATTGGATACTTTTTCTTCCATTCATAACCCAATTATGGTCCAAGAATACGGGAAAGGGGAGAGGGAGGGAAGGGGACGGGGAAGGATGGGTGATTGGTGGGATCACACATTTGATTCATCTTATAATGGTACATGTGAATCTCTCTAAATGTAGAATATACATTTCTTAACGCAATAACTAAGAAAATGACATGAAGGCTATGTTAACCAGTTTGATGAAAATATTTCAAACTGTATATAAAAACAACACACTAATTTAATTAAAAAAAAAACATGTCTCTTCACTTAAAGTGTAATTAATTCCAAAATGTAAACCTCAAACTGCTAGATTTCTAATATAATAATAGATTTAATATAACAAGAACAATTTTAAATATTGTTCTAAGCACATCTTTAATTCAGAGTATATTCTCTACAGAGAGTTGAGTGCAGAGGTGATCTGGCAGTTACTGTAATCATGACCAGTAGATATTTCTGACTCTGAATCAATTCCACAGATTCTGTTATATTTTGAGGCAGTTGTTAAGGCAAACAAAACATTATTGAACATTTAAATGGTGCTTCTGAAAGGCTTGCCAATCATCAGCTTTTTGGATTTGAAAACACAATTATTTTCCGCCATGCAATTGCTGAGGTAATTCACACAATATAAAAGATGAGCATTCAAGCACTGGAGAGCTATTTATTTATAATAAGATATAAATAAGCCACTTAATTTTTTAATTGTTTTTCTTATTTTTATAATATGAAATACACAATAATTTCTATCAATGATTTGAATAAACTATCAGAGTTATAATACCTTTTTCCTTGTTACAAAGTTGATTTTTAAAGTCTCTAATCTCAGCGGATGTTAGGTCTTATTTATTTTTGACATGCTTATTGCTTAGAGTTCCCTGAAGTGTGTTAAACACAAAAGGTAATACTAGTTTTTAATTATATTTTTACCATGGAGGTATTTCAGTTCATTACTTTAGAATTCCACATGGCTAGCATTCTGTGAATCAGTTTCTCTAGAGAGTGGTACTTGAAACTATTTTTTTCTTTATTCAATGAAAATCAATTTATGTGCTACCAAAGCAAAAAGAAAAAAAGCCCCCAAAATCTTATTTTTTAACTAAAAGCATCAAAATTTGTCTCTCTTCATTTTAATTCTATCAATATGAAAGCTTCTTGATGATCTAGCAATTATAGTATACATTGTTATACTTTCATTCAATCTTTTAGCAAAAATATATGGGGAATTGTTACAAGAGACACTATTCTAAGTAGTAAGGACACACAAAAAATATCAACTTGGATTAGTTTTTTTCTAAACTAACTCAACATTTGCTGAGAGAAAAACTAAGAATAGGTTCGTACAGCTTTTAAACAGTCAACTTACAGAGTCTGGATATTAGCCCTTCATTAAATGTATAGCTTGGGAATATTTTCTCTCATGTTGTAGCTTTCAAGTTTATTCTGTTGATTATTTCCTTTGCTATGCAGAAGATTTTAATTTAATTAAGTCCCACTTATGTATTTTGTTACTGCTATACATGCCTTTGGGTCTTAGCCATAAATTCTTTGCCTAGGCCGAGGTCTAGAACAGGGTTTCCTACATGTTCTTAGAATTCTTAAGGTTTCCTGCTTTGCATTTAAGTTTTTAATCCATCTTGCCTGGGAGCTAAACAATGGGGACACAGGGACACAAAGAGATGTAAGGGGTGTTTGAAACCAAGAAGGAAAGAGGTTGGGAGGAGGCGCGGGGTATAATCCCCTTTGTGGGTACAATGATCACCAACTATTCTGGTGATGGGGTCACTAAAGGTCCCAACTTAAGCATTATACAAGGTATCTATGAAGGTAAAACATTTCTGTTCCCCTAGTATTTTGAAATTAAAAAAAGAAAACATTGTGCTAAGTGAAACAAGAAAGTCATAAAAACAGTCAACTTAGGCTATAATACTTATGAATGTTAGTTTACTTAAATGGACTTAGTTAAATCTTCAGTCATGGGGAACAATTTACCTAATATACTTTTCCTGGTTATTGTACATGTAATTACATCAATCAAGTAAGGCCTAACCAATTTATAAATACAGCTAAATAATGAAAGATAATTGAACAAAATTATATATTTTCAGTTAAACTATTTTATACCCCACTAATAAAATTAATTAGTTAAATATGATTGGATCAATAATATCAAGGAACTATTTCTTTATGGTTTATTACAAATACATTTAGTGACTTATAAAGACTAATTTAGGGTTTTATGTGAATCACAACGTAATTATGTCCAAGTAACTTGTGTAAACAATATAGTGGAGATGATAGACGACTATTTAGTCAGATCTTAATTTCCTCTTTTCTAGTTCCCAAAAAAATCCTCTTCATTGTCACATATATGCCGTGTTTCCCCCCAAATAAGACACTGTCTTGTATTTATTTTTTCTCAAGAAGACACACTAGGGCTTATTTACAGAGGCTGTCTTCCTCTCCACACTGAAATACATGGCATGGCTATGCAGATACATGGCATAGCCACACCCATCACTAGGTCTTATTATCGGGTAGGGCTTATATTTAACAAATGCATAGAAATCCTGCTAAGGCTTATTTGGGGGGTAGGTCTTATTTTCAGGGAAACATGGTAGTTAACTCTTGAACAATTAGGGGTTAAAGGTGTTGACCTGCAACCTTCTTTGAAGTCTAAATCTTGCATGTAATCTTTGACTTCCCCAAAACCTAACCAATAAAATCCCACTGCTGATCAGAAGCCTCACAGATATTGTAAACAGTCAATTAATGTGTATTTTGTATGTTATTCTTATCACATACTATATTCTTAAGCTGTAGTAAGCTGGAGAAGAGAGTATATTATTAAAATATCATAAGGAAGTGAAAATGTATTTACTATTCAATGAGTGGGGGTGGGTCATCATGAAGGTCTTTATTCTTGTCTTGATATTGAGCAGGTTGAAGAGAAGAAGAGGGGCTGGTCTTGCTGCCCGAGGAGTAGCAGAGGTGGAATCTAACACGTGCGTAAGTGACTAGTGCAGTTCACACTTGTGTTGTGGAAGGGCCAACTGTATATTTCTTCATAACAACCAGACTGATGTGAAATGCTACTTTCTAGATTCAGAACTTTATGTGTAAGTCTGTGACCTAAAAATTCCTCTTACATACAGAAACGATTTCGTAAAACAACATCCCGTTTTATGCAAATTGTTTCTGCATGGATTTTGAAAATATGAGAATTTGTGTTTCGATATTTGAAACATAATATGAAACTAAGTAGTATCGGTAATAAAATAAAAAGGGACTTAAATAGGGTATCTGCCACTGTTGCTGAGGAGAGGTAGAGAAAACTGAGAGAGAAGTAAGCCTGAGCATTAGGCTATGATTCTTGCACATTGGGAAAACCAATATGTGCCCAAAATGAACCATTTAATTTGTGCTAGGAGTTGAAATTTCCATGGAAAAGGGAGTTAAATTTTCTAATCATGTGAATTATGGAGGAATATGAGACTTCCCTAATCAGATGTGTTGAGTAGTTCAAGCCAAGCTTGGTCAACATTTTCTTATTTTTGTTGCATTTGAGTTTCTGTGAACCAGCGGTTGGATCAGGGATAGGTTATTGGAAATTCTAAGTGATAAGGTTGAT
Source organism: Otolemur garnettii (assembly GCF_000181295.1). Taxonomy (NCBI): domain Eukaryota; kingdom Metazoa; phylum Chordata; class Mammalia; order Primates; family Galagidae; genus Otolemur; species Otolemur garnettii. Next base: position 2,270,099 of record NW_003852478.1, read on the forward strand.
GATTCCTTAAAATAATTCACTGTGACCTCCACATATCAGGCCAGCTTCCACAACACATCTTTCCAAATAATCCAGTTTTGAATTTATATACATAAGAGCATATTCAACTTTTTAATCCATTAATAAAATTAATGTCTGGGAAAAGTTGCTAAAGTTTTTAAAAATATGGCCTAGGCTTATTGGTAAGTTTTAATCTTATTTTACTGACAAAAATGGAACATAGCATAATTTTGTGTCTGACCGGGAATGATAGACATATTAACATTCTTTCAAGCTTGAAGTAGACATGGGATAATCAGCTGTTTACTGATAAGGATTTGGGTGAATTCTCCTAGTATTTACTCCTTTTTATGGAATTTGGCTCTGTTATCACTGATAGAAACATCATGTTAGATGGTATCATAATTGATAGTGTCCATGTAAGATAAGCAAATTCTCAATAAAATAGTCTCTTATTGCCATGCAATTATTATCATGCTGACTCAACTCTAATTCATATTGTTTAAAGATCAGAAATATCATCTATTATAATCCTTGACATACATCTTAGTGCTTATCACAAAATCAGCTTTATGGAATGTTTTTGGTTTTTTTCTTTTGTATCAGTAAACATTAGACCTACTTGTTTTTTCTGCATTTTCTAGTATTTTTATCTGCTTGCTATTTTTAATTTTGTATATCACGCTACTGTTTCTTTTTTCTTTTTACTCTCTGATCCCACAAGTCATATATTCTTCCCTTGGGTGATGTTGATTGCCCAGAATTTCAAATGAGTCATTTTCTTCTGGCAAGTTTATGTGCCTTTGCTGCACTAGTTTTGGCCAAGAATGCTGAGATCAAAGAAATGATTTCTTAGGATTTATGTCTATTCAAATATTAAGCATCTAGAAGTAAGCATATGAAATTATTTATCATAATTAATCAGAACCATTTCTGTTATGTCTTTAATGTAAATACATAAATGAGGAGGATACTGTTTCACTCTCTGTTTTTAAATGTGGGTGATAATCTTACGGTAGTTTCATTAAGTACTAATTCGCAACATGAAGGCCCTCCCCTTAGGCATCTAAGTTTCAATGTCAATGTCAGGGAATACATATTTTCTTATTTAAACAGATGAGGTTGGCTCGGCGCCTGTGACTCAAGTGGCTAAGGCACCAACCACATACACCTGAGCTGGCGGGTTCGAATCCAGCCCAGCTCGCCAAACAACAATGATGGCTGCAACCAAAAAAAAATAGCTGGGCATTGTGATGAGCTCCTGTAGTCCTAGCTACTTGGGAGAATCGCTTGAGCTCAGGAGTTAGAGGTTGCTGTGAGCTGTGATGCCATGGCACTCTACTCAGGGCAATAGCTTGAGGCTCTGTCTCAAATAAATAAATAAATAAATAAACAGATGAGGTTAAAATGAGAATTCTGGATGGGCCTAAACAACATTTGGGGACATAGATTGGTGTCACTGCTATAAGCAAATATATTAAAAGACTTTTATTGAGTTAAGATGTTGGCTGCTATTCATGCTTATGTGGATGTGTGTGTGTGTGTGTGTATGTGTGTGCGTGTGCGTGTGCATGTACATTTTGCTGCTTTGAGGAAGGACGGGTTGGTCTACAGTGGCTAACTCTACAGCCATTCAGCTATTAATACTGGTGACAGAAGGTAACTCTTTTGGCAGAAGGCTGGGTGGTCTTTGCTGCTGACACTGGTTTCCCCACCATCAGCCACATCCATCAGGGATATAACGACCTGTCATCCGGCCATGTCACACTTGATGTTACCTCTTCTTTCCAACTGTTTGAATTTTGCTCTATTATGAATTTTAAAAACTTAATTTATCATGCATTCTTCTCAGCAACATTTTCTCTCTGATTAACATCAAATTTTGAGTGTCTTTAGTGTCTTTAGCCCATTTGGGACTCTAAAGCACTTGCCTTGTTCAAACTCTTGCAAAGTCCCTTCAAGCTTATGTCTATTGATACGAGTTTTCAGAATCTCCTCAGAAAGAATAAAACAAAGATGATCCTCCCCCTTATTTATTTATTCTTCCTTTATTCACTTATTTAATGTTAATGGCGACTGACAGTTTTCCACGTTCCAGGCACGGTTTTTGATGCTCAGATTGGGAAATTAGACACTGCTAGCCTTCACTCTCTTCTGAAACCTACATTAATAGCAGGGAGAGATGGAGATTAAACAAACACATGTGCTAAAATATGAGAGAGTGACAACCGAAATACAGAGAAGCAAAACAGGGTGAAATAAGCCAGACCTCCACGGATGGTTTAGATGAAGTGGCCAGGCCAGTGCTGGCCACCCTTAAGAAGTGACCTGTCTGCTAAAATTTGAAGGAAATTTGTGTGACTCAGCAGCCCAAAGATATGCATGCACTCTGCTCTATAAAATGAAAAAATAGAGGGAAGGAAAACTCAGTGGATTTATATCTATTTGTGTTAAAAATAGGTGAACCCCCAAAACATTTGATCACATCTTTTATTCTTCTTTCTTCCTTTTTTGTTTTCATTTTATTTATTTATTCTATTTTATAAATAGAATTTTCTGTCTTTTATTTTTCTGAGACGGAGTCTCACTCTGTTGGGTAGAACGCCATGGTGTCGTAGCTCACAGAACCTCAAGTTCTTGTGCTCAAGCCATCCTCTTGCCTCAGCCTTCTGAGGAGCTGGGACTACAGGCACCTGCCACGACACCCAGCTAGTGATTCTATTTGTAGCAGGGGTGGGGTCTTGCTCTTGTTCAGGCTGGTCTCAAACTCCTGATCTCAAGCAATTCACCCCCCTTGGCTTCCCCGAGTGCTAGGATTATAGGCCGTGAGCCACCTTGTCAACCTTTTCTTCCTTTTTAAAATTTTTCTTCTCCTTTTCTTCATTCCCTCCTTCATTTTTCCCTCCTTTCTCTATCTTTCTTGCACCCTTACATTCTTTCTGGCAATCAGTATATACAGCAGAATCTCTGTTGTTGACCACTCAAGGGGCTGTAAGAACTGGTCAACATATGGAGGTGGTCAACATAAGGAACAAGGCCTTGCTGTACTGATACATACATGGGGTGCATGTTTAGTCTATTAAAATTAGATAAACATCAGGAGGTGGTCAGTGTGGGGAGGTGCTCAGCTCTGGAGGTTCTACTATATTAAGTGAGCTACCTTACACCAGGCGTTGTGATACACCAGAAATGCTGGGGTGAATGAGAGAAACAAGGTTCCTCCTCTCCTGGATGTTAAACTCCACTGGGGCAACATGCTCTAACAATATATTAGTGTATATGAGTAGTTACTTAAGTGCCATGGTTAAATGCTATCACAAACAGACTACTCTAACCCATTTGATCAGATTTATATTTAAATTAATCATGCTTAATGTTTCAAGAAAAGGTACAATAATTTTCACGAAGAATCAAGGTTTCTTTCCAGCTAGTATCTGATAAAACAAACTAAAAACTATTTAAATAGAAGACAAATATGATTTACCCTAGCTCAGTATTTCGGTAACACTTTTCTAACTTTATTTTGGATCAAAATTATTAACATAGTTTATTTATAATACAGAGTTCAGATTGATTGGCTTTAAGGTGAGGCTCTAGAATCTTAATATTTTTGTTGCCCTAATGTTTAACAATTTCCCTCAATTCCTTGCACTAGACTTTGAAAACCCATCTGCTATAACCACAGTGGAGACAGAATGATTCTCTCATCTAAAATTTGATTTGGATGTCAAGATTGATGTCACATTCAGGGGGACCTCACCTAATGTGCATGATTCAATGGTACATTTCAAAATGACTAAGAAGTGAGTATAATTGTGATGGATGTGTTACTTGGTTCAATGTAAACATTTCACATTGTATATTGAAGCAGTACCCTGTCCTCTATAAATGCATCAATGTACAAAGTTATGATTTAATAAAAAATAATTAATTATAAAAAAAGATTGATGCATCAAGAGGGTAGACAAATGACATAGGAAGGTTTTCTAATGGGATCAGGGCAAGACATCCAATTGGATTCAAAAATATCTGGAGAGAGTAAGGAAAGTTTGGAGGGGTTAAGGGAAGGACTGGGACAACTTTGAACTGATGTGATAGAATAGAACCCCTGGGGTTTCCTGTCTGTTACCCAGACGTGGGGAAGAGAAGAGAGAAGAGGGCATCTCAAAAGGTTCCGTAAGTCAAATATCAATGAAGGAGTCACTCCCTTTATTAGGTATCCAAGAATGAATAGCTGTGGCACTCTGGTATCTGCTGTATGAAATTAATTCTATTCCTAGACTTCCTCATCCTATTGAACTTACATTTGAATCAAATTGAATGTACACTTGGGTCCATCTGGTAGCATACTTAGACAACAGTTTTGTCTGATGTAGTAATTGCATCACTGCTACCAAATATTCATGCCAACCCGTAACTAACCCCAAAGAAAGACATCACTCTAACCCACTGATGTTGGACTTAGCCATGTAATTTTTCCCTTGACAACTAATGGAATATTGAAAAATGTTGAAATCTGCCCATTTTGAGCTGTGGCAATAAGAGGCATTATAAATTCTGTTATATTTACCTCTCTGGGAAATTGCAAACAAAAAATCATGCCTTGAGTAGCTTCTGGTATAAAGTGATTAATATTTATAGCAGACTTGGACCAAAGCCACGGCCTTGAGCCAAACTCAGCCTTGACCAGCCAACTCCAATAGACTTTTGAATTTGCAATGTGAAACAGAGCTTCTCAGGCCAAAAACAAACAAACAAACAAAAAAACAAACCAAAACCATATATATATATATATGTATATATATATTCACCAGTGTGGAATTAATACTTACCGTTGTATGGCACTGAGTTTTGAGGTAGTTTATTATTCAGTATTATTGTGAAAACAGCTTATTGATACGCCTTAGGTTTGTCTATATCTATACACATCTGTCAGTCACTGCTCTTGTACATTTTATCTTATACACTTTATCTTGTATGTTTTATATACTTTTATTCTCTGGACAGTGATCATACTTTTCTTTTTCACTTTTTCCTCTCTATTAATTTGTTCTCTCTCTCTTCATAAAACCACACCCTGCATCTTATTTGTTTATGATCTGGAGCAAAGTGTTCTATTTTACTAGTTGCCTGGATCTTAAATTCATCTTAACCAAATCTCTTATTTATATATGCAGAGCCTGAAGACTACATAATCAAATAAAAAGCCAACAGATACAAAACAAAACCTCACAGGTGACGTGGGATTCTTGCTCATTCTTTTTGGGGTTTCCCATTTTATTTTTTCCTACTCATGGCCAATACTCCACTTTCTTAAGGACTGTGATTTCCTGGAGCATTAGCGTCACACGGAGCCATTTCCTCCCAAATCTCATCTTTATAGTCCCCATTCTCTCACAACAGCAGATTTTTCCCCCTTTTACTCTTATCCTCACTTATCATTATCTATAACAACATAAATTACTATGACTTTCACAGGAAATACGTAGAAACGAATTATTGTCATTGCCCTTATTTTTATTTGAGGAAACTGAGGATTCATAGTAGAAAATTTGTTCAATAGTTAAAGTAACTTGGTAATACACCGGAAACTTAGGGTCACGTGATTTTTGATCAATTACATTTGTTGGGCTAGTGTATGGAGGGATCAATCATCATTTCCACAAGACCAAACCAAATTTTGTATATCTAAATATATTGGAATTGTCAATAAGGCCAAAGAGTATTTCATAAATTCCAAGGACAGCACAAGGATTACTTCTATGTGGTAGATCATTCAAAATAAATTTCAAAGTCATCAGGCCATATTTAATATTCATAACATATTAGTAGGCACAAAAACAGAGTTTCCATCTTGAAGTTGTGCACCTACTATGATACATAATAATAGACAAATAGCTTTTTTAACCCCTGAATAAAATTATTTTCATAAATATTTGCTTATTTATTTAAAAACATATTTATTTATTTATTTATTTGCAGTTTTTGACTGGGGCCAGGTTTGAACCCACCACCTCCAGTGTATGGGGCTGGCACCCTACTCCTTGAACTACAAGCACCGCCCTATTTTTATAAATATTTGAATGTAAAATTTTAAATTAATAGTCATGATACAGGGTTGAGTCTTAGTATCATCTTTTTACAGATGAGAAAATGAAAATTAAAATGTTCAAGTAACTTGCAATGTCTTTCAGGCCGGGAAAGCTAGGCTATAACGACAAATAACCCTAGAATCCAAGCATATTAGTAGAATAAATGTTTATGATCTTGGTCATAAAAGATGCTACAGGTCCTATGGGGCAATTGTCCTCAGTATGGCTTTCCAGTTATTCAGGCTAAGGGAGATGGCAAAGCCTGTAGCTTTTCAAATGTGTGAGTTCCAAAGAGTCCAACTCTGGCTCCTAAAGAGTCCCACTCAGAAGTAATTCACATTGTGTGTGCCTATGTTTTAATGACTCAAGTAAATTCCTGTCTCCAAGGGGACAAAAATCACGGTCTTCTCCTATTGCCTAGAAGACGGTACTCATATCAGTAGAGGTTACAACCTCTGCCACAGTGACCTGAGGTCACCCAGCTGGGAAGTGGAGGGACAAGGATTCCAACCCAGATACCTCTCAATATTTTGTTCTGTTATCACAGGGATGGCTGTCATTCCTTAACATGAATTAATTAGAAAATAATTTTTATACTTACAGAAATTCATAGCAAGAATAATTCAAAAAAGAAAAGAAACAAAGAAAGTTTTCTGAAGACTTGCTGAAGGATGAACAGACTCAGTTGAGACTTTGGAGGTTTCTCTAATGGCGATGTGCCTGCTACTTAAATCTCTGCTTTAGCCTTGGTAGCACTCAAGAAAGAAAATGAAGCCTGGATAAACGTAGGAGAAAGCATTTACTAAAATAACTAACATTTTACATTAACTTTGATCAACAAGGCTTGACTACCTAGGCAACAAATATTTTCAAGTGGGGCGACATTCTCGTACTGACTGTGACGCTGGAAACAGGGTCCACATCTCAGACACAGCGTCTGAGCACTGAATTCAGATAAACAATCTATCTGGGTACTTGGCATTCTGTCAAATTGGAAATAGAATCTCCTGAGATGGCTGTCAACAGAAAAGGACTATTCTGTTAGGATAAAAAAAAGTTAATTACTGATTGATTGGCCTGCTGAGGTTAAGATATACGGCTCACCGGCTGCCGTATGGTCATCTGGGCAACCTTATTTCATTTTGGTATAAAATGGATGCATTAGTATCCCAAGTGTACACTTTCATGTTGCTATAGATCTGGCTGAAGGTAGAGTTTTCTTACTGAGCAATGATGTTTGACATTATTCTCGTGTGGCTCATCGCGCTGGAGCGAAACTGCTAGACAAGTAAAGAACAAAGGAAGGAACCGATCCAGGTTCTACCAGATTTATTTTCCTTTACATTTAAAGAGCAACCATATACAAATCCAAAATGATCGTGATTTTACCATTTCACTGGGGCTTACATTTAAAACATGTTTTCTTGCATCTTCTGAGAGCTGAGTTGTTCAAAATATCAAAAATGTTGAAGACAACTGGCAAAGTATTTATAATTCTACCTATTTAAATTCCATCTTCACTTCAATAAGATGGGAACAAAAACAGCTGTCAGGTTGACTGGAATGACAACAGGCCTGTAGATATTTTTAAAAAGTCTATTTTTCTTAGGATTATGTATGACAATGAAAAAAATAGCCAAGTGATGTTTAGAAATAAGTCTGGGGAATCTATGTTCTTGCATATTTTTAGCATCCCAGGATGGAACTGTGATTGAGGAACCTCTTATCTAGTCAGCGTATGGAGAATCTTGACGCTTTAAAACAATGAGTTATTCCTGTAACGGAAGAAAATATAGCACAGGGGAGGGGAATTTAAGGGAAAAAATTTTCACCTGTAATTTCAGCAGAATAATTTACCGAATAATTTACCAAACCTCACAGGAGGAAGCATGAACCCTTGAAGTCTTTTAGAAAGAGCCAGGCTGAGGTTTCCGGAATTAGTCACACAGATTAGCTTTTTAATTAACCTCCTTCCGTGTTACACTTGTTTTTTCCATAAGAAAATATAAACACATGGATTCTTACAATTTGTGAGACTCTCACATCGAAGTAGATAGTTTGGCTCCTTATGACAACATACTAAGAAAATGTAGAAATGTTGTACAATTCTGAAAATCTGACTTAGATATGAAGATTAATACTATCAGATTAATGATTTCCTATGAAAATCTATTATTTATGACAAAAATGTGTGTCTAGCTGCATATACCCATGGATAGACTCAAGCACACACAAGCTTAATTGATATTTTAACTTTGAAAATGTATGTTAACATTTTAACATGAATGTTTATCGTTTTTTACCTCATCTTTCATTAAAGTCTTCGTTGATAGCATCTAAAAATAAATTAGGTCCCAGGTCATGACTTGTGAGTAAGCATTTGACGTCTTTTCGAAATCTATTTTGTTATAGATTTAAGTCGTTGAATCCATATTAGGTTACATTTTTAGACACCAGAAAAATGTCAGAATTTGAAAACACTAGATCTTAGAAAAATGAGGATGGGGGGTTTAACATCCAGCAATAATTTTACCATAAGTGTATTTCTGCATTCACCCTATTCTTCTCTTTTATGAGTTAAGAATTGGTCTGCTATAGCAAAAGTATAGGACCGTATTCTTTAATCATGTGTCTCTATGAATGGCAGAGCATAAAACAATATAGAAGATTGAGTGCCCATGAGAAGAAAAATCTTGTAGCTGTTTTTCGGATATATTTTGGCTTTTTGGTATTGAATAAATGACTTAAAACTCTAAGCCTCAATTTGCAGCAATACCCTGGATGTCCAGCCTTTAAGGAGACACTCAGCTGCAAAGAGTAAAGGAGATCATATACACAAAGTCATTTTCAAAGTTGAAAACAGTGATAGAAACTCCCCTGGAAACACATGCGTTTCTTCCCTACCTCTATCTACACGTACCCGAATTCCATGTTTACCAGCAACACTCCTTCACTTTCATTTGCAACCAACTTTTGTCTCTCCTCACCCCAGTTTTTAAGCAGTTTACAATCACACTGTGCTTCTGTAGCTGCAGGAATCCCAGGGAAACACATTTGAATAAGATTATCAAGCAAGAAGATACTTACAGTAAACTGATTGATGTTCTCTATTCCCTTTTTAAAAAGAGAGAAACTTTATTCTTTCCCTCTTTTCGTTTCTGTTCCATGATCCTTTCTTATCTCACTAATTAGAGACCTTATACCAAAGTGGATTTACCACTAGGTCTCTTACCATTACACTGCCACTCCTGTTCTGTGCCTTCCATCCCTGAGGGAGCAGACTTCAGACCCTGCTCTCAGCCCTGGGAGGTTCTATTAGTATCAGCAGTTTTTAGACATTTTTTTTTTTCTGAGACAGGGCTTCAAGCTGTCCCCCTGGGTAGAGTGCTGTGGCATCACAGTTCACAGCAACTTCCAACTCTTGGGCTCAAGTGAGTCTCCTGCCTCAGCCTCCCAAGTAGCTGGGACCACAGGCACCCGCTGGCTATTTTTTGGTTGCAGCCATCACTGTTGTTTGGTGGTCCCAGGCTGAATTCGAACCCGCCACCTTAGATGTATGTGGCTGGTGCCTTAGCCACTTGAGCAACAGGTACCAAGCCAGCAGTTTTTAGACATTAAACTGTGGCCCAAGTCCATGATCTAATCTGACGTGACTCCACAGTCACAGGTTGGGGTGAAATGGGCTTTTGGGGAGGGGTTGAAAAACGTAAACTACGTGTTTAGTGGAGAACTTTCCTGCGAAGTTCACCTTCTTTCAGCAGAATCAAGTGAGTGTCACATACCTGAAGGTGCAGAAGAGGGGCTACTAGGCCGTCACCGCCTGCAGCAAGAGTTCAGGGGAGTGGAACTTGCTGGGTAGGATGTTAGGAAATTTTCCATAAATGAAAAAAAGTTCTTCCAGTAAAAGATGAATTTGGCTTGTCTTTCCAAATGTTAACAGGTATCATAACACTCCTTCAGTCATCATCACTCGGACATCATTTAAAATTCCATCTTTTGTGATACGTGAATCGAGTCCAGTTAGTTCCACCACTGAGTTCCATTGTCCTCTTCACTGGCTCCCTTCTTTGGGTCTTCATGTTCTCACCTTTAAATTAGAGATGAGGATGGTCTACCCAGCTCTTAAGGGCTACCACGAGAACTGAATTTGAAAGTCCACCTCGCTCAGCCTGGCCTATAATAACTTTTACACATAAATGCAATCATTGTAATAATTAGTGGCAATGACCAAACTTTGTAAACCTTGGGTTTGTTTTAGAAAACATTTTCATAATCCACAATATTCATAGCCTTTAAAGCCAAAATCACCATCAGTTTCATTTTTTAAGATGTTCAAGTAAAGAAAAATCCAGGTCTCTCTCCAAATACCATTTTTATATATGAACAGAAAACCAGCTGAGAACGTGGGGCTCGTGACTTCACTTCAGATCGGTGAACCAGGACTGAGATGGAATTTACCATCTGAGGGTTCATTACGTGAAATTCCACATTTTGATTCTTTTCTATGTGCTCTCAAGTGAAGAGTCCCAGTGTATAAATGTCCTGTGGTGGTATGCCTCATAAATTCTCCTCTCTGGGACAAGATTCAGCCAATTAGCCAACTCTAGTTGGGGGGAAACTGTAGGACAAACTCCTCAGCAGGAAAGACACCTAATATCTTTCCACTTACTAAAGCATTCTACCCTTACCCCCTACAGCTTTTACTGATCATCTGAATCCAGAAGTCTAATTATTAAAATAAAAACCCAAGTGATTCTAGTTTTTTGAGTGGTGAAACAATGATCTTCTTCTACTTAAAACGTATGAGACATCCTTCCCTTGCAGAATTTGAAATCCACTGATGTGTCTCAGACCTCAAAGGGAGTCTAGAAGGAATTATTGTCTTACTTAAACCTCCTCAGGCTGAAAGATGCCATGCTGGGATAAGTCAGTGGCAAAAAACAAATAACACTTCAAAAGGAAAATCAGCAAAGAGCACCAAAGAGGAATCAGATTTCCCTGACACTTCAGCTAATCTGGAAATAGCCACGATTTCCAATACTGCACATTACTCAGAAAAATCCAAAAGGAAAGGGGCTGGCAGGAGGATACAAATGAGAGAAATTCAATTGTTCTAAATTTACAAATAAAAGTATTATTTTCAGCTGTAAAGAGTTCCATGTCTTTGGCATTTTTTTTTTTTGAAAAATCACAGAAGTAACTGAAAAATAGTATGACTATTATGGAAGTAAATTCATGCATGTCTCATTGGTGATTTCTCAACTTTGTAATCAATTTTAGATCCATGATTCAAATTTTAGACTCAGAATGGTCATCAAAGCTTCAAATGATGACATTCAGAGTCCTGGACATCACAGGACCTTCTGTTGATTTATCTGTTTTCATGGTTCTTAAATATTAACTCCACTCTGAGAACATTGCCCGCTGCCTTTTATTCTGTATAGACTGGAGAATCTGTAATTATTGTGATGTTTGGATTAAGGTTTCTTTGTGACTGTATTAATCCTGAATCCCCGATTCATTACCTGATACCTGGGATAAGGTATTTTGTCTCACTCACCTCAGGTCTTTCCCAAGATTCACCTGAATATTACCTTAACTCAATGCGTAGTTTCCACACTTGGCAAATTTCTCCATTCCGGCTCTACCATTTCCAAAACTACCCTGGACCAAACATTTTAAGTCCGTTTATTATAATGAATGGATTTTATATGTCCTTAGTAAAATTATTCTTTTTCTCATATAATTATTAAATTGAATGTCTCCTTTACTTGAAACAACTGAGCCCTGCCTAATTTAAGAAGTTTCTGAGTTTTTCCTATTTGCTCATCTGATCACTAAACGTGGGCAGTTAGTTGCCTGTTCATTTCTGGAGTCTCATCTACTCTCAATATAACCTCAAAATACACTGTCTTTTCATAATTGATTTCTATACATCTGATGCATCTATCGTTGAGATTCTTACCATGTAACATAATACTTCCTTACACCGAGTTTTTCAAAATATAAACATGCCCCTATAGGAACATAGTTCAAAGAGAATTTTAATCCAGGGTGGTTGGAAGGATCCTTTGGAGTGAGTGTGGTGGGACCACAAGCAAGAGGGGGCAGTAAGGAGTAGCAAAGGTTTCTCAGCCATTCATTGTATGTAATTCTTTTATGATGAGAAGATAGAACTACCTTAGAGTGGCTGTGTCTCACCATCTCAGTCAGGGTTCTCCAGAGAAATAGAACCAATTATAAATTTCCAATGAGAGAGAGAAAGAGAGAGAGAGGGAGAGGGAGAGAGATCTCTTCTGTTGAGGAACTGGTTCACCTAATTGTGAGAATGGCACGTCTGAAATCTACCGAGCAGCCTGGCAGTCAAAACACAGGCAGGACTTGCTCCTGCAGGCTTGAGGCAGAACTTCTTCTCTGTGAAGCTGCAGGTTTTGCTCTTGAGCCCTCAGCTGA
>NW_003852478.1:2283137-2293368 GCF_000181295.1 Otolemur garnettii
AAAAAATAAAAAAATAAAGTTTATTGTCTTTTAATATTTAATCATCAGTCATTTAATTATCATTATCTTAATTATCACCTTTGATTTTCAAAAAATTTCAGTGTCATCAGGTGTAATTTGTGCCAGGTAACTTAGACTCTCAAAAGTAATTTTTTTTAAAAAACATGGGAGATGAGGGCAGCACCTGTGGCTCTGTGAGTAGGCTGCCGGCCCCATATACTGAGGGTGGTGGTTCGAGCCCGGCCCTGGCCAAACTGCAACAAAAAATAGTCAGGCATTGTGACAGGTGCCTGTGGTCCCTGCTACTCAGGAGGTTGAGGCAAGAGAATTGCCTAATTCCAGGAGTTGGAGGTTGCTGTGAGCTGTGATGCTACAGCACTCTATCGAGAGCAACAAAGTGAGACTCTGTCTCTAAAAATAAAAAAAGGGGAGATGATACTATAATAAGTGGAGACAGGAAAACACATCTTGGTAACTTTATACTATTCTATGTAAAGGAAGAAATGAAAGGCACATGTAAGAAACTTCCAGAATGTGTGCAAATATAAGAAGTTACACAAAACCTCCAGACTGTTCAGATGTTTTTGTTTTCTCTCTCTTTTCTTTTTGTCTTTTGTTGTTGTGGCATTCTGTGAAACCAGCAACTTGAAAATAGTTCTCTGTTTACTTACATAAAGCCTTCCCGACCCCACATAACATGCACAGTGCATGATTCCTCCTGAAAGCGAGACTTTAAAGCAAACAAGATTCTAGCGTTAAAAAGTAAGGTCCGTAGGAATTGACTTCCCTCTGTTTTTGGCTTCCTCACATCCAAAGCCGTAAGAAGAACAGACAAGAGGACTGTGTGCTCCACCTTCAATAAAATCAGCACTGCATAGAACCCAATAAAATGAAGGGTTTCCAAATCAGGGGAGGAATATGGTGATGGAAGAAGCTGCCCAAATAAGGTGCCTCCATTGCAGACCTCACAACATACCTCACCGCTCCAGGTGACTGCATCAAGAGCAGGCATCAGTCTCTCGGGCAGCCAGCTGAGCTCTCGGTAGTGATGGTAGCTAGGTTTGCCTTCATGGGAAAGATCCACCTTGTTGACCCCGCATATATTCTTCCTCTGCCACTATGGCCGCTCTCATAATGGGGTCGACTGTGTCAGCAGTGGAGTGGGTGCGGCCAGAAGCAGCCTAAGTCATTATCTCCACCTGCTCACCGAGAACGGACTCTAAAGTGGATGCTTTCAGAGGGACATTGATAAGAAACATAAGTGGCTATTTCTGGGGCCTCTTCAACCTTTTAAGACCTGGCTTAAAGTTTTTAAATCTTCTTTCAGAAAGATGTAATTTGGTATATATAACTCACCAATGCCTTTCTCCAGGGATAATCTGTCTCTGCTTGCTGGAAAGATTTCCCTCAAACCTACCTTCAAGGAAGTGTCTTCAACAACGCTCTAATATGGCAGTGGTCCATTTTTCAGTAGTACAAACATATCCTATTTATGGGTCTGTGAATTAGGCCCCAAACATGTCCTCGTCCACCCATTGGTCGTTGGAGACCTTTCCGTAGGCCACAGTCGTGAGCTGAGAGAAATATGAGTCATCACATCTGAACTATTTATTAGAGCAAAGTGCTGTCTCTGTGTCTGCCTGATTTGGTGATTCAGTGGCTTGAGTGGCACGTGGGTGGTTACAGACAAGTCACGTTACTGTGTCTCATCCTAATGCCAGGTTCTCAATCTTCACTCAGTGTGGTACTGGGTCAAGAGTGTTTTGCCCCATAAAAGAAAAGCACAAGTATATTCTAGTGGGGTGGAAGGTTACATGAGAGGAGGAGGCGCTTGGGAAGTTCCCCACTGTCGATGTGCACAGTGTTGGGGGACACAGGACACCCCTGGGGCAATGGTTCAACCACAACTTAAACTTTACTTTGGAAGCGAAAACAATATAGTTTAAACCTTTGTACCCTCATATCAATCTGAATTTTTTTTTAAAAAAAAAGGAGTGTTTTTACCACATATAGCATTGTTCTTGCCTGTAGAAAATATTGCTGTGTTCCAAAATCCCAGAAAAACTGGGGTACCTGTTGGTGACCCCAGGTACTCTAGGGGTCCTGAAGTGTCCAGCTACCTCCCTAAGGGATGTTCCTGGGCACATCCCACAAGGCAGAGGTGTCTGGAATCTTCTCTCCCCAGTCTTACTATGGTTGGCTGCACAGAAGTTGTATCTAGTCCACCATCTTGCTCCGCCGCCCCCTCCCCACCTTCTTTGACTTTTTTTTTTTAAGAGACAGAGTCTCATTTTGTCACCCTCAATAGAGTGCTGTGGCATCACCACTCACAGCAACCTCCAGCTCTTGGAGACGATTCTCTTGCCTCAGCCTCCCAAGTAGCTGGGACTATAGGCGCCCACCACACACCTGGCTATTTTGTTGTTGTTGCAGTTTGGCCATGTCCAGGTTCAAACCTGCCACCCTCAGTATATGGGGCCAGTGCCCTACTCACTGAGGCACAGGGGCTGCCCAGATCTGTGACTTTTTTATAGGGGTCGGAGGTATGGGAGGGAAGGGTTAACAACTTGTCTTTTAGCCTGGTGCCTCAACGCTTCATCATGGTCTCATCAGGTTTATTTCCTACACTCTGGCACGTATATATCTTATAAGGACATATAACTCCATAGAATGACAGATAAATGATGTAAACAAAATACTCAATTTACAAATGGCTCTTAAACATTAAAATTTCCCACATACCCTTATAAGATGCCCTGTAGGTGTGGTCTCGCCAACTCTTAACACAATAACTAAGAAAATGCCCGTGAAGGCTATGTTGACCAGTTTGATGAAAGCATTTCAGATTGTGTGTAAAACCAGCACATTGTACCCATGATTGCATTAATGTACACAACTATGATTTAATAAAAAAACCATTAAAATTTCCATCCTTATTTATATGAAGAGAAACACAAATGAAAGTTACACTTTGATAGTATGTTCTATCATTTAGATCAGTGGTTCTCGACCTTCCTAATGCCACAACCCTATAATACAGTTCCTGTGGGTCATGAGCCACAGGTTGAGAACTGCTGATTTAGACCATCAAAGAACAAAAGGTCTATTGTTAGAAAGAATAAGAAACAGGTTCACTTACATATTGCACAGTATAAAAAAAAACTACAATGATCAATTACGTAATGTCTACTAAAATTTTAAACGTATACAGCATTTGCCCCAGCAATTTCTTTTATTTTCTTGGAATTATCCTACATATAAGTTTGCCTGTGAGTAAAATGACATATGTGAAATATTATTAAGAGGAGCTTTGTCTGTAGTTGAAAAATTAACAAGAGAATCGCCTAAGTCCAGGAGTCGGAGGTTGCTGTGAGCTGCGACGCCATGGCACTCTACCAAGGGCAATAAAGTGAGACTCTGTATCTTAAAAAAAAAAAATGTGAACAAATAATTTAGGAAGGAACTAGATCCTTAAGGACCTCACTTGATCTGTCTTTCATTTTTCTCATGAAAGGCTCTACAGATGTGTTTATATGTTCTCATAAAGGTATGCAGCTATTTGCAGAATCAGAAACAAGGAAAGTTGGGTGAACAATACGTGATGGGCTTTGGGTGACTATATTCATGTGTTTAGTATCTGTTCCCATTTATGCTAAATTTACTGTTAGACACCCCGATGTAGAAATGGCTTTCAGGAGTTCTTTAACCACCTTCTGTGCCAATTCACTTAGTGTCATGAGATAAAGATGAGGGGACAGAAGTCTTGTCACGATATGACTCTGTCCTGTGGCACTCAGTATCAGGTATGTGAAAGAAAAAGGGACTAGTTTTGAAAGGCATGATTCTAGAGGTAGCCTAGAGAAAATTATTTAGATCATCAGACATGTAAAATTAAATGCATAAGATTAGCTTTTCAGTGAAACCTAGTCAAAATGGATGCATTCTTTTGTCAAAATCATGAAAAGCAAAACACTCTCAAGGGTTTTTGAAAAGAAAAACCAGAAAGTAGAAGAAGTAATTCTAATTTTAAAAACCAATGCAATTTGTTGACTTAAGTTATTAAGAGTTTCAGGCTTGTTAGCATAGGTATCATTTCTAATTATAACGGATGACACACTACTCCATATATACACATTTTTCCCCTATGAATCCTATGACGTAGAGTCTATACTAGCCTGACTATATCATTGATAGTCAGCAAATACCATAGGACACGACCGACACACAATCATCTTTTAGTACATACTTTTGGATATCTAGATACATTGGAATTTCAGAATGTCATAACAGAATTTGATAGACGTTTCCAGGAAGGAAAAAACAAATTGACAGGATCTTATTAAGTAACAAGAATGCTAAAAACAAAGAAGTAGCACTATTTGCCACTGTTGCATGATGGACTACCACCAACTTAGTGGCTTAAAACAACACATGTTTTTTATCTTACAATTTCAGTGAGTCAAGTGGGTACTGGGTACCATGCTGAAACCTTTCCACTCACCAGGCTGCAAACGAGGTGCTAGTCAGAGCTATGGTCTAGTGTGAAGTTTGGAGCCCTTTTCCCACCAGTTGTTGCCATAACTGATTAATAGTTCCTTGTGATGGTAGGTCTGAGGCCCTCAGCTATTAGAGACCAACAGTGGTTTGCTTCCTCAGGCCACCATGAGAGTACTTTACCGCTTTGAATCTCTACCTTCAAAGATGGCCTGAGGCTTTTTAAAAAATCTTCTGATAAAGTCACACCTACCAGAATACTCTCTGTTTTGATTGATTCAAAGTCCCCTGATTGACTTTACTTAATAAACACAATCAGTGTAACCTAGGACTTTGTACCTTCAATAAATCTCAAACAATAAAAAAAAAACAAAGTCCTCTGATTAAAGACCTTAATTCCACCTATAAGATAGTTTCTCTTATGCTATATATTATAACCTAACTATGGAAGTGAAATCCCATTATATTCAAAAGTCCGATTCAAAGGCAGGGGATTGTACAAGGTAAATACACTATGGGTTAGGAATCTTGGAGACCACCTTGGAATTCTGTCTACTTTCAAAAAAATTTTTTTCCAATTTAGAATTATGCACCCAGACAAAGTATCAGATACAAATATTTCAGGCATGGAAAGATTTAGAGAATTTCTTCTGTGTAACAAAGAGTTGACACAGTAGGCCTGATGCTGTTTTTCAAAAAGACGTATTTGTGGGGTTGTACGTTGGCTGGTATTTGAGAACTTGGCTTTGGAATGTCCCTTATGTTACTAATTGATAAGGTTGTTTAGTATGCTCGGGCACTGAACCCTGCTGGATCAACATATTTAGATTGTTTATGCAAAAATGTGATGTATGGTAAAAGCTTGTTTTCCTTCTGGGAGTCTAGAATTTATAATTATAAGTCAGAGAGAGAATTGCTATGTAACCAGCCCCCATGAAAACCATGAGTCTGAAGTGGGCTTCCCTGGGCAGAAACATTGCACAAGTGTTTTTGCATTTGATTTCTAGAAAAAAGAGCATGGTCTTTGCAGCCCCAACATCCTCTAAACTGGGAAAGAAAATCATTCTTGATCTCTTCCAGACTCTACCTAACATGTCTTTCATTCTCCTGTTGATCTTACTGTATTTCTTTTTACTTTAATAATGTGTAGACTTGGATATGGCAGCCTCTAGTCCTATCGGTCCTTCTAATGAGTCGCCAGACATGTGGTTATTGTAGGACCCTCAAAACACTTCCAAGATATCTTATTTATAAAAATTAAGGTACATACCAAAAACTAGGAAAATATATCCAGGAAACTTTGGATATAATCCAGGAAACCAGTAAATCCAAGTCCTCGGATAATAGATGTGCATTAACTTCAGGAATTGTCAGTCTTTATTGAAGCCAAAGAGTACAGAAAAATCATAAGTTAATATATGGTATAATTGATAATGTAAAAAAAAAATAATGTAAGGAAAGCAGATGGTACACCAGAAATTGAGGTAACTGAAATATTCACAGAAAATGGATAACAATTGTACAGATAATTGTCCAAATATGAAGAGCAATGTGGCATAATTTATAAAAAATTACTAAATGATAAAATGATTATACATTTTGCTTAAAGGTAGAAACAATTTAGTTCAGGTAGGTCCATATTTGGTCACTTTGGACACATAGAGAAAAAAAAGTATAAGTCTAAAATATTACCAAACCTAATATTAATTTTATATTTAATTAATAATGCAAGTATTGTTCAATCCTTTTCATTATAAAAGCTTTTAATTTAATGGATCAAGCGTAGAAACATTGTTAGTTGTTATAAGACCAAAAATAAATATTATTGGGATTCACTATATAAAAATCAAATTTCATTTTATTTTATTATTATTATTTTTTTTTTTTGCAGTTTTTGGCTGAGGCTGGGTTTGAATCCACCACCTCCAGCATATGGGGCTGGCGCCCTACTCCTTTGAGCCACAGGCACTGCCCCAAAATCAAATTTTATTTTTTAAAAATAAAATTTTAGTAACAGAATTTAGGCAATGCATCATGGAGACAAATTAAAGAATAGGATTATTAGTACCACTTTCTTTCAATGTAGAGGGTCAAATATTTCTGCAAAAATGTAAGGAAAATAAATAGATATACATATATATATATATGCTAGTGTATACATATGTATATATACAGTCATTTTTTTTAATGAAATTAAAACATTTAAAGGAGGAGAATACTAATAGAAGCTGTTAACAGGATGCCATATGAAAATAATAATTTATTAAAGTAATCAAATTATGCAAATTTTGTCTTATTTCTAATTTTGAGATGTTTGATATTATTACATTATTTTTATCCTTAAAATAAAATTTCATATTAAATCTTTCCAAAAACTATTAAAATTCTAATGTCAGGAGCAGAGATTTTAGTTTTCATGCTTGGTCCTCAGAACATAGAACGTACACAGTATGCAGAATACTTATTAGTTGTATAAAATTTTAATTGAACAAGTAAGTTTTTACTCAGCTCCTAACAGAAAGCCATGTTTGAGGTTTGGATTCTCCAGCTCTTACCACTCTTTTCATTTTACAAATCTGAGTTTGAGTCTAGTTTCATAATTTAATTTAATCCCTATTGTTTTACAACCTTTTGCCTCAAATAGTCTGCATTCAAAGAAACATTTTATTTTAATATCTTGTTTGGCCTTTGAATGGAACTGCCCTTTAAGATGAACCTGGAGGATGACTAGGAATTGCACAGGGGAATATCGTAAATAAGCCAATGATATTTATGAGAATTTGGTGTTTCAGAGGAACAGAAACCTATTTGATACAGATGTACCACAGAGCATGAGCAGATGAAGCCAGACCCTCTGCAGACATATGCGTCCACTATTTTTATATGCATATAGAATTACAGTCAAATTTATTATTTATTGAACACATGGCATTCACTAGTCATGATATATATGAAGCATTTATCCCTCATTGAGTCTTTAAAGAAATCTGCTGAGTATTGAAATTCCTGTTTGTTGATACAACTCAATATTAGTAAAGCCTCTTCTTGTGTTTAGCAAGTAACTAGACTTATTGAAAGAACTGAAACTTGAGACCAAGTTTGCCTTGACCTTCTGTCCTTACTGTCCATCAGCTGTGTTGATTCTATTCTATTTCAGTGCAGTTCTTTATTTTCAAAGAAGAAAATGCTTCTTTGAAGTTGTTATTTGACAACTTGCTGCCCACTCTTATGCCTTTTGTAGATCATTAAAGACATTTATGCAACTGAAAATGAATGGTGTGGAAAAAATACAGTAAAATCTCTTGAGACATTTTAGTCATTTTTTAAAACTTACCATTCGAGGCTTGTCTAAGCATTATCTCTCTGTACAAGTCTTAATTTAACAAGTTGCATTATCATGTATTTAATTAGAAGAGTCTGATAAGATGGAGCATAGAATCACTCTTTAGATTTTATTTTTGAGAGATGCTATGATGAAAATATTCATGTTGATAAATGAGTCCATGAGAATTAGTCAAGGTTCCTAGTGTCCATCCTTTCCTGTATCACAGTCCTCAAACCCTGTTTGAAATAGATAATGGGGACACACTTGCATAAACATATTTGAAATAATGCAGTAAAACACCTGGAATGGCACATGCTTCCAGCCTTCTAAAAAGTGAACCTTTATAAATCAGAACATGGACCAAGTTCATCATCGCAAGAGATTCTTCTCTTTGGAGGATGTGCTGACCCTTGTGACCCCCAAGTCTACTCATCCCATCACACGTGCTGCCCACATCACGACACCTGATCATTTCCTTGCTGCCATCCTTGTAGGACATTCCTTTGGAACTACTCAATGAATGACTCATAAATAAGGGGTGAGGAACTCTTTAGGAGACCAGGGATTGTGGAATAGCCAGAAAAGGAACTGTTACGTTACCCTTTGTCAACAGCTCCCTGTCTGTGCTCTCACCATCAGGTAAGTAACTTACAATTTGCCCTTTCTAGATGCAATCTTGCAGGAAGTAGCTAGACCCTGGATGACCACAGAAAGAACAAGAAGTCCAGTCCCTGAGAGTGAGAGTCAGAAAAGCACATCATAAATGAGGAACCTATCTTTAGAGACCTGCCCTTCTTTTGTTACAAATTACCTTTTAGTGAAAATGACAAATCTTTTCTTGGATAGATGACAGATGGTCTAGATGGGCAAATTTGCTTTCAGGAAATCAATTAGAGGAAAACAGTCCTTCATGTATCAAAGGGGTAACAACAGGTCAAACACTAAGATTTGGATCTAATCCCTCAGCGCCTGGACTGTGAGTGAATATCCCTGTTTAACACAATGTCCGGAAATTCATGCTCTTGGGAAGATGTGTTGTGTATATTATTTTCAAAGAAGTTTGGTAGTTTCAGTTTGCTATGCAAAACTGCTTTGGGGAACATCTCTGTGAATTAAATATGTAAATGAGTGTGCATGTGCATATCTGTGTGTAAATTGATAATGAGCACATAACCACCGGCCCAGGAGTTTAAATGCTCTTATTTACCTGACCATATTGTGGAACACATTTTACTTCCTTTAATTTTGTTTTTCAATGGAGAAAATACTAGAAAAATAAATGAGAACTTTGATTTTGATTTACACAAATACATTTAGCTTTTTTATTTTCTCCTATCAAAATTAATGGAGACCAGATAGTCAGACAAAGGAAAACAAATTCTTCTCTAAGGATTCTTAGGTAACAGTTTTCTGACAGTCACTTTATCGTAAGGTTTTCATTTGGCTATGAATTCCAGAACACCCTACTACTATGACTTCTGCTAATTGTAGGGTAACATTTCTCGTGCAAAGAAATTCTGCAGGAGGAAATCAGGGCGGGTAGTGGGAACTGACACTGCATTGACAACGTGGCATCTCGTATCTTCCTATGTCACTAATTTTAGTCTGCAATTTCAATCATGATCAAAGGATGATTTATACACATGCAGGAATGTGTTGCAATTAATTTAAGAACAAGGGGAAGTGTGGCAGGAAGACAGGTAGGGAGCTTTGCTCTGAGAGTCACAGTGCAAGGGATTAAGAGGAGACGCATACCTCAGCCTTACTGCATCTTAGTGAAGGAGAACGAAGACAGTAATTTCTGATAACCTTTGAGAAGTTCATTCAGTGTTTCCTGTGGTTATTAATCCAAATTCTATCCTTTTAATTAGAAGGGGATGAGTAACTTTCCAAAGTCAGTTGAACACCAGATTGAAATGCCACTGACTGCCTAATAAACGTGGAAAAATTATTCTCATACTCTTCCTAGATGTGGCAATAAGCCATTTTTTTTTAATATTTGCTTGTATTATTCTCTGATTTATTTTGGAGCCTGATATCTGTCATAGAATCAGCATGTCTAAATTATTAGCTCCTCAGAAACAAAGATCTTCATCTATTTATATTTCTTTTTTCTTTCTAGCACATAGCATTGTTCAGGGTATTAACAGACTTCCAAAAACAGTTATTGATGAAATGAATGAATATTTTAACCACTTTTAAAATACCCATAAATTGTTACTTGAGGTATTTTTAAGGAGTATTTATTGACTGCAGTTGTCACATGATTAACATGATTTAGTTAACAATATTACTCACTTCAAGGTATAGGTATAATATTTTATGTTTACACTGAAATGATATATTTGAAATTAGATTTCGGAGATACTCTCTTTGTCACTTCACTCCATCTCGTCTTGAACACGGTAATGC
>NW_003852478.1:2294100-2295397 GCF_000181295.1 Otolemur garnettii
GCCATGCCGCAAAATGGATTAATACATTTTGAAACAATTTGGACAGAACTGGAGCCCATTTGCCTAAGTGAAGTGTGGCAAGAAAAACAAACACAACTTATACTCAATATTAAATTGGAACTAACCATAAGTGCTCGTGTGATCAGATGGAAGTAAAACTCCATGAAAATCACACAGGGAGGAGCAGGGAGGAGGGAACAGGTGAAATCACACCTAATGGGTACAGTGTACACTACTTGGGTGATGGGAACACTTATAACTTTGACTCAAGGAAGACAAAATCTATGTAACCAAAACATGTGTGCCCCTTTAATATTCTGACCTTAAAAAATAAGAAATACCTGCTTTCTGCCATCCATAAAATAGAGCTGCTCATAAGCTACGTTAAAACTTGAAGAAAAAATAAGGATGCGTTTTCAAAGCGTGCCTCCAAATAAACATGAAGTCAAATTAAAAAATAAAAACGCCTAAGGAAGACTTTTCATACTAAGCAACAAAAACTATTGTCAACACTCTCCAGCTCTTGGTGATGAATGAGCTGATTAGGCAGTAGAATATTTAGACAGATAAATGGTTTAAATTTAGAATTTGGTATAGGTCTCTTAAGAATAGACTTTATTTTTATAATCAGCATTTGCATTAGGTTGCTCGTATTTATCTGGACTAAGCAAAAATGATCCAAAACAGAAGACTGGCGCATCCTTCACCAGAGCTCACTGAGGTGTCTGACTGTATTTTGCTTGTGGGCACATAGCTTTTGGCGACAAGCAAGGCCATATGACTTGTGTTGCACAATGAAAGGAGAAGCTGAGTTGACGTGTATATTTTCTGAGTGGAAACACTTACGAGTCACAAACGATTAGCCATTCACTTTTCCTCTCCCGTGGCCATAGTCAAACCACATGCTAATTTGGAGTACCATGAAATCAAAGTGGCCTAGAATGACAAATCCCCACAGAAGACACCTGCTCTGGAGAGTCATCTGGACACACAGTAGGTTTCACCCGACTGAGAAATAAAAGTTGGAGATCCTTTGGTGATATTGTTAATGCTTATTGTGTATAATTAGGCTAACCTTGGCCAAACCCCCCTGGATTCTCAAAAATTTGAGAAATAGGATAAAAGATTTCAAAATAATTTATTTTACTGATATAAAGGTGAGGGATGCAATCTAAGCTTAGCATGGGGTTGTTGCAGGTGGATGTTTTAAATAAACCTCTGAAATACAGACATTCCTTTCTCCCTCCAAGCCACCAGCACGCTTGGGTCCCAACGTGGAACACTTTCTCAAAAACAC
>NW_003852478.1:2295581-2317881 GCF_000181295.1 Otolemur garnettii
GGAGGAACTGAGTGAAACATGATCCGTTTATTGTTACCAAATTTTGTGATTGGGTAAAGTCATTCCAGCTCCCCTGGGAGTTAAGAGAATAAAAAGCAGAGACCAAGAATATACACACAAGAAATCTGGATGGAAAAGAGTATAAGACACTCTAGCCCCGACCTTCTTACCCAGTCACACGGACCGATCCTCTATTTAATCTTGAAGGCGTGTGCACCTACTCTTTCCTCTGAGTTACGCTGTCCTCCAGTCTCTTATTAAGCATACCTAACGTACCATTCAAATTTCAACTCAGTAATCATTTCTGCAGTTAAACCTTCCCTGCCTTCTTAAGGAGATTGAGTTTCTTTATTAAAAGCCTTTTTACAACATCATGTATCTGTCATGTACTTATCAAATATGTGACTCTGTAGCTACAGTATCACCATTCCATTAATATACGCCTTCCTTGTAACATTATACCTTAAATAGTGTTATTATGTTATTATGTCAGTATTTTTTTATGCCTAGCATGGTGGAGCTGTTTTCTGCCCCTCTCTCCCGCTGTCCTCTGCTGCTCTCCCCTCCTCCCTCTCCTCTCTGCAGGTGCAGGTGAGGCAGCCAGTTAGGGTGGTCCTGCACAGAATAATTCAGCATCAGTTATTCTTTTCAACTTTTACAGTTAGCTTTCCTTTTTAGTCTTGTCTTTATTACACAGTCAAAGCCGAGTCATTATCACAGTGTTGTTGAGGCCCTAGCTATGAAAATAATAATCAAGTACAAGAAACCAATTTTACTTTAATTGAGTGGCCCAGAATGTACACCCAGCATGTTTATTAACTGTTAGTAGTTTCCAAGAAGGTTGGGAAACATTCTATTTGGTCAGATACACAGTTAAAACTCTTTTGCTGAAAGAAAAATGTGCAATAGATTTTGGGGGAACAACGACATGTCTGCCACGCAGCTTAGAGAAGATGATTCTGTCTCCAAGAATCAAAGTATCATGTAAATATTGATTCCACTATCATTTCAACTTTTTGTTGAAAAAGTTAGTTGATTTTAAGAAAAAGAAAGTTTGTTTTAAGATATTTTTCTCTTGCTTCTTTTTAAGTAACTCATTTTTATTCCAACAATTTAAATGAAAAGAAAAGGAATGGAATTGAAAAATAGAAATCTAGAAACAGAAATATTATTATACTATGTAGCTTTGTTAAGCAATCCTGTTCTATCATGGAAGGATAGTAATAAAAAACTAACCAACGAATAAACAAACAAATATATATTCCCAAACACTTTAGATAAAAGGAGAATGAATGCTGATTCATTTAAGAATCTTCATAGCATAGTTTTAAAAATTCTGCTAAGTAGTTACATGATTTTGAGGAGAAGCCTGGGGAGTTGTCGTGTGGATATGCGGGGGGTTCAGTTATTCTTGAGGAAGATGAAGAGCCTGACCTTTGAACTTGTTTCCTGGCATTTGAATTATCGCAAATAAAACTTCTAGGAAGTTTATATAGATGTATAGCCCACATGATATGCTTAGATCATAACAATGTTTAACTTTCAAAGAAACAATCCAAAAGTTGTTCTAAAAATTATCCTCTGAAACAAATTAGGTCTGGGCAACTGTTTTTTAGAATCTTTGAAATAATATGCTCTATTTTTTTTTATTAAGTCATTTGTAAATAGATCATAAATACACTTATGCCATTATAGGATTCAATGTGTTGATTATTTGTATAAAATATTCCCTGTTTAAAAAATATTTGTCGTTATTCAGATAATCTATTATATGTTGGAGGAGCTTTGTTTATGTTTTATAATTTTAATTTTTTATGTCACAATATTAAGGGGGTGCAAATCTTTTTGTTACATGGTTTCTAAAATCTAACTTTTATCTAGTTTTAATCAATTTTTGATGGATATATCTTTTATTTTAAAGATGTGGAAATTTTAGAATTTCCTACATTTTTCTCAAGAACAAACAGAATTCACTTGCGTGTTATATATGTATACAGATTTGCTGTTGTTGAGAGCCACACTATTCTTCATTAATTTCCTTTAGAATGACTGAAGTTATCTGTAGCAGAAAGTATCCATGTGGAGTTTCTCTTGGCTCTGTCAGCGAATGAATTGCCTTATTGTCTTAAAATGTTCTCGAGTAACCAAGAGCATCCAAGAGCAACGCTTTTAGGGACAAGACTGCTGACTGTATCCAACAAGCCAAGTTGACTTCAGGCCTTACATAATTATTTACAATCAGTTATAGAAGTGAAAATGTTTCTGTAGCATTTATTGGAAGAGAAGATATCTATGGTTTCATTTGAGTAAGGATTATGTTTAGAACTGGCAACTTGGGCTGGCACTTCTTAATAAAAATAACAAAGCTCAATACTAAGTAAAGTGTTTATAAAGAGAATAGAAATGATACTGTATATAAGCACAAGGAAAGTTTAAAAATTTTTCTTTAACCTTAAAAAAAAAACCCTGAAGAAGCTAATGTAAATCAAAATTAAGATATTAAAAAATATGTCCTAAGCATTTGGGGGGATAATTTCAGAAATCCTTGTGGAAAGAGTTCCTGAAGAGAAAATGCTAAAGTTGAGGTGTAATTTTGCCACCGGAAATTCTAATTCAAGTTCCGTAATCAGTGCAGCCACAATTTGTTGCTTGTTAATCGTTTAGCATATGAAATTTTCAATGTTTGATGAAAGAATGTTTCCTTTGGCTTCTTTGCATGAAGAGAAACCATCACACCTTCATTGTTCTTCACAGCTCTCTGATACGTGTCCCTAAACACCTTTTCCATTTTCATTATTAATGAGTGATACCGGAATTTCATCTTCAGTCCTGCCCCAGTTGCCTTGGTCTGCGTGATGGGAAGAATGAATCCACAGACCACAGATCAGTGTAAGATAGGATTGATTTATAGAAACAAAGAATACCAGAATGCCAAAGCTTCTGGCAGAGAGGACCTAGGTCAGGGAACAAGGTCTTTTGCCCCTTCTCTCTGTCTCTGGGCTCTCTGCTCAGTTATACACACACACACACACACACACACACACACATATATATAGAAAGAGAGTGTGTGTGTGTGTGTGTGTGTGTGTGTGTCCCATGGTCCCAGGGGATTAGGATTATTATTATTATTTATTTATTTATTTATTATTTTTTTTTTTTTTTTGCAGTTTTTGGCCGGGGCTGGGTTTAAACCTACCACCTCTGGCATCTGGGGCCAGCACACTACTCCTTCCAACAGGCATAGCCCAGCAGGGGGTTATTTTGAGGAGCTCACTGGTTACATTTAGGGCATGGATCCTCTTAGTGGCACTCAGCCCTACATTTAGCTGCAGGGGTTGAAACCCTCAGACCTTGGAAACTTACATGACATTGACGAGGCAATGACATTGAGAAGCCCTAGAGAAGGTGAGGCTCCCCCTTCAGCCAGAAGTGCATGGGGAAGAAGACACCAAGGCACTGTGTGTGTCCCCCGCAGTTGTCCGGCCCCTCTGGCTACTGGAGCCTCCTGGGGCCGCCCTGCCTACCCTCCAGCCGGCTGGCTCCTCTGCCAAGTCGCAGCACCAACACCGCCAGCCTAAGGCGGCAGGTCCTGGCACCACTTGTCCTGTATCAGTAGGACCTTTTTTTTTTTTTTTTTTTTTTTTTTATCAGTTTCACTAGATTCAAACACTGAAGTCCTTTAGGTATTAGTCTTACTTTTGTCTAGCTCCTGAACAAGTTGTCAAGAAGGTAGGAGGCTTTTTTTGTTGCATTCATGTTAATTTTTATATCTTACACATCTAAGTAAAACAGGGCCTTTCTTCCCCTACACACATTGTTCTGTTGTGTTTTCACATTTCATTGGTCTAGACTTCTGTTAGATGTTCAAAATCCAATTCAGTTTACAGAAAAAGCACGTTTTATGAGAGCAGGAGATTTTAACTTGTTTCCATGCTATACCTCAGAAGATACAGTGATTCTTCATCGATAGTTAATAATGATGATATGATAATATCTGCAGAAGGTATCAAGAAATTAATCAATGATTCTGTGACATATGACCTTATGAATGTGTCCCAGGGGGTAAAATTTCAGCAGAATATGACCTTAGAGGCCGTATGTTAAAAGATGATATTGAAAGATGCCAGTGTCAGCCCTCTGCCTGTGTGTGTATATCTTGAGCTGAGATCTAATATTCTGTATATGAACACATATTAATCCCATCTTTTAAGTACCTAGATCTCATTACTTTGTCCTCTGAATTCTGCTAGAAGTTTTGTTCTGGAGAGAGTAAACTACACAAAAATATCCACCTAATAAAAAATGTTGTTAAGAGTTTCCAAGCTCTGTTGTCACATTTTAATATCCAAGTTAGATACCTAAGGCATCGACTAGCTGGGATTAAATACAAGTTCACCTTGTTCCTTTGATGTTTATAAAGTGCTAGAACACAAAGTCATGGAAAGAGGCTGGGTTTTGTAATAAGCTCCATCAGGATTCCAATACTGGCTCTGACTTTGTAATTGTGTTGTGTCCATAGGCAAGTTTTCACCATTTGATTCAATAAAAAAATAATTGATTGTGTGCTCCAATTCATCAAACAGTGTAATAGAACCCACGGGTTATGAAGATACAGTCTCTACCCTCAGAAAGCTCAATCTGTAATAGAGGAAAGAGGCACAAAAACAGATGGCCAAAAAAAATGAAGGGTTTTAAACGCAATAACAGGGATTCAACAGAGGATTTTAAAAGGTCAGAAGAGGGGAGTATCACCTGTTCTTAAGAAATGCCTTGTTGAAATTACACCCTAGTGAAACATCAGCAAAGCACAGCCCGAGTCTGAACAGTGCTTCCTACCCCGCTAGGTACCACACTACAGCAACCTGTCATTTCCTCCAAGAAAAGGGCTGTTTCTTCTGGTTCCAATTTGTTAACCTAAATTATATCATCACCACAATAAGCATATAGTTCTCAAAAATATAAATTATGTCATTTTCCTGTTTAAAATTCTCCAATGAGTTTCCTTCCGGCACACTTACAATGCCCTGCGCTGCTACTCCCCATCCAGGCCCAGGCGACTGGAGACGCACCGACTGCTCACTGAACACACCTCGTCTCCAGGGGTGCTCGGCTAGACGGCATTTTCCGGTTCCTTTCCCATGATGTGTGGCCTTATGAATGTGTTCCGGGGGGTGGAATTTCAGCAGAAAATGACCTTAAAGGCCATTTGTTAAAGATACTATTGAAAGATGATGTCATTTCTGGGTACCTCTCAAACATCATGGAGCAGGGACCTCATCACCACAACCATTGGGTCTTATTAGAGAAACCAGTGATGGGCTTCCAGTGTGTTAACTTGTGGATAGCTCAGAGGTGCCTGTCAAATCTGCTACGAGTGCTACGAGTTAGGCTAACACAGGACCCTGCCCTGTGGATAGCTCAGAGGTACCTGTCAAATCCACTAGTGTTATGAGTTAGGCTGACACAGGCCCCTGCCTTGTGGATAGCTGTCAAATCTGCCAGTGTTACAAGCTAGGCTAGCACAGGACCCCGCTGAGGTGTCTTCTCCACTGGTCTCCCTGCTTCCTCCCTTCCTTGATTTATTTACACTATTCTTTCTAGCAACCTTGGTTTTCCTCCTGTACCTTCGGGGTCCCAGATTCGTTCCTATTCCAGGATGTTTTACTTACTTTCTTTTTGCCAGAACATGAAGACAGTGAAGTAACGTGCACCTCTACCTGTTAGTTTATTCAAAAATGGTTTAGTACCAGACTCATACGTGACAAATTCTAGGTAGAGCTGTGTCAGGCGATACCTCTGTCCTTCTGGAGCTTTTAGTCCAGTGAAGACGGAGGAACAAAGAGTAAACAAATAAATCTAAAATGTTCAAATTTTCCCACACTGACAGTGAAATATTGTCTGAAAAGAAGTTTTGCACTATGTGCTAGTATTTTTATTTTAGATAGGGACAAACGCTCTCCAATACTGAGGGTGAGTAGAGGGTAGTAGAGCAAGAATTTATTATCCTCGAAAGACAAAGGGTTTCGAAACCAGTGTTCCAATTCTAGGTCAGCATTTTTCCCTAGGAGACCACATGGTTGCCCAGGACTGGCTTCCTGCTCTAGGCTAGTTAGGACGCCTGTCTTTACATAGTGACAAACAGCAACACCTCTACACCCCTCTGCGAAAACAGCTATGAAGTCTGTTCATTCTAAATATACAACCCTCAGAGATCAAACCCATCCAGGAGGGAAATTTATGTTTGGAAAGGCAATTCTACGTAGGAAGAAACCTGTTATTTTGGGAAACAGTGAAACCAGAATGAACAAATGGAAGTCAATATGAATGTGAATTCATCTTTTTCCAATCACGTGTGGTTTGGGAGGATATAGTCTCTCATTATTCTGCCCTCAAAGCTCATCATCATAGACTTGCCTTGTAAACCTTGATTATAGACTGTCAGCCAGCTAAGAGTGTGGACTCTCATGTAAACATTTTAAAAATATGGCTTTACGAGAAAGTATGCTACACATAACAGATCAAATTTATTTGTTAAAATGAATGGGATTTGGCAAAGAGTATTTGCTCGTACTCTTTGGAAGTCCTCAAATCAAGTTTTTTACTCACTATTATGTTTAATTAAAATGACAAAAAAAGTAAAATAAAACCCTTCTCATCTTTTAGACTCCAATTTTCTTCACGGATGATTTTTATATATGTTGGTATAAGATTCATCTGTTTGTGATTCTGGCTCCTGGTTTCCATGTTAAATTAAGCAAAGGGCTGCCCCGCAGTGCACGTCTGAGTTGCAGGTGCAGGATTTCAGTGCTTAAATAAGTGTAAGGGGATTTGCCCAGGAGGGTTATTTGAAGTCTATGCACTTTCTTTCAGATATGAAATATGATTTAATGGCACCTAATTATGAATGTAGATTTTTGAAAAGTCATATTCAGCAAGAATTTAGATAACTCTTTCAATTGAAATAAATTTCCAAGAATCTAGTTCAGCAAGAAACAAGTACTCGTTTTCAACCATCTTTTCACACTGTTTACTCTGATAGTATCACCTTCGGCATTATGAATGATACCAGTCCTATTCTGCACCCCCTAACTCCCGTAGGGACTTAATACACTAACGTTGTAAAGAGAATGGTGGACATACCTGTGTTTGATGGGTGCAGATATCCTAAGACAGGAAATTCTCAGAATATCTATAAGTAATATAAAAACTAGCCATTTATATTAATAGTTATCATGGAGGTAAGAATGATAATGGTGTTGATAAGTAGAATCCACTCTCTCTAAAGTATATTTTAAAGATAAAATCACTGCGTGTGTGCTACAATATATTGAATTAATATAACCAAAGTGGGAACTTCAAAAAGAAGAATGTTGTAAGAGCTGCCAGAGGATTTAAATAATAACAAGTAAGGGAAATCATGCTTTATAATTTACAGCAAGTTCATTAGTGACATGACAAGTGAACAGAAAGCTGCTGTGGAGGGTGGAAGCAGAAGGCAGGAGCCCAAAGTGTGTGTTTATTAAAACGTAAAGTGTGACTCTGTTTCCCTGCTATTACTGGAGTCGTCACTATTGCTGCCAACCCACCGCATACTTCTAGAATAGCTGCCTACATTCAACCTCAGAAATTTTTTATAACTTTCACAGTAGCCTAATCAATTGGGTTAATAGCTCCCTTATTTAATCATAGCATTGTGATTCCTTTTTGGAATATAGAGATAGCACCAATCAGCATGTCTCAACCCCATAACCAACAACCTGTATTTTATATACTCTCGGAGATTCCAGCAATGTCTGACCTGTTACTCTTTGGTACCTCCAAGCACGGCAGAGACTCACTCAGGACTCTCTGTATGTTTTAGTGAATATGGACATTTTGTGAGTTTGCACCATCAGATTTAGAAGCTCAAGAACTTTACCTAAAGTTGGCTCTTTGGGGTGCTTTTAAAGGGTGAGTAAGGATGTTGAACAGTAAACAAAGACAATTTTTACAAAGCAGGAGTTAAGGTATAACTAGAAGGGTATGAGAATAACATGAGTCTCTTTCAACATTAACAAGACTTGAAGACACTGAAAGTGTTTTGACATATTAGAATCTTGACTGCATTTTCAATATCAGAAAATTATAAGTAATAACAACAAATTGAAATGACCTTGACATTTAGCTTTTCTCTTATCTGTAAAATAAGAGATTTGCATAAAATAGTCTTTACTGCTCCTTTTACGTTTTTATCCTTTTCTTTTTTTTAAATATATACCTCGTTTCATTTACTTAATTATTGTGTTAAGACATTTATACTCTATACTTAATAGATCCCACATGTACCATAAGTCAGCTTTTATGCAGAACAGATAATGCACATAATTATGACAATTTACTCTATAAGATTTAACAATGATAACATTTACATTTTTTGCCAACATAAATGAGAATGTTCCATTAACACATATAGATTATACTCAACTAAGCTGTTATTTTTCCCTTCTGATTTCTCTTGAGATAAAAATGAGGGTGAGAATGAAATACAGTTCTCTGTGCTTGTTAGCTCATTACTTTTTTTTGTTTCAATTTCGTGGGGGATTATTATTGGGTCTTTTAAATAGATATGATATTCTTAGGTTGATGGTATTTGTTGGTGCAAAAATTTTTAAATGTTTTTGTAACATGTTTTTAGCTTCAAGATTTTGCAGACTTCAAATAGACACATCTTGATAAAACTTTGTAAATGCCTCGAGTAGAAAGGTCAAAGTTAATAACCTGAAAATGTGTTAAAATGGTATTCAAAGTAGAATCACTTCTGAAAGTGCAACTTGATGTATAAGATTTTTGTCTTGTAAATTTATTTTACTTAATTGAAACTAGAGAGAACAATTAAATAAATGTGGTTTTTCTTATACTTATAAAATTAGGAGTGCGATTGTGTTCTGTTTGTTACACATCTTTTAATGAACAATTTCCTGAAATGTAATGTGGTCGTTTGCAGGTTACTAAGGATAAATTCTGCCTGGGAAGAACACACACACATATACTCCCACCTGCCCCTCTGTGCGAACACACGGCTGCTGTATTCCTGATTTATTTAGTTAAGAATATAGAACTTAACAGAGCAAAAGTAGTTGTAATTGTTTACATGATTTTTGTTCCTCATTTGACATAATTTCTGCAGATAACTTTGTTTATAGAAGATGCAATTTTTTCCTGTAACACAGGCCTTTTATAATCAGCCTTACAATGTATTCAGCAATAACAAACACTATCTATGTGCCTCCCTTTGAAAATTTTTATAAAAAATCATTCTAGGCTGATTCTTATGTATTCCCAGCATCAGCTGAGATACTGCCTCATCAATTTGTGTATTTGCCTGTCTCTCCTGAATGGTTAAAAGAGCAGATGCTACACTACTACACAGAAATACCCATTTAGGATGCTACCAGTACACCTGATCCACTGCAGAGGCCAACCTTTGTGTAGAGTGGTTTTTAGTGTCTATGTTACTACTGTTATGTATTATATACATCATAATGTTGGGGGCTTCTACTTGGTAGAAAAGATTTACATCTTTGATAAAAATATCACATCAGGTAACATCTTGCTAGTGATCAATTCAATTGGCTTCAGCATTTAAATATTTTTTCCATTTAAAGTGTTTTCTATGTTTTCTTATATTTCGATTGTCTTAATATTTAATGCTGCTTTTTCAAATCACATGAGCTTTCTCCAAACATCCAGCATACACTGTCGTATGAGACTAAAGAATTGATTAACAGCATATCATTTTCCAAGAGTTAGACAAAGTAGAGTTTCTTTTAAAATAAAACATTTAAATTCAAGCTTTTTAATATATCCAATCTTAAGTAATTACATACTATAAACTGGAATGGGAAATAAATACTAATGTTTATTATTGCTTCTTTTGTAACATGAACATAAATATGAATTGATTTTTTTCTATAAGGAAGTTTTATTTAAACCACTAGATTGCAAAATGCTTATAGGGCGTATCTGTGAAAATGACAATATATAATGTATTAAATGAGTGATGGTATGATAATCACTTCTGTCTGCATGCCTTTAGAAATTATAGAAGTAGAACAGTCTCAATAGGAGGGATGCCAGTTCTTCCTTGTATGTCTGGTAGAATTTGGCTGTGAATCCTTCTGGTCTTGGGCTTTTCTTTTGGGGGAGATTTTTTGGTACTGATTTGATCTCATTATTCAGTATTGGTTAGAGCAGGATGGCTGTTTCTTTCTGGTTTACTCTCAGGAGACTATTTTTCCTTGTTGATTTCTGCTGGGCTTTCTGGTTTCTGAGCACAGTGCTGCTCCCCAGCAGTCTCTGACAAACTTTGACACTCCTGTGTTTTCAGTTGTAATGTTACCTTTGTCACTTCTGATTATGTTTATTTAAACCTCTCCCCTTTCTTGGTTGGTCTAGTTTGTGGTCTATCACATTTCTTTGTCCTTTCAAAGAGCCAACTGTTCATATTGTCCATCTTTCTTTTTAATCTCAATTTTATTTAGTTTTTCTAGAGACTATCCAAACACTGGACTGTATAAAGGAATTCAGTAAAGCTTTAGGATACAGCATCAGGGTACAAAAATTAGTAACGTTTTCGTATACCAGTAACAATGAAGCTGAGAACCAAGTCAAGACACTAATTCTCTTTACAATAGCTGCAAAAAATACCCAAGGATAAATTTAACCAAGGAGGTGAATGGTCTCTAATAGGAAAATTATAAAATGCTCATGAAACAAATTGTAGACAACACAAACAAATGGAAAAATATTCCCTAGTCGTGGTTTGGAAAACCTAATATTGTTAAAATGACCATACTGCCTCAAGAAATCTACACTTGCAATGAAATTCCTATCAAAATGCCAATATCATCTTTCACAAAATTAGAAGAAAATAATCCTAAAATCATATGGAACCAAGGAAGATCCCAACTAGTCAAAAAATATCCTAAGCAAAATAACTAAACTGGAGGAATCACATTACCTTCTAATTCCACTAAAAGATTACAGGAACCAAAACAGCATGTTAGCGATAGAAAACTAGCTGCACAGGTCAAAGGAACAGAACAGAGAGACCAGAAGCAAAGCCAGATGCCCACAACTAATCTTTGACAAATTTGACAAACACAGACACTGGGTAAAGGACACCCTCGTTGGTAAATGGTGCTGGGAAAATTGGATAGCCATATGTAGTAGAATAAAATGGACCCCTATCTCTTGTCATATACAAAAGATAACCCAAGATGATTTAGAGACTTCAGTGTAAGATCTGAAACTATGAAAATTCTAGAAGAAAACATATAACAAACTCTTTGGGTTATGAAGCTTGCAAAAAAATCATAGCTAAGACCTCAAAAGCAAATGCTACAAAACCAAAAATGGACAAAAAGGACTTAATAAAACTAAAAAGCTTCTGCCTATCAAAAGAAATAATCAACAGAGTAAACAGAAAACCTACAGAATGAGAGCGAATATTCATATTCACCTGGGAAAGGACTAACATCCAGAGTCCACAACAAACTGAACAACAGTAACAGTAAAATAAATAATCTCATTAAAAAGTTGGCCAACAAATTGAACAGACATTTACAAAAGGAAATATACAAATTGCCAAGCTAGCAAGCATATGAGAAAAATGCTCAACATCACTCGTCATCAGAGAAATGCAAGTTAAAACCACAATGAGATGCTATGTCACATCAGTCAGAATGTCCAGTAGTTAAAACTCAAAACAAAAAAAAAAAGCTATTATTTAAAAGTTGAAAAAAAGCTGCTGAAAAAAAGTTGAAAAAAAGAAATGCATAGACAAAGAAACATTTGTACACTGTTGGTGGGCCTTCAGAGTAGTGTAATCTCTATGGAAAACAGCATGGTGATCCTCAAAGAGAGAAAAATAGACCTACCATTACAACCAGCAATCCCACCCAGGAGCACCTACTCAATGGGAAAGATACCACCTTATCAAAGAGGCAACTGCACTTCAATGTTTATTGCAGCACAATGCACAATTGTATAGATGTGGAATCAGCCTAAGTGTCCATTAATTTATGTATAGACTAACAAAATATGTGTATTTGTGTATATATGTGTGTGTGTATATATATATGTATATATACGCATGTAATATGTATACTCACACTCCATGGAGTAATACTCAGCCATAAAAATAAATGAATTGATAAAGCAATGTGGATAGTACTAGAGACCATTACCCTAACAGAAATCTCAAGAATGGAAAAACAAACACCATATGGGGTTGGATTTCAAAGTCTAAGTTACATATTTTAGAATAAGCAAGATTGCTCACAACAGAGCTAGCCATGACTAGAAGAAAAACAATGCTGTGCGTCTAAAAGGTCTTAAAATTCATAAGATGAGTGAACTGATGAAACCAAATGAGCTGATGAAGCCAATTTTCTGTAACTTAGCTACAGCATATTCTCAACACTTGTAATGGAACAAAATGAAGACATGTTTTAGATTTTCTGTAGACCCCTTTTTCTGCTTGATTGAGCATTTTCTTACTTATAAAACAATTCTAAAAGCAAACATTATGGCTCTGAAATGTATTTCTTAAAATGTGTCAATGGAGACCCTGTATGTGACAGTTGTCTAGCAGACATAGCACATCCATTGGTAGCACTGTACAAAATAGTCAACCAGGGTTCATATCCTTGGTACATCAGTGTCTCACAGCTGTGTTCGTGTCAACGTGTGGTTGTTTTTAAGATTAAGATGCTTTTGCGACAGAGTGCTTTTTACAAAGGAATGTAATAATTGAAGTTTTGAGTGTTGTTTGCTTTTGCACTTTATGGTTTATTTTTGCAAAAGTTTTGAATTCATAAAGGATATTTAAAGCATAAAATTTCTCCTCTTAAAACACTTCTAGGATGAATAGTTCAAAAGTGTGTTTAGAGCCACAAGCCAAGGTTTTATTTAGACCAGTTTTCAAAACCTCTATCCTAGCTGTGTTCTATTATCTGATTAGTAGCACATTAATTAGATGAATGTGTTCACAGATCTAAAAATGGTCCAGCATTCAACATATATAGGAGAGGGATCCAGTTTTTCTTACTAATATATTCTTACAGATATATCTGCTTCCCTACAAGCAGAAGGCAAGAAAAACAAAATTCTCTAGGGTGAAATTTTCCTCCAGAGCCCCAGCCATAAGTCACAGTGAAATTGCCACCTGTTCAGAGTTCAAGACGTAGGGGAATAATTTCGACCTGGATTATATTTCTAGTCCTTTCCTCTCCCCAGTAGTGCTGTTGCCATCACATGTATCGATTAGGAGGAAATATGTGCCAGAGGGAGACGGATGGAATGAGAAACACCTGACTGCTTGTCTCCTCTACTGTGACTAATTTCCTCTCTCTTTTCTCCTTGTAATCACCTTTCTCAGATTCTGTCCTGTATGGTTCCTTCCAAGTACCTTTCCATGAAAAATGGTGTTCATGTAGAAATGTCAAAGGGGAAAAATATCATACATGGAAAGTAATATACAAGAATGTTTGGCACCAGGCTGGCGTAACTGCCCTCAATTAATGCAGCTGTGGTCATGCTAACGGTATGATAGGGCTCAGACTATTCTGGTTTTAAAATAATGTTAGCTAATGTATTTTTAATGATACTATATTAAATGGTATGCTCATTTCCACATGAATTCAAAGTGAAAAAGGAACTAGAGTCACACACACTTGGCTTTCGCAGGCCACTTCTTAGTTTCCTTACAGCAAAGCTAAATTAATGGAAAAATATTGATCGTGATGGTTAATTTTATCTGTCAGTCTGGCTAGGCTATGTGGCTCGTTATTTGGTTAATTCACAGATGTTGCCGTGAATGTATTTTATAGATGCTACAAATACTTATAACTAGTTGACTTCAAGTAGAGATGATTACCTTCCGTATGTGTGTGGGCCTCAGCCCAGTCAGCTAAAGGTCTTGAGACATAATGTTTCCCAAAAAAGAAAGAGTTTAAGTCTAAAAAAAATTCCTGCCTGAATTTCTAGCCTGGTGGTCTGCCCTCTGAATTTGAGACTTGTCACCCCTCATAACTGTGTAAGCCAATTAAAATTTCTTAAAATAAATTCATTCTCTCTGTGTTTTTCTCAAGAGAAGCCCAGTGACAACACCAATCCTGTCAACACAGAGAAGGAATTTCCAGAGGTAAGGCCTGTGAACAATGCTTTCCAACCTATCGCTCAGTTGATTTCTAAGCCAGTGAACCCGGCATTTCTTGGTAAGCTAATGATTAGGAAAAGAGGATCTAGTTAGTTCTATCTAAAGTTCA
The DNA here is from genome assembly GCF_000181295.1 of Otolemur garnettii. Taxonomy (NCBI): domain Eukaryota; kingdom Metazoa; phylum Chordata; class Mammalia; order Primates; family Galagidae; genus Otolemur; species Otolemur garnettii. Next base: position 2,309,891 of record NW_003852478.1, read on the forward strand.
CTGTCAGAACAGAAATCGGTAGCAAATATTAGAATTACATTGACATTATATGTCATATACTTTAAAATTATGACTAATATGTTATGCTTACTTTAAAAATTATATATCCAGGGCAGTGCCTGTGGCTCAAAGGAGTAGGACACCGGCCCCATATGCTGGAGGTGGCAGGTTCAAACCCAGCCCCAGCCCAAAACTGCAAAAAAAATTATATATCCAGACTCTGTCTCTACAAACAAACAAACAAAAAAAAAAATAAGACTCATGGTTTTCAATACTATCTACATCCACAATTCTACATCCATCTCTCATCTTTCCACACAATTCCAAACTCAACTGTAACACGACCTGTGTGGTCTCTCTAATTGTGCCTGATTCTGTTTTATGATTCTTCATTTCAGCAAATGGCATTATAATCCACCTGGTTTTAGAAGCCAAAAATCTATGTTTATCTTCAATTTATTTGTCTATCACTGCCCCAATTCAATCTGGCTTTTAGATCTGTACGCTGTGTTTTTTTTATTATTACATTTCCAAACCATTTCATTTCTTTGTCTCTCTACTACTGTGAACTTGGTCTTTGATGCTGTAACACCTAAAACGTAGCTGCTCCTCTGTTGTTCTGCTTTGGGCTTATTCAATTAATTCTTCATCTAACAGGCAGAGTGAATTGATTAAAAGATAAAGCATTAAGTTCATATTTTTGCTTATGTTTTGTTTTGCATTATACTTAGAAGAAAATTCAAACTTCTAATTGCTTTGCGAGGCTAATGTTAGGGATTATTCTGAAACCAATTGAGAGATAGTGTGGGATTTTAATACTCAAAAATCATGTTAAGATGTATAAAGATCATTTCAATTACGTTGTCGAGAATGATAGTCTGAGGAATGACGTTTTAGTTGAAATCTACAAGGTCAGAAGGAGTCAACCAAACCACAAAGATGGGCACAGATATTCTGGGATTAGGAACATAAAATCTCAGTATTTGAGTGAAACTTGGCATGTTTCAAGAACAAAAAGAAAGTCACAGTGAACAATGTGACAAGCCAGGGGCAAAATATATAAAGTGTGATTCTAAACAAGGCGCGAATAACTTCAGGCTTGTAAGTCAGGTTAAGAAGTTTTCCTGGTTTTGGTATCAGGGGGATGCTTGCTTCATAGGAAGTATTGGGGGAGAATCCTTCCTCCTCAATTTTTTGGAATAATTTCTGCAGTACGGGAATAAGCCCTTCCTTGAAGGTTTGATAGAATTCTGGAGTGAAGCCATCAGGACCAGGGAATTTTTTTTTTTAAGCTACCATTTTTTTTATCATAATTGTGTACAATAATTCTATCACAGGATACAGTGTGTTGCTTCCATATACAGTTTGAAAAACTCTCATCCAACTGGCTAACATAGCTATCATGTCTTTCTCATAATTGTTGTGTTAAGACATTTATATTCGACCTTTAGACAAATTCACATGTACCCTAATAGGATAAATCATAGGCGTGATCCCCACAAGGGCATTTTTTTGTTGGAAGATTTTTTTGTTTCTTTAATCTCAGTGTTTGAAATTAGTCTGTTCAGGAGACACATTTCTTCCTGGCTAAGTCTAGGGAGAGAGTATGATTCCAAATATTGATTCATTTCCCTCATATTGCCAAATTCTGGGCCCAGATTATCTGGTAGTATTCAGAGATCATCTCTTGGCTCTCTGTGGCATCTTTTGTTATTTTCCCATTATCATTTCTGATTGAGGTTACGAGAGATTTTACTTTTCTATTTCTAGCTAGTCTGGCCAAAGTTTTATCTACTTTATTTTTTCAAAAAAACCAACTCTTTGTTTCGTTAATTTCCTGAATGATTCTTTTGTTTTCAATTTCATTAATCTGTGATTTAATTTTGGAGATTTCTTTTCTTCTGCTGGGGTTAGGCTTAGACTGTTTTTCTTTTTCCAATTCCATAAGATGACTTGTGTGTTTGTTGATGCGCTTGCTTTCTGTTTTTCTAATGTAGGCACCTAAAATGATAAATTTTCCCCTCAGAACTGCTTTTGCAGTGTCCCACAGGTTTTGGTGAAATCCTCTGCAGTAGCTACCTCCGGGTCCCTAGGGGGAGAGGGGTTGTTCTGGGCTGGTTTTTAACGTTGCCAGGACTTTTCTGCTGATTCTTCCTCATGAGTGATTTCTTTTATCTGTTTCCTTGCCCTAATTTTCCCTTCATTTCCACTTGCTCTTTAAATTACTGTGCTGCTGGACTAGGGTTTCAATGAGTCCTTTGGTACAGGACCAGAAGGATGAGAAGATTGAGGAGAAAAAAAGGAAAAAGAAAGAATAGAAAATAGGGGAAAGGAGAGGAGGTAAAAGGGAATATTGACAAAAAGGAGAGCGGCACAGAAAGAGGAAGACAAGAGCGATGTAGGGGTACAGTAAGGTACGTCGACCCAACCTTAAAACCCCCAACTTCTGGGGGTGCCGGGCTGGGTGGTTCCCTTGAGGTCAGCAGCTCTTTGCCAGCCTGTTCAGACACAGTACCCCACCTCCACCAAGTAGAGAGGAAAGACAAAAAATGCTATAAATCAAACCAAAACAAGCAAACAGAAAACTTTATGAGATAAAATTGGGGGAAAAAAACCACATAATAGGGGTAGAAACACTAGCAAAAATGAAGTTCTAATTATTAAAGAAGGCAACAATGGAAAATTATATTTACACTAGAAAAATGAAGAAGGAAAAGAAAGAAAAAAAGAGAAATCTAGAGGGAAAATGTTGACACTATAAACAAAAACAAAGACAAAGCAGTTTACATATCTGGCTGAACATTGTCTGGGCAGCAGGAGATCTTCTGAGGTATGAGATGTTAATCTCAATGCTGATCCAGCTGTATGAGATGGAGACTGGAGGCTTCGGCTGATTACTCAAACCTGCTGGGTGGAGAGCATAAATCTCTCCTCAGCCCGCGTAACAGGCACTTTAAACTGCTATCCTTGGCTAAGCAGAAACTTTCTCAGGAAAGTATTTGTCGCTGGGATCACTCCTGAAGTGGCTGTTCACTTACCCAGTGTGCCAAAATCAGTCTCACTCTATGCCCCTGAGGGCCAGGGCTATAAGAGTCTCAGTCCCCGCCTTTAGGCTGCTCAGTCACTAGGTTACTCACCCCAGGTCTCCTGCCTAATCCTCATTCTGCCACAGTAAGGGTGGAGCTTGCCCGGGTAGTTCTCCCACAAGGGCTCCATGCAGCCCATAGCCCAACACTATTAGCTCCGTGCAGCTCATCAGCTCAGTCTGGGGCCCTGGACAACACTTAAAATCCTCTGCACTCTTGTCCAAGTTCTCCCAGGGAAGTTCAACTCAGTGCCAAGTTCAAGAAAAACAGAACAGCTCACAGGTAAGGCCTTTCCAGTTTGCAATCTCACTGCTGTACTTATAGCTGCCCGCAGGATTAGACCAAAAGAACACACGCAACCACTTGCAAGTTCTCCACTGCTTTTGCCTCCTCATGGGGTCCAGAAGCCTCCAGAGCCACGTCTTTGGCTCCTGTGTCCCCAAAAGGATGTTTCTGGGTAGCTCCCACCAGCCAGAGATGCCTGGCATCTTCTTTCCCCAGTCTCAATGTGCCTAGTTGCAAGGAAGCTGTTTGAAAATTGGCAAATTTCTATAACATAACCCATTATGCCAAACGTATAATAAAATAAAAACTTCTTTCTTTTTTATTGTAGTAAGAAAAATTAATAACATAAGATCTGCCCTCCTAACACTTTTCTCAGTGTACAGTACAATCAAATGATGACTGCGAAAACCACTAATGATGACCAAAAACAAGATGAAACAAAAAATTTAAAGCTAATTAAAAAACTAGATGCATTTCTACATACTAATGACAAAGCATCTTAAAAGCAAGTGAAGAACAATCTTAGCTTGAACTTAAGGGTGACGTGGTTTGTTCATATATATATGTGTGTGTGTGTGTATTTTTTTTTTTTTTTACAAAGTTACAAACTTTTTTTCAAAGTTACAACTGTGCCCTTCACCCAGATACTGTGCACTGTCCCCAATAGGTATGAATTTACTCACCCCCTCCCCTTCTCTCCCCACAGTTCGATTTTCATTGAGATTTAGTTCCCTATGTGTACTTAAGTGTTTACCTTTAGTTCCAACATAGTACTGAGTACGTGTGGTTTTTTTTCTCCATTCCTGTGATATTTTACTTAGAAAAATAGTTCTAGATCCATCCAAGTTGTCGCCATTTTTCATTGGTAAGTAGTATTCCTTTACATGCCAATACCACATTTTATTAATCCAGTCATGTGTTGGTGGGAACTTGGGCTGTTTCCACATCTTTGCAGTTGTGAATGGCACTCCTATAAACATTGGAGTGCAGGTGAAGCGGGATTGCTGGATGGAACGGTAGGCCTACTGTTCAGAGAATACTATACCATGAGTAGTTTGTAAACAACAGTTATGGAGGTTGTTAAAAAGACCCTGGCACCTCCCCCTAATGCTTTCTCACGCTCTACGTGTTCTGCACACCTGGCTCCCTGTGCCTTTCCTCACGAGTGGAGACAGCCTGAGGTCCTCACTAGAAGCAGATGCTGGCTCCAGCTTCTTGTACAGCCTGAAGAACTGTAGGCAAATAAAACTCTTTTCTTTATAAATTACCCAGCCAAAGGGATTCCTTTATAGCAACACAAACCAACTATGACATAAGGAAAAGACCAAATGGTGAGCAAACAGTTGACTACTTAGATGGCATTAAAAACCAGCCTCTGGTTTTCTGGAATGTACTACTGCAGGACAGCCTGTGAATTCATCTCTCAAAGGCCGGGAAGGATTTATTTGGCAAGAAACTTACTGATCTGACTAACTGAGTTTTATGTAAAAAATATCAAGTCCTTTTTTTTTTTGGAATAAACATCACCCTAGACTGGGCCAAACAAAGATTCAATTTCAGTTATGAAACTAACTTGTGAAAATGTATTCAAGTTACTTGTGTCTTCGAGACTTAAATTTCTATTGCAAATAAGAGTAATCATACTCAACTTCCTAACTTGCAGAATAGATGAACATTTTAAAAGTCCAGCTCAGTTCCTGGTTTAATTCACTTTCCCTTAATAACAAAGTACAAGTGAACCTAAACATACTTAGCCAGCTAACACGAAGATTAAGAAACGCACGGCATTCTTCTTTATGCCTGAATAGTGTTCTACCTTGTAGCTATAACACAATCCCTTTATTTGCTCACTTGTTGATGGACACTTAGGCAGATTCCACGTCTTGGCTCCTGTGAATAGTTCTGTACAAAACAGGACAGGCAGGTATCTCTTCAACATTCTGGTTTCATTTCTTTTGGATATAAACCAAATAGTGGAATTTCTAGACCATATGGTACTTCTGTTTTTAATTTTTACAGATAACTCCATAAGATTTAACTGTTCCATCATATGTGTATATGTGTGTATATGTGTGTATATATATATGCATGTTATATATATGTACATATATAAACATTATTTTGTAGAAGATAAAAACATACTATGTTATCTGTCAATTAAAACAATAAAAAAAGGGTGCTGCTTCTGGCTTGAAGTAGGACGCTGGCCCCTTATGCCAGAGGTGGCAGGTTCAAACTCAGCCCCGGCCAGAAAAAAAATAAATAATAAAATAAAACAATAAAAAATTAAAATCACGACTTTTTTATTTTGAGACATAGTCTCAAGCTGTCACCCTGGGTAGAGTGCCTGTGGCATCATAGCTTATAGTAACCTCCAACTTCTGGGCTCAAACAGTTCTCCTGCCTCCGCCTCCCAAGTAGCTGGGACTAAAGGCACCCGCCACAATGTCTGGCTATTTCTTGGTTGCAGCCGTTATTGTTGTTTGGTGGGCCTGGGCTGGATTTGAAGCTGCCAGCTCAGGTGTATGTGGCTGGCACCTTAGCCACTTGAGCCACAGGTGCCGAGCCATGACTTTTTTTGACATAGAGTTTCACTTTGTCACCCAACCGAGAGCACCATGGCTTCAGCCTAGCTCATAGTAACCCCAAACTCCTAGGTTCAAGCAATTTTCCTGCCTTAGTTTCCCACCTGGTGGAGATCACATGTGCATGTCACCATGCCCAGCTACTATTTTTCTATTTTTAGTACAGCCAGGGTCTTCCTTTGCCCAGGCTGCTTTGCATTCCGGAGCTCAAGTGATCCTCCAGCCTTGGCCTCCCAGAGTGCTAGAATTACAAGGATTACTCCCAGAGTGCTAGAAGCCTCCACTCCTGGCTGACAATTTTCAAGTAATAAAAAGGGAGCATTCAGTTTTATATAATAATTTTATAAAGTATTTAGCAAATAAAATAAACTTGAAATTTGAAGGAAATTTGTAACTGCTGTGTTACATATACAGTTAAATTTGGATAGTTTTTATATATTGTAAAAAGATGTTTATGAGGAAACTATAATTATAGTAAGAAGGAAGAAGTAATAAAGTATAAGAATTAGGACGATGACCCAATGAGCTAACATTGTTAGGGACATCATCAATGACCTAACAAACACAATCAACTCTTAATGCTAATAGATACAAGAAGATCTTCACCTGACTGCAGAGTTAATAGGTTATTTTAAAAGAATGGATTTTCATTTTATCTCTGGACTTTAAAATACACCTAACTTGTATTATCACATGTGGAGCCGCAGGAAGGAAACAGCCAGGATGCGGGTTTAAATTACAAGCTTACAAGAGGTGAGGCTCACCAGAGGTGCCGGAGAGGCTGAACAACTCTCGCAGTGTCTATTTATTAGGGGATAACAGGTATAAAGAATGCTGAATAATGACAGACCACAGAAAGGAAACTACGGGCTTTCTCCACAACTCCTGCAATGACATACCATAAGATATTTAAGGTTTAAGCCCCGCTTACTATTGAGTAACTGATCTTATCTCATTCTGGAATACTGAGTTCCTTGGGGCTTGCCTCCAAGTTACAAGCTATCTCTAGGCTTGCCATGGGAATGTCTTACTCTCAGCATTTCTTCTAATGTGTTAAGAACCAGAGACTGTCCTTGTAAGCCTGATGTTCATTCCTCCACAATCACATAGGTGTATTACAGGTCAAATCCACCCCCTTGAAATAGAGGGCTTGAGGGAGATTGAAACTTCCTAACAACTCTCAACTTGGGCTGGATCACAGAGGGACTTTGGCAATGAGAGTCCAGGATCAGATGTGGGCAGGCCCAGAACTGTGGGACCTCGGGATCAGATGTGGGCAGGCACAGAACTGTGGGACCTCGGGGTCAGATGTGGGGAGGCCCAGAGCTGTGGGACCTCGGGGTCAGATGTGGGCAGGCCCGGAACTGTGGGACCTCTGGATCAGATGTGGGCAGGCCTAGAACTGTGGGACCTCGGGGTCAGATGTGGGCAGGCCCGGAACTGTGGGACCTCGGGATCAGATGTGGGCAGGCCTAGAACTGTGGGACCTCGGAGATCAGATGTGGGCAGGCTTGGAACTGTGGGACCTCGGGGTCAGATGTGGGCAGGCTTGGAACTGTGGGACCTCGGGATCAGATGTGGGCAGGCCCGGAACTGTGGGACCTTGGGGATCAGATGTGGGCAGGCCCAGAACTGTGGGACCTCGGAGATCAGATGTGGGCAGGCCCAGAACTGTGGGACCTCGGAGATCAGATGTGGGCAGGCCCAGAGCTGTGGGACCTTGGGATCAGATGTGGGCAGGCTTGGAACTGTGGGACCTCGGGGTCAGATGTGGGCAGGCCCGGAACTGTGGTACCTCTGGATCAGATGTGGGCAGGCCTAGAACAGTGGGACCTCGGGGATCAGATGTGGGCAGGCCCAGAGCTGTGGGACCTCGGGGATCCGATGTGGGCAGGCCCAGAGCTGTGGGACCTCGGGATCAGATGTGGGCAGGCCCAGAGCTGTGGGACCTCGGGATCAGATGTGGGCAGGCCCAGAGCTGTGGGACCTCGGGATCAGATGTGGGCAGGCCCGGAACTGTGGGACCTCGGGATCA
>NW_003852478.1:2318087-2319781 GCF_000181295.1 Otolemur garnettii
CAGGCCCGGAACTGTGGGACCTCGGGATCAGATGTGGGCAGGCCCAGAGCTGTGGGACCTCGGGATCAGATGTGGGCAGGCCCGGAACTGTGGGAACTCAATCACTTCTAGAAGGCAGACAGGCACTTGCACTCACAGAGATGCCTAATGTGCATGCTGTCCTGAGGGAAGTTAAACACAAAGAATGGAACGCGTATAGTCTGAAGTTTGGAGGGGTATGGAGTTTACATTTGCATCACAACAAGGGAAAATGAAGAGAAAGGCAAGACTGAAGTGTCAGCCAGGATTGTCCCCTAGGGTGATGGGGACAGCTTCTAAAGGTGCTGTTTCTGTGTCCTATCTTTTATTAACACAAGTCAAAATAATTCCCTTCCTTCTAATGGGCGATGGAAGGAGTTTATAAAACATGAGTATGCATGGCCTTTCCTCCAGCATCACGCATGCGCCACTCCGGAGACCTTGCCATAAGCACGGGGATGCCTGGAGAGTCAACGGCCCTCTACATACATAGACGTTGCCACGTCCTCCACTGTTTTATATTTATTCAGTTTCAAAGAACATACCCTTTGGTTATCCTCATGCCTTAAGCTTATTTCAGTAATTCCATCTAAATATTTCTCTTTCGAATGCCCTTGACTCTTGTTTCATCGTTATGTTCTTTAGGACTCTGAACAGTCAGCAAAGTTGCTCATCTCTGCTCAGGAGTCAGTGTGCAGCATCCCTCAGACACATCCCACGTTCCCTCTAACAGATTTCCCCTTCATCACCACCCTTCACACAGCCTTCCAGAGAGCTGCCGTGGCACAGCTACCCCCAACCAGCACCATCACGTGAGGCCACCTGCGCTGTGGATCTGACCCGTCCCTCCCCTGTCCATCACTCAGAGGAGCACAGCAGAGGTGAGGGGGAGGGAGTGCAGGAAGACAGACACAGGCTCGCAGTCTGGGCCACTTTGATGCATCTACTGGTTTATTGCAGACCTGCAAAATCCCAGAACAGGATCGATTGGTTACTTCCATGGATTCCCAGGGGTCAAGGCTCCCTGATGAGCACGTCGTCTACCCTTCTGAGGACATCGAGGATTCTGTGATTCCCCACGGTTATTCAGGAGTCCAGGTCAATAGCAGAATCAGTCACTGAAAACTTTAGCTTGTAATAGGCAGGTACCAGCATCATTCTTCTGAAATTCTGGTTCATTCCACGTCAGAGCGTTCTTAACCACACAGTGAAGAGGACTCTCTTTCCAGCCTCTGTGGCACACAGATACCAGTTCTCAGAGGATATTTAATATCTGCCCTTAGCTGTGTTTAGTAGGTTTTACCCAGCACAAGGCTTAAAAAATTGTACGTTATTTGTATTTTATTTTCTTTTATTTTCTACAGCAGTTTTGTACTTACCCTGTCCAGGTGAATGTAATTTAGGCATTGACAGTGCTCCTGGATACAGTGATGGCTATCCAGGTGGTTCTCAAGGTCAACAACCATAGCTTGCTAGCACCAGTTTCACATGAAATAATTGCCCTTTTAACATGACAGGAACCTATGCTTTTCAGAAGGCAGGGACTGCCCAGGCTAACTCAGTCTATTCAGACACCTCTATCTCGTCTGTTAGATCTTTTCCTTGTCGGATGTCTGAATTGTACATAGAAAACGTGTCAGGTCTGCACAGCTATTCTGATTTATAGCTCTGTTATC
>NW_003852478.1:2321150-2345335 GCF_000181295.1 Otolemur garnettii
TCAAAAGTCCACCCTTAACTATTATTATTTTTGGAAAGTGTTAACATTTATACATCCATGTTATTCCCTGGACTGAGAGTTCCTGAAGGGAAAATATCAACTATTTATTTACTTTTTTATGGCTAGGGAGGAGCACAGGGCCTGGTACAAAATCTACTCTCAGATGATCATACTTATAAGTAATATAGGACAAAATTTTGTAAAGATACCAACTTCTATCACTTCTCAGCCTTTTGGCTAAGATCAAGTGTGAAGATACCAACTTTTAGTATGGCTCCTAAAACAGCTCAGTTTAATCTTTGCCTTCTTAAGAAGAGAATTCTCTTCAAGAACATTGAACCCGTATCTTCTTAGTTTGAATGACAGGTTATTAAATTCATGGCTTCATGATTCACCCCTGACTCACACTGAGACCCAAGTGTGGGCTCATAATTCTTGTCCTAACAACCCAGAACCAAACTCAGACCAAGCCAGAATTATTAACAGGACATTTGTGTAGTAAGAACTGGAAATGTGATTCAAAAAGAGAAGAGCTGAAATTAGCTGGATCTCATAATTATGCCCTGCAGTGTCGGGAAAGGCAAGAAGGGATAGTTCATTAATTGAAAAATATTATTAGAGATTCATTGAGGGTACAAGAAACCATGCCACACTGGATGCATTTGTTAGGTAAAGTCCCTCTTATAATTGTGTCTTACCCCCAAAAGGTGTGTCACACACAAAAATTTAGGTTACATTGTTTGCATTTGTTGGGTAAAATCCAAGTTGTAGTCAAGCTCCTCACCCAGGAGGTCTGCCACAGACCCTTACATTGTGCCCATGAGTTGAGAGTTTACCAATCTCTCTCCCTCATCCCCTATCACACAAACTTGAGTTTAATCCAGTTTTTCTCTTGTGTGGTCATGTATTTGTTCATCTACTAGTTTCATGTTAGTACTGAGCACATCGGATACTTGCTTTTCTATTCTGTGATTATCAGTCATTCCAATGTTCTCATTTTGGTTGATTTCCATTGGTATAGAGTTATTATTTTCTTTTTAAATAAAACGTGACAGACAAAAATATATATATTATTAGATAATCGTAAGTATTCAGGGACCACAGTGTAATCAAGGGAATGGACTGAAAGAGTTTTCTTTCCCTTTAAAACTTATACCACTCTTTTTGGCTCGGTGCCTGTGGCTCAAGGGGCTAAGGTGCCAGCCACATACACCTAAGGTGGTGGGTTCGAATCCAGCCCTGACCCGCCAAACAACAATGACAGCTGCAACCAAAATAATAGCCAGGCGTTGTGGCAGGAACCTGTGGTCCCAACTACTTGGGAGGCGGAGGCAGGAGACTCACTTGAACCCAGGAGTTGGAGGTTGCTGTGAGCTGTGATGCCACAGCACTCTACTCAGGGGGACAGCTTGAGACTCTGTCTCAAAATAAATAAATAAATACATACATAAAAATAAAAAATGAAAAAAAACAATATTAAAAAAAATATTGTATCATTCTTTTTGAGAATTGAGACCTGCATCCCCGCCTCAGGCCAGTAGACCAGAGGGTAGGAGATGGAGCAGGAGGCTGGGTGCCTGGACAGCCGAGGAGGTCTAGGTGGGCAGAGTTCACGGCTTTATCTTTGAGTGAGACGAGATGATTAAAAAGCATTAACTGTAGTTGAACAATAGCCTCGAAGCTTTGCATTTCCCCTTGTAGACAGGAATCTGGACTTTGAGAGAATAGTCTACCCTTTTCTTCCTTTGCTAGCAAAGTAATAAACCTCTCTTTCCTTCTTCAGCCACTGTTCTCACTCTTCTGATGCAGCCTTGAGGATGGATGCCGATATTTCGGTAGCAGTATCATTTCTAAAATTTCACTTTGCCTATAGAATCTCTAATCAGGCTACTCAAGTCTGAATCTCCTAAAAATCTGATTTTTCCATCCTGTCTCTAACTTCTATGCTTTTCTCACCATTTGTGAATATACGTGTCTTTGTGGGCTCAGAAATTTTTATAACATAACTTCATTTTTGTGTCAACAGAGTTCTTCACTGCCTTTTTGTCCTTCGGTTTAACCAAATACCTGTCACCTAAAAAATAGTGGAGAAGGCATGAAAAAAATGATGTGAGTTAGAGTGAGAATTCAACGAATAAAATTCTGTATTGCCTCATTTATTGTATAATAAAAAATATAAGACCAGGTGCAGTGGCTCACGTCTGTAATCCTAGCACTCGGGAGGCCGGGGTGGGTGGATTGCTTGAGCTCACAAGTTCAAGACTAGCCTGAGGAAAAAGCAAGACCCTGTCTCTACTAAAAATAGAAAAACTGAAGCAAGAAGATCACTTAAGCCCAATAGTTGGAAGTTGCTGTGAGCTGTGATGCCATAGCACTTTACCCAGGGTGACAGCTTGAGACTCTGTCTCAAAGGAAAAAAAAAAAAGAATATATATGTATATATATAAAATAAAAATATTTAATGTAAATTGAATTTAAATAATTTCCTTTCTGGCATATATTTTTGGCTGGAATAGAATGATGGAAATTAAAACCTTAAAATGTATCTTTAGCATTGGCTTTGCTTTATACTTAAGAATTTTATATGTTCATCTAATATTCCAAGTTCAGAAATATACATTTTTCTATCCAAAGTAGAAATTGAAATTATCAAATTAAAATATAGACTTTATGTCCTTAATTACCACATATTTTATTCCTGAATCCTGTGAGTCTAGTGAAAGAAGCAGCCTGCCCCCGTATTCTCATCCTGAATTCAGAATAATATGAGAATCGGTTCTGCAGGATATTAATGAAATAGATTATGGGGTTTTTGTTTGATGACTGCTAGCCAGCTGCTTCAAATTTGTTCTCTTGGACTTTCTTATTGAAATAATATAAATGAGAGGTAGAGTTTTATGGTAATGTGTGAATTGCTTCTCATTCTAGCTAGCCTAGCTAGCCTTATTTCTGTCTATAGACTAATACGGAGGCAGCCTAATATAAGAGTTACAAGGAACTCCATTCCTATCTTCGACATACCTTTTGTTACTATTAAATTTTTATTTAAAAAGATGTTTAGTTACATGTATTATTTTCCTACAATTCATAACTGTTTAACTTGAATAGCTCTGAGAGTTAGATAGGCTAACTAAATTGACTAAATTGAAGGATATGATAAATTCTGTTATTATTGCTTATGAGGGTGATAATATTTGGCACAAGTAATATTTTTGCACTTGATTATTTTTGCCAAATATTATCACCCTCATAAGCAAAAGAAAAGACAAAAACAAAAAAAAACAAAATGTTTTTTGATGTTTTGATCCACGTATCTTATTTATTTATTTCTTTATTTGAGGTAGAGTCTGACTTTGTCCCCCTTAGTAGAGTGCTGAGGCATCACAGCTCACAGCAACCTCAGACTCTTGGGCTCAAAGTGATTCTCTTGCCTCAGCCTCCCAAGTAGCTGGGACTATAAGCTCCCGCCACAATGCCTGGCTATTTTTTAGAGACAGGGTCTCGCTCTTGCTCAGACTGGTCTTAAACTTCTGAGTTCAGGCAATCCATCTGCCTCGGCCTCCCAGACTGTTAGGCTTACAGGTGTGAGCTATATATACATTCCTTTAGCAAATAACAGGCACTTTTTATGGATAAGTATTGACACTGTATACTGGGGGCACATGATAAAGTACACAAGCTCCTTGCTGTGTGGGTGTTTGCAATCTGCCAACAAGTGTCTGCCTATCTCTATTTTTCTCCACAAAATAATTATATAACTGTACATTATTTATATTATTACAAACAACATAATTGCATATTGTTGCAAACGCAAAGAAGGAGAGATATAAAGACAGAATGTCGTGAGCTCTGTTTTTGCTTTTAAGCTATTTTTTTTCTATAAACTCACCCTTCTATTGGCTCTGTGACCCCGGGACAGGGACTGGGATAACTACGTTTATTCATTGCAAATTACATCTCTTTAGCTTATGTTATTGGGAAGAGAGATTAAATGGGAACTTGCAGAGACAGGTGAATCGTTTCACTTGATTTTCTAGTCCTGTTAAAAACTCCAGCAAATTCCAGGCAGCAGCAATTGTTTTCAGTGTTCAGGTTTTGTTCACTTTCTCCAGAGCCTGCCACATCAGAATTCCATCAGAGACAGCATAACTCTCAGGACAGAGCTGTGTCCTCAGAGACCTGGCACCCTGCCCACCGAGTAGCACCCCCTTCTAACCAATAAGAATTCTAAATTCTGGTAGGTTTTATGTAATCTTTTTGTTTCTGTAGCCCTGAACTAGTGGCTGCGTCTTGCAACTGTTTGACTTCTGTATTTTCAGTAACTATGTAACAATTCACCACATTAAATTCTATATGTTTAAATAACTTGTGTGGTTTCCATGTTCCCATTTCACTGACACAAGAACATTTTTCAAGGATACCTCCCCTAAATGAAAACATAGTACAAAAGGATTTCCCCATGGTGATTTTATTTTATTTTATTTTAGATACAGAGCCTCAAGCTGTCCCCCTGGGTAGAGTGCAGTGGCATCACAGCTCACAGAAACCTCCAACTCCTGGGCTCAAGCGAGTCTCCTGCCTCTGCCTCCCAAGTAGCTGGGACCACAGGCACCCACCACAATGCCTGGCTATTTTTTGGTTGCAGCCGTCATTGTTGTTTGGCGGGCCCAGGCTGGATTCGAACCTGCCACCTTAGGTGTATGTGGCTGACGCCTTAGCCACTTGAGCCACAGGTGCTGAGCTCCCCCATGGTGATTGTAAACTGACAGTTAAACAAGCACCTCCAACTCAAATGAATCACCTGAATTGTAGGTTTATTATGACACTGCCTATTGAAATCTCCATTCGAAAGTTCTACACATATCTCATATTGATTGGATGAAAAATGAAATAATTTTTTCTTCACTGTCAGGGCCTGGGACTGGCCAGGACTCCGGCCCAGCTTAACTAGGTTCTGGATGCTGTTATCTTGCTCAGGAACAATTGCTCTTAGGTGCCTGAGGGTTTTACTTTAGAGAAAGAGAGAGAGAGAGAGAGAGAGAGACTTAGAGAGAGTAAAGCAGTCTTAGAACAGATAGATCTTAGTCTTAGGATCTTGGTAAGACTGGTAGGATCTGCTTGGTAATCTTCAGCAGAGAGACCATGCTGGCATTGTGCTGGTGTTCTGCAGGTAGGAGAGGACGGCCTGTGATAGAATGTGCATGCTCCCGACTGCCTTCTTTTCCAGCCTAATATAAGGCAGATCTTGTGCCTCTCAACACCACTGCCAATTCACCAGTGCTCTCATCTCACAGGCTCTCATGCTTATTAGGAGAGCTAAATTCCTCTCCATGCCCTTTTCACCAAGGTGTTCCATTACTGAGCTATACAGGTATTTCTTATAACTCTTACTCCTCCTAGCCAAAGGAGTCATATAATCATATAACTCTCACTCCTCCTGTACGGGCTGCTACAGCAACCTCAAACTGTTGGGTTCAAGTCATCCTCTTGCTTCAACCTCCCTAGTAGCTAGGAATACAGGTGTGCACCACCACACCCAGCTAGGTTTTTCTATTTTTAGTGCAGATGGGTGTCTCACTCTGACCAATCTCAAACTCCTGAGCTCAAGCAATCTACCCATCTTGGCCTTGCAGAGCGCTAAGATTATAGACGTGAGCCACCATGCCCAGACTAGGAAAGAAAAGTCACATAGCAATCTTTATGGGCTTGTGTTTAATAATATCAACTCGGGAGCTATATGCATGCATCTTATATTCCCCTTTCACTAACATCTATATTATTCAATTTTGCTGCGCTGACAATTCTCAAATCTCAGTTATTTAAATGAACAAACATTAATTTCATAGTAGAAGGTAGGCTGTGATATGGCTAAAGGCCATATTTGTACTCTAAATATTTTTCATTCCACCACCATGGAAGGAGGGACTTCCGCGAAGAGCATAGTCTTTTCATGGTCACACCTTAAAGCTTGTGCTGCTTCACAAAGTTTCTTCTCAGAGATGCTGTATATGGAGTCCACGCACTGGCCAAGGTGCCACGTGGCCCCCCCAAAACCCAGTGAGGCAGAAACGTGCTCTCTTCCCACAGGAGACACAACAAATCACTTGGCAGTGGGAAGAGTGAGCGATTCTTTTTTCAGGAGGGAGAGAATAATTATTAACAAAACTATGAATTTGCTGCCATCTTTCACCACTCTAATCAGCCTGGTTTTTCTGAGTCAGTCTCTGTCTCCTACAACACTCTCCCCAAATCATTTGGAATTCGCTGAATGGAAGTTCTTCTGAGTTTAAGGAACCAAGGATCTATTTTTTGTTTATCCTAGCAGGTCTCTTTCTGGCTTCTGTTTTGTTTTTTAAACCTGCACCAGTAAAGCCTAATTTCCATAGAGGACACATTTTCCCCTCTGTTCCTATTATCTATGTACATCCCTGATCGCCCTTTCGTTATATGATAAAAATTTCTTCAAACAAATGAGGAAGGAGGAAATGATATTGCAGTCATGGGTTGTATGTACAAAAGGTTCCGGGGATTTTTAACTCTCATGGATACAACAGAGCTAGGAGAACTGTACGTAGAAAGGACAGAAGGTTTGTTCACAGTGCCGCTCACTGGGCACAGAACATACCGCACTGCAGTTGGGCCTGTAATGTGTGCGGTCTTCTTCCCAAGTCCCTACTAACTGCCAGTGAGCAGGGAAACATAATTTTGGTCTTAATTTCAAATAAATCTAGTCCACCAGTGGAAGTAGTCCCTAAGATTCAGTCTCACTGGGGAACAATATTGACAAAAAACAATTACTAAAAAAACAATTTTTAGTAACTCCCCCTGTCTGATTTTCTCTGTTTTTCCCTAAACTTTGGACTACAGTTTGAGTGACACTGCCTTCGAGAAGCTTTTCTATATGTGTACCAGTAGAGACAAACAAAAATATTTATAGAAGTTTTGTTTATAACAATAAAATAAAATTCATTAGTAAGGATTAACCTGAAAGTTGATAAATCCTTTCTTTGCCTATTGATATAAAGGCACACTAGGTAACAGAAAATGATAGAGCATCACTAAGTTTATCCATGAGGCTGAATTACTAGAACATAGCGTGATGTGAAAAGTACCAATCATGGGTGGAATTCTGGGAAGACGGCAGTGGAAGAAGATCAATTCTTTTTTTTTTTTTTGCAGTTTTTTTTTGGCCAGGGCTGGGCTTGAACCTGCCACCTCCAACATATGGGGCTGTGCCCTACTCCTTTGAGCCATAGGCGCCGCCCAGCAGCTCAATTCTTTATAATCTCTCCAAACTTAATCTTAATCTCTCCAAATGCAATCAGTGTAACCTTGTTCTTTGTACCCTCAATGAATCCCCAAAGATAAAACAAAACAAACAAATAAACAAAAAACAGAGTAAATAACAGAGAAAAAAAAGATACAAAGACCTTTTGAGATGGTGACACACATTAAAGATAGGCAAAGAAGACCCAAAACTAAAAAAAAGGTAAGTAAATAACACTAAAAAAATATATAGTTTAAGAAAACTTTTCAGGAAATATAATATATTGTATCTATATTTTTAAAGAGTACACATATACCTATTAATATTGAATTAGAATGACCAACATCAAGCCCTAAAATCTTTTTCTTGATTTTGAAGCAAAAGAAAAATTCTTCAGACACATCATAACATTAAATTATAATTAAAATTTGATAGCACCGCTCTATGCTGGATGAAAATACAGTCACATATTAAAGATAGTGAAGGAAATTAAAGGTGAGACAAGCAATTATTAAACCAGAAAAAGTATAATTTATTATTAACACTCAAGACTAAGTTAATACTGTTCCATTAGCTGTCTTTAAGGAATCTGTCAAAGAAGGGGGTTGAAAATAAGTCTGACTAAAGCAAATTTGACAAAAGGATAAATGTGAAACTGCACAGTAATGGTATTATTGCTTGTGAAACTAAGGTTAGATGAGGACTAAGAGGTGGTACATGCAGTGGTTGTGTTTAGTGATATAAATCGATGTTTTAAATGGAGGTAGATTAGGGAAAGCATACACAAAGTATTGCAAAAAGTATATGCAAATAAAATGTTTTTGTAATCACTGCTGGTAGAATCAGTATTGATATTTAGAACAAAAATATAAGCACTATGTATGATAATGTTATCTAAACTGTTGTAGGTAAGCACCAGAAATTATTGTGTGGAATAAGGGAGATACAGAAAAAGGCAGTAAGTTAAAATCCTTAATTTGAATCGAAAATAATAATATGTCATAAATATTTTATGTAAACATTCACTTAAAATTCCAAGGTCTCTTCACCAAAGGGAACCTCAGAGGAATGAGTACCACTAGCATATCGATTTTGATCTTGAAATACTTCTGCTAAAATAAACTAGTTTTTTTTGGAGATGGCTTAGCCTGGCAAATGTCCCTCTGCATGGTTAGGAGACTGTCACCGAATCCAAGGATCATGTCCAGAGAAACAGCAATTCATGTGAAGATTCCAAGGGACCAAATATAGTTACCTTCTGAGGAGGTGGCTTCATAGGAAGCCAACTTTCTTCCTGGAAATTGATAACGAAAGGTGAATACCTGTATGTTTTGACATGTAAAAGGCATGAAGCACCCAGGACTCAGTCCAGCTTTGAAGTAAACCTACTTTGAATGAGCTCTGCAGGAACAAAGTGTTAGAGTAGGTTGATGGTATAGTGTGTTGAATTTTGGCCTAATGTCAAAATCCTAACGTCCAGAACCTAAGAATGTGCTCTTTTTTTTTTAAGTGTCTCTGCAGAAGTAGTTAGATTAGGTCACCTTGGATTACCTGAGTGGGGCTCAGATCCAATGACACGAGTCCTTATGTGAGGTGGAACAGAAGACCCTGACTCAGGAGAGGTCCGTGTGAGGACGGAGGCAGACACAGGGGTTACAGATCCAGGGGACATCGGAGCCACCAGTAACCAGAGGACATGAGGATCAATTCTCCCCTAGAGTCTCCAGAGACAGTGAAGCTCTTGCTGAGACCAGCGCTTTGATTTCTGGCCTCCAGAATTGTGGGAGAATAAATTTCGATTATTATAATCTACCTCGTTTGTGGCA
The DNA here is from genome assembly GCF_000181295.1 of Otolemur garnettii. Lineage (NCBI taxonomy): Eukaryota > Metazoa > Chordata > Mammalia > Primates > Galagidae > Otolemur > Otolemur garnettii. The sequence continues at coordinate 2,330,244 of NW_003852478.1, forward strand.
ATCAGTTTTAGCAGCCACAGGGGGAAAAAATACAAGCATCATACACTGATTTTTAAGGATAAAAACTTAAATCTCTGAATATAGGATATAATAAAATCTCTGAATCTCTTGAATGTAGGATATAATAAAAATATATTTAAAATTATTACAATTATATAAACAGGAAGTCCTGATGATTTTTTATACCTTGCAGTGTTGTAAGTTTCAGTTTTCTTATGAATTAGATTATAACTCAAAAATATTTGATACTATAAGTCCTGGACTTAAATAGAACTTACAGCATAGGGAATGTTCCCTCTTTCAGCACCAGCCATAGAATGTGCTATGCTAATTTAGAGATGGAGCTTGCCATTGTTAGAGAAAATAAAAATGATTTCATTCAATGTCTACTTTTCTACTTTTTGGACCATTCCAGTAAGAATGATAACTGTTTTCTCAGTAAGGAGTGTTTTTTCTGTTCTAGCTGGGAGAATACAGTGGTAGGAAGGTCAAAGCAATTTCCTTGATGGGCCACATGTTACCACTAAAATGAAATCATCTAGCATATGGCGCTTAGAGAAGAAACACACAAATCCCAAATGTCAGGGTAACCTCATTTCAGCCACACGTGTCTCCAGAAGTACACAGAAAGATAAAATAAAGTTCAAACGCAAACCCAATTAAGAAGTACACTTCTAATTGTGAATCAATCAAGAGAAAACAGTTTTGCAAGATTCCTCCTAATTTATTTCAATCAGGGAAAGGCAACTCCCTTTATTTTTCAACATACATACATAAAAATTTCTTCAGTATAGTCGCAAGAAATGTTAATGTATTTATCAGCGGTACATTTAGGAATTTTGTTGGGGAATAGGAAAGATGTGGGACTACTTTTGGCACAAAGAAATTGGTCCCCCCCCCCACAGTATTGATACTGGGATTTCGCTCTTCAGTAGGTCCTTGGTCTCAGGGATTCAAAGAACAAACCCATGGACCACAGATCAGTGGTAAGATAGGACTTTATTAGAAGTTAGAAAGAAATGCAGAAAAAGTAAAAAGCACCAGAGCTTCTGGAAGGGGGAAAGAACTGAAGACCTCTCTCGGGAGTCCTTTTATCTAGCGGTTTTAAGTCTCAAGGATAAACCATGGCTGGCAGTTGGTCCTTTACAGTCTTTGTCCCTGAGAAGGGATTAGGGTGTGTGCTCCTACCCACTGTGGAACCACCCAAAAAACCATCACAGGCTGCTTTGTTCATGATCATATAAGAGCCCAGAGGGTGTGTCCCAAAGAAAGCAGTCTGTTTGTGGCTGGAAATGGGGGTCTGATGTCTGAGCTCACCTGGGCCTAGAGAATGGGGGACTCCCTGTCTAGCCCTGAGTGGTGGAATCCTGTATCATTATCATGCTGCTTTTCTGACTTTATAAACATTTAGTCAAGTTAATTTTTTGGTTTCCATTTTTATTAATTCAATATACATTATTTTACATATATATAAAGTATGTTTTTTGTGCATGTGGTTGTTGGTTTTCAAGTATATATATGTGTGTGTTTATAAAATAGCTACAAGCAGATATGACGTAAAGGTACAGGCCAGAGAAGACAATATTACATGTAATTGTTCTTTTTTCATTTATATTTCAATAGATTTAGAGGTTGACAAGAGATTTTGGTTACACTGATGAATTACATAAAGGTGACATCTGAGTTTTCTGTGTCCCCATCATACAAATAAAGTATATTGGCCCCGATGGGCAGTTTTTCTTCCCTGTGGGTGGGAACTCGGAGGCCGTGGCAGAGGAAACAGCCTTGGAGAAAGAGTGTGGACACACTGGAGCGGTTTTGCTGCTGGTTAGTTTTGCTTTGGTTTTTCATCCTAAGAGAATTGGAATTTAAAAGGAAGGTTTTCCTATTCCAAGATAATAGAAAATTCCTAACATGACCGAATCATCGTAGGCTAAACTACGTTGGCCCACAATAAAGAAATTCTGTAGAAACAATAATTTTAATGGAAAGAAATGGTCAACAGGGTGCAGATGACCCAGCATTTTATAATCTTCAGGGCAGGAAATTGTGCGTACACTGTTTTATCAAAGCCTGTATTTTGTTTAAAAGGGGTATCTAACTGTAAGGGCTTCCTGATTAATTTAAATGTAGTTTTCTTCTCTGCGTGAGGCACATATATATATTTTCTCTCTTACTATTTCTGACACACAAAGAAGTAAGTGTCCTAGTTGTTCTGTTTTATGTGGCTGATAATTCCCGGCAAGCTTAGAGAACTGGGTATAATTCAATGAACATTAGACCCCTCCTAGAGAAACATTATAGGGGTATAAGCTTTCTAAAAATGAATAGAAGGAAAGCATTCCACAAAGAAGTATTTTCGTGGGCTTGGTCAATCAGAATTGACAAAATGGTTAATTCTTACTACCCAGTGAAATAATGGTTCCTTTTCTCTGTTGGGCTTGTGTTTCTTTTCCATTTCCAATATTCGTAGCTTCCTTGGAGAATTCATAAAGAACTGTTATCTATGCCTGCTCTAAAAACCAGCCTGCATTAGTGGGAAGTGAGCTGATCAAGGTCTTACACAGTGGTGAAGGCAGAACACCAAAGCTGACTATAAACAAATACAAGTAGCAAACCGTGAGAGAAACAAGATCAGGATGAAAAGAAAGTTATGGATGAAATTCAGAAAAGGCTAATTTGGATGCATTTGTCAGACTTGACCAGCAAAATTAAAAATCCAATGCTCCATCTTCAGCATAGCCTACTTATTCATGTTTTTAATAGGATTTACTTTAGCATTTTTCACTGATCTCTTTATGAGAATTTTTGTGGGCTCCTTTGATATTTGGGATTAATAACTATCCCACAAACCTGTAGACACGTAAGCATCTGCTAATTCAAGCATGATTTTGTGTTACAAGTCAGGAAAACTAAGGCTCACAACTAAATCTCACTCAGTGCCTGTTCCTTTTTTATTTGTAGCAAAATACATATAACTTAAAAGTTAATAACTCAACCATATTTAAGTGTCCATTTCAGTAGCATGAATTAAATTCCTTGTGGTACAACCAGCATCACAATCCACCTCCAGGACCCTTTTCATTGCAAAACTGAAACTTTGTACCTACAGTGGTAACTTCCCACTCGCCCCTCCCCCAGGCCTTATCAGTCACCACTCTTTCTGCCTGTCTGAGTTAGACTGCCCTAGGTTACCCTGTGTAAATTGGATTATATAATATTTTTCTTTTGTGACTGGCTTATTTTGCTTATCTTTATATCCTTAACATTTACTTACTTTGCTGCATGTGTTAGAATTTCATTTATCTCTTCTTTTTTAAGATTGAATAACATTCCACTGCATATATAAACCACCTTTTATGTATACATTCTTCTGTCAATGAACTTGGGTTGCTTTTACATTTTATCTATTGTGAATACTGCTGCTATGAACATGGAAATGCCAATATGTGTTTCACTCTCTGCTTTAAGTTCTTTTCAGTATATGCCCAGAAGTGGGATTGCTGAATCACATGGTAATTCTATTTTTAATTGTTTTGAGAAACTGCCATACCATTTTCCATAGTGTACAAGAGTCCCAATTTCTCAACCTCCTTACAAATACTGTTGTTTTTCTGTACATTTTTTTTGTTTCCATCCTAGAGCGTGTCCTCTCTCCCTGTGGTTGGATTTGTCTTTCGCTAACTTTGAGGATGTTCAGCATCTTTTCCCGTGTTTAGTGGTCATTGGCCTCTCTTCTTGGGAGAAATTCAAAGTTATGTGTTGATATGTAAATTTGGTTGCTTATTTTGTTGCTGTTGTCAAGTTGTAGAAGTTCCTGTTATACTCCGTTAATTATTTGCAAATACTTCCTCTTATTTTGTGGGTTGCCGTGGTGATATCAACTAGGTAAGACTGGATGCTAACCTGAGTGTGATGTCGTGATCTCAGAGTCAGTGAACATTTTATTGTATTTGCCCATTGACAAGACTCTAACCGCTGAGTATTCTTCAAATGATTTATATACGGGGGTGAACATACAACTGGCGTGCAACTTACTATGTTAAACTATATTAAACTGCCATGAACTTTATGTCCACCCTTATGTCATCCTGACCTTTGTCATCCTGACCTCTCATCAATGACCTTTGTTACTAATGAAAATTTTTATCAGAAATTTCCTTTTGAAAAAGTGTTTTAATGAAAGATTTTTTGGAACTACTTGGACCTTTTGTGCATATCACACATTAACTTAGTTATTCCTTGCGAAGGAATATTCAAGTCATTTTGATTTGACACAATCCCACACACAGAAATGCTACCTTTTTATGGAAACCTTCTTTCAATAACTGACATGGCTAATTTTCTTCTTCATGGAACTTAACTGTCCTCTCACAGAGATACAATTTTGTCTGACACCCGTTTCTGCCATAGCTAAGAAATGATCACTTCAGAATGATAGGCCAGGTCCACACTGGATACCTCACCCTTCAATTTTAGCATCTTACAAAACAGATGATTCTCTGTTGCATTTACAGGAGTGTAGTTAATAATACTTACAACTTTGTGCAAAGTGTCACTTAACATAGCAACTTTGGCACAGAGATTTTGCTGGTGCACTACACAGGGAAAAGAAACGAGAACATCTGGATCTATTAACACTTTATAAATCTGTGCAGTAAACCCTTCATGTTTTCCTGTCATGGAAGGAGCAACATCTGTTCAGACACTCACTACATTCACCAAATGCAGTCCAAATGTGTAGCACTCATCTTGGAAATGGTTGAAGATAATCTAGTCCCCATGTTCTGTTCACATTAGTGTCCAAAGCAAGTGATACTTAGGAGCAAAGAAAATCTTTCCTTATGACCAAATGAAGAATAAAACGTGTGACAAGACAGTTATATCAATTGAATTATCCAAATAATTGAATGATAAGTATTTTCCTTTTAAAATAGCATTTCATGAAGGAGTGCTATTAAGTTGAAGGCTAATTCCTGATGCTGATCAATTATGGTTCTCCTTGGAAGAGGCAAGCGTTTATACTTTGTCAGGATCTACACATCCTATCACGTGGAAAATGCATTTTTTCACAATTTCTGCACCACTGAATGGCCTCTCTTGTTTCTCAAGTATATAAGCTACTTTATAAGTTGCTTCAGTGGGATTATTTCCAGGTCTCACTGATGAAAGAATTGTCTTTTGCTTTTCATCTTTTATTTCTGCAACACAATCTTTCATGACTCTCCCTTTAATTCAAAATATTTGTGGTACTTATAAATGTTATAATTGCAGTATCACGAAGCAAGAGAATCACCTTATCTTACCAGAAACAAATAACATTGAAATTCCAAATCCTCCTTAAAAAATCTATTTCCTTCTTTCAACATTTTCTTGATCTTTGATATGAGACACTGTCAATAGACAGAATTAAAAAATGCTGTCAAGGTGTGTAACTATTCACAAATTCCACATCAAACAGAAACACTGTGTCCCGTTGTCAAAAGCTGGTAACAGCCTGCTGTACTCCACCTCCAGCAACTCTCACCAACCAGCCTCACGTGGCAGTGGCACCAGTCAGATGGGGTAAGTTAGAACTAAATCATGAGCATAGCATGGCCAATTTAATGCTATGACATATTAATGTAATTTTCAGTCATTTTGGGAAGTTTTTTTTTTTTTTTTTTGAGACAGAGTCTCACTATGTCCCCCTTGGTAGAGTGCTGTGGTGTGTGGTGTCACAGTTCATAGCAACCTCAAACTCTTGGGCTTACGTGATTTTCCTGCTTCAGCCTCCCAAGTAGCTGGGACTACAGGCGTCCACCACAACACCTGGCTATTTTCAGGTTTTAGTTGTCATTGCTGTTTGGCAGGCTGGGGCTGAGTTCAAACCTGCCAGCTCCAGTGTATATGGCTGGTGCCCTTGCCACAGAGCTACAGGCAGCAAATCTGGGAGGATTATTTTTTTGGAATGTATCTTATTCTTTGGTATTTTAAAGATATTCATTTAAAACATAAAATAAAAATATAACAGATGAACAAAAATGTAAAAATCCAATAAAAGGATTGGTTCTGTAAAATGTGGGTTCAGTCCAGAAGCCACATTTGAGGACATTAGCAGGCCACAAGTGGCTCCAGCCTTGAGCTCCATTAAAAAATAGCACATATTGTATGATTTCCTTTATACAAACATCTACAACTTTAAAACTAATATATAGTGACATGAAGTGTGTCAGTCGATATTAGGAAACTCAGGCAGCGGGAAGTACTGGAGAAAGGGGAAGTAATTAATTTTGTGTTGCAGGTTTTATTTATTTATTTATTTATTTGGCCAAGGCTGAGTTTGAACCCTCCACTTCCGGCATATGGGGCCAGCGCCTTTACTCCTTGAGCCACAGGTGCCTCCCAGGAAGTAATTAATTTTAAAGGCACCTGATAAATTATTGTCAGTAGTGTTTGATGGATGATGGATACAGAAGGATGCAGGTGTGTGTGTATCTACCGCTTACCAAATTAAACAATCTTAATACAAGCTGGGTGCTATTTATTGTGTGCCCATTATATATATCCTGATAAAGAGGAGGAAGAATTCAAGATGGTAGAGGAAAAGGAGGAGGAGGAGATGGAAAGAACAGTGGAATCATTGAGTAGTAATTCTTAAGTCCTAGGAAAGATTTTTAGTCCTACTATGTTATAAACTATAGACATTAAGGGAGGCACCTGTAACTCTGTGGGTAGGGCCCTGCCCACATACACTGAGGTTGGCAAGTTCGAACCCAGCCCAGGCCAGCTAAACAACAATGACAACTGCAACAACAACAACAAAATAGCCAGGTGCTGTGGTGAGTGCCTGTAGTCCCAGCTACTTGGGAGGCTGAGGCAAGAGAATCACATAAGCCCAAGAGTTGGAGGTTGCTGTGAGCTGTAACACCCCAGTACTCTACTAAGGGTAACATAATGAAACGCTGTCTCAAAACAAAACAAAACAAAACAAAAACAAAAACAAAAAACTATAGCCATTAAATAAATGGAAGTTTATGAGACTAAACCTAGCCATTGCTTTCTTTAGTCAGATATATATTAGTTCCATTATTTAAGAACATTTTTCTTTATTCCATTTTGATTATTTCTACTTTACCAAATGTTTACCTCATATGCAGGGGATTATCTGATCCCACATTCCAAATTCAATTTAATTTATTTATCTTCTATCATAGTATTAGTTGCATTTAATTGGTACATTGAAGTGATAATTCAAAAGAGTTGCAGAAAAATGTGCCTAAGCAATGACTTCAAGAGAAAAGATATTTGTACCAGAATATTTATTGCAGCCCAATTCATAACTAAGTCATGGAAGAAGCCCAAGTGCCCATCGACCCATGAATGGGCACATGTACACCAAGGAATATTATACAGCCTTAAAGAAAGATGGAGACTTTACCTCTTTCATGTTTACATGGATGGAACTGGAACATATTCTTCTTAGCAAAGTATTTCAAGAATGGAAGAAAAAGTATCCAGTGTACTCAGCTCTACTATGAAACCAATTTATAGCTTTCATATGGGGAAAGGGGAGAGGGAGGGGAGGGGAGAGGGGAGGATGGGTGGAGGGGGGTAATTGGTAAGACCACATCTACAGTGCATCTTACAAGGGTACATGTGAAATTTAGTAAATGTAGAATATAAATGTCTTAACACAATAACTAAGAAGGTGCCCTGAAGCTATGTTAACCAGTTTGATGAAAATATTTCAAATTGTATATAAAACCAGTCCCCATGACTGCATTAATGTACACAGTGATGATTTAATAATAAAAAAAGGTGAATGATTTAAAATATTTTTCTACAGAAGATTTCTAAAGAGATCTTTGTGACCTGGGGACAATGGTGTTCTGAATGATTATCCTGCAGTGTGTGGAGTCAGCCACATGCTCGAGGATTTTTTTTGCTTTCTTCTTGACATTGGAATGATGTGACATTTGAGATTTCACCATTTAATTGTCAAGAAAATTCTCAGGTGGATAATTTGTCTTTTAGCATTTTACTGACCCCTGGGGACATACTGTGAAATCTAATGACATTTTTTAAGAATGTGCACCTCTCCGTTGCAACTGACTCCCTCCTGGGGCAGCATGTGAGTTTCTTTTTCCCCATTTGTATACGTACCGAGTTAATATATTAAATTTTTACAATGAGTCGGAATAATGACAGTAAAATTTCCTGTAAAGAACGACCATTTGCATTTGACTAGGGTATAAAAAACAAGAACATGGTAATTAATATCATTTCATTTTGAATTTTGCCATACCAGTTTTGGTTGTCACTCAATGCAGCCGGTGTTTGAGGAGTTTGAATATAGTCTCAAACAAGGAGTTCTTCGATAGGAAAAAAGATCCTATTGTTAAATTCGTATCTTTGTTGAAAATCATGCTTTTCATAATATTATTGCTAGCAACCACTAAATACAAACTATGCATAAATCAACTAGCCTAAGCTCTTATTTGTCTAATTTATTTACTATTTTCATGAGTCTTACAAACTCGTTTTAAAGTTAGAATATGGTAGGGACTATGAGAACTTCTTATTCGAGTTATTTCATATCTAAATGATGAACTTAAGTGGTTCTAGAAATTATAACTTTCATATAAAACCTTTCAATAATAATTTATAAGACCTTTTGAGTGAGGTGAATAATTTGGGTATAATTTTAAAAGAAACTAGGTATGGATATTTAGATATTACTAGGAAATTATTTCATTTCTGCTACTCCAGTTATAAGGCCTTTGTAACATTGACACAAAAGTTCAGGGCATAAAACGAGCAGTGTGCCCGTGAGTTCTGTGGATTAGGAAGGAGGTCAAAAAAGTAAAACAAAGACAGGTTCTCCTTGACACTCCCTGTCTGCAACTACGATGGCTGAGGGGCTGGAATCATAGGAAAGGTCATTTATTCACATCTGACAGTTGATGCTAGTGTCAGCTGAGCACTTAGCAGGAGCCGCCAGTGAATATCCTCATGCAGTCTCTCCAAGTGTCATGGGAGAGAGGAAGACAGGAGAAAGGGAGAGAGAGAGAATGAGAATGAATCTGAATTAAAAGACGTCCTGAATTTAGGATTTGGCTTCGGATTTCTAGAGCCTGACTATGCACGTTTCACCTTTGATCTTGGTGGTGGCACCTGGGAGCATCTCCAGAGGCTCACATTCTCCTGTTCTCCCTGGTCTTCCCACCCTTCTCACGGTGATGGGTCCTGGTCTTCCCACCCTTCTCACAGTGATGGGTCCTGGTCTTCCCACCCTTCTCACGGTGATGGGTGAACACTATGATTAGACATGCACCATTTGAATTTGTAATTTCTTAGGACCACTAATCTTTGCTCTAATCTCCTTCCAGTTTGCCAGCGATATAGTAAATCTTTCGGGGACTGTGAAGTAACATGCAGATGACAGCTGACGCCCTGTCAGCCTTGGGCCCCCAGTGACCACACTGAGGACAACCGTCCCACTAACTTTGAAGCCCATAAAGTACTGTTATGAAAAGAAGAAGGGAGCTTCTATTCTGTCTACCACTTAATATTAATATTTTTTATTTTTTATTTTTTTGGCTATGGAAGTTACCCTACCCCTCACTTCCAGCACATTTAACAGGGAAGGAGTTGGCGCTAACTAAATACTTTAGATTAAAGAGGGTCTCGGAAGCAGCATATTCTATGGTAGTAGTCAACATCATGAATAATAATCAAAATCCATGATCAATGAAAATTCTTATATTGGCATTTAAAATTAGTTGTATTATTCTGCAATAAACTTCTTGTCCCTAAAGTACCAGACATTTAATACAAATGTGCACAAATACACGAGGTTGGGATATGACATAAATGAAAAGCATGTGAAGAATGACGTCTGTGTGAGTCATGGCTGAAAATGAAACTGGGAGAGACTTCACACAGAGGTATTCGGGAGTTTAATTCATTCAGTCCTCAAAAGCCCTCAGGGTTTAGCTTTGTAAAGATGTGCAGGTGTCTGTAATCCATCCCAATTTAGGATGTTGTGGTGATGAGGATGGTGATGTCCTGGCTATAAAGAAAACCAGAGAGAGCACGATGTCTATTTAATTCGATTGATGCTAAATTTCTAATTCACCTAGTGTTTGTGTTAATGTAGATACTATGTTTCCAAAACTTGAAAGGGGAGTTGACAGGTCATTATACATTCAAAAGCCTAAAATGTAGATGAAAATAATTGCTCACATTTCCCAGGATGGCAAACGGCAGCTCTGTCAGGTGCAAGACCAAGTCAAGATTCTATCACAGGGAGAAACAGGGAAGGGGAAAAAAAATTGCTAAATGAGCTGGAACTCTATTCACGCTGAGAAGAAATAAAAGGAAAATCACTCTCTGATTCCTGGTATAATATGTCAATAGCCCAATTAAGGTTATTTCTTTAAGCTCAGTCTTAGCTTAGACCAAAGTTGTATTATTTTTCTTCCCCATGATTAAACAGTGTAGGAAAGAAAACTACTGATAAAGAGTCTGGTTCTGAAAGGAACACAAATCGGCAGTGCAGAACCCATCTGGGCCCGTCGTTAGTGTATGTGGGTGAAGGCTGATGACAGTGTACATAGCCTCATGTACAGTCCAAACGAGGCCTCCAGAAAAAGAAGAAATATTCCTTCTTTCACATGTCAGGACTTTAAAATGTTCTTTCAAAGCTCAGCAACAGATGCAGAAATTGCACAAGTAAACACGACTACAATATTCAGTAAATTATACTGAACGCTTCTCATTACCATTTAATGTCTACTCTTAAAATTGAATTTGTTAAAGACAAGCAATACTGTCTGTGTGCTAGCAGGGCAGAAATGTTTATTGTGGATCAATTTTTTTTTATTTGCTAGAATAAAAATACTTTCATCACCTAAGAAGAATACATCTGAACATTCCATCCACTCAGTAATCACACTTTCCCTGGCATCTTGATTCCCTGTCTGCTAGTGAGCTTGGTTACAAACCTTTTTCTGTCCCATTTCTTATAGATGCTTACACAGTTGTTTCTCTTGTATGAAATTAAGATTGATGTCATGAAAAAAAAATCTTAAAATAGAATTTAAAAACATATAGCTTTTGGACATGGTTTGGCCACGTAGGATCTCTTGGTTTGGACGTACAATTTGAACTTTCTGACTTTTAATTTTCCATTTTATTAAATGAGCGAACTACGGCCCCCCTACCTCACAGAATTATATAATAGTGGGGATCTAATGACAGACTTGTTCCGAAATTGCTTTGTTAATTGCAATGTGCCACGAGACTGGCAGTGAGTGGGAATAGGGTTCATAGTGAGCTGGTGACGTGTCCCCATGCCTCACCGTCTCCTGGTGATCCTCACACGGCCCTGCTCATCCCTCCACTGACCTCTGGAGAGTCAGGCCCGATAAAACCTATTATTGTTGTCAGCTCTGTTCCTTCTCTCATCAGAATTGAGACACTTGGCTCCAAATGGCAATTGCCTGCTCCACTGGTCTGCCAAAAGATGTAGGTTCCCAGTGGTCACTGTCTAGGCAGCCCTGCTTGAAATTCCACCACAGAGAATCTTTGGAGCGGTCATCAATCTTCCCTCCCTCCAGTGACTCCGCTTTAGGCCAGCACACAGAAAGCAAGTGCATCTTACTGGCATTGAACCTGCACACACATCCTGCCGGGAGGATTTGTGCCACGGCCTGCGGAGTTGCCTTATGGTTGAGCTGAATTCATTTTAAGAAACCATTTTAGCAGATCCTGGAAGTTAATAACGCTAAGCTCAGCGCATAGCATGTGCTACCCATGAGCTTCTTAAGGGCTGGCAATGCCTTAAAAAGTACTAAGCTCAGTTCATATTTAATTACAGTGTGGTGGCATTGATAATTTATATACCAAAATGGCAACTACCAGATTTCAGAAGACTCTAGCTTGAATCTGAAGGTAATAAACATATCTGACTTTTACTGAGCAGTCGTGTCAGATTATGTTAAGCACATTATTGTCAGAACTCCTTTTATTCCCTTAGACTGGTTGAATCCACGGATGCAGAATCCGCAGATAGGGATTTTATCTGGTAAGAGGAACTTCATAGAAACCTCTCCCAATGTACTGTGGGAAGAGAGAATTAAGGACCAAACGCCTCTTTCTGGGATTGTGAGTCTTGTGTTCCTGCGTGTCTATTTGTGTGTAATTTGGATCGCTGAAATTTGAAACGCCACTCACTGTCTGGGGAAAAGTATCTCAGGCTTTTTTGACAAAGATAGTTAAATGGACTGTAGGTAATAAAATGATATAATATTATCACCACTTTAATGGACAAAGGACTGTCATTTAAGGGAATTTATTTAGATGATAAAGTAAAATTGGGAAAGGGTTCTTCCCTCCATTTAGCAAGAGCTACAAGAGCAGCCATAGTATTGAACGGCTTAATATTAGTTGCGCTAAAGGAGAAACCTGTAACTCTACACGATGGTAGAAATAGTTGTTGGAGCCTGAGTTGCTGGTGACCATGAATGCCTGGAAATAGCAGTAATAGCATGATTTTTAAGAACACTCCACCTGAATTGATGTAAGTGTGCAATATTTCATGTAATAAATAATACTGAATATGAAGGCAAAATTTTATTTAAATCATATTATTACTCACAATTAGAAATGAGTGGGAAATATATCACTATTAATTATTCCCTTTTAGATAGTAAACAATTATTATTGTTATTGATGATTATTTAGGTGTTAGACATTATACATTTTTCTCCCCAGGTACCATTCATAACCTTAAGATAAAATGTAGTAATCTAACTCCATTACTATCTCAAATAATCATCAAAGAGATAAATAATAGAAAAGATAACCATGTGACAGGAAATACATTTGCTTATATTATTCTTTGAAAAGCATATACATGTATATTCTTTTTCTTAACTGTAAAGGTGATTATGCCTGGTCTTTTTTAAGTAGAATCCACAAAATACAGCAACTTCTTCATTCAGAAAAATGTAGGTGAGACCAACATCCTTGACCAGCAAGGATCAGTAAGTCTGTCTTGACTTTCTGAATTCATAAGATAAATAAAAATAGTTTTCAATCCTACTGGTTTAGTAATTTGAACATGGCTACGTTATTTAAATAAGAAAGTTAAGACTTTTGGAATTATTATTAGAACTTGTAAGCAATTCAACACAATTCCCTTTTTATTATTATTGCATTGAATTGGTTGAGATGGGCACACAGCATTATGCATGATTCATGGAGTGATAAGAAAATTTAAACTTTGACAACAATAAAATCAACATTAATCAGATAAACTCCTGAGTACAAAATAAATAAGAATTTAGATAAAGGCAAGAGCAGTCTGGATGGGTAGGCTCTGTAAAGTTAATCTGGAAAAGACACACTTTGAGCAAGACCATAAAGTGTGGATTTCCCAAAAATCTATGGAGTAGCCATCTTTTAGTGATTCATGTAGATTAAGGGAAATTGATCTATGAAAATATACAGTGGAACATCTGATGATAGACCAAATCATAAAGATTTTTCCAAACAGAAGACCAGAGGCTAAAGCAAGAAAATTGCTTAAGCCCAAGAGTTTGAGGTTGCTGTGAGCTGTGACGCCACAGCATTGTACCGAGGGTGACAGAGACTCTGTCTCCAAAAACAAAACAAACACGCAAGCAAACAAACAAACAGAAGACCATATTTATTAGCTTGAGCACGCCTAGCCATGCCAACTGCAATAATAACAAAATTATTTTTAGGGTTTGTTTTTTTCTTTTTTTGTAAAATAGGGAGAATATAATGCTATCCTGATTGGTAGTACTGATACTATACTGAGGTTACTTAGTGCTAAGGTGATGCTGGCATGACACAAAGTGTAAGGAATCCAAATGGCAATCTATAGATTGTCCCTGAAATTAAGGTTATTAATTCCATTATTATAATACATTACATTTAGAACAACCAAAACATACTCTTCCCAATTATTTAATTGATAGAGCAAGACTATCAGAGGCAGATAAGATTAATGTAAAATCAGAGCCTTCGGGCTTGATAAATAACATTGTGGTGGGCAGAATTTCAGCTCCTGCAAAATACTCTAATCTGCCAAATCTGTGAATATGTTATGTTACATCACATGGCAAGGGGAAGTTGAAGTTGTAGTCACAGTCTGATAAAAAGATATTTAAATGTGGATGAGGAAGATTAAAGAGACAGTATTGGAGTAATAGGATGTGAGAAGGACTCAACCAGCCTTTAAGACTCACTCAGGCTTTCAAGATGAAAGGGGGGCATGAGACTGGGAACGGTGGCTCACGGGAATGGAGAAGGCAAGAATACTGATTTTCCCCCAGAGACTTCAGAAAGGAACGTAATTCTGCACCCTTCTGACACCTTGGCTTCAACTGAATGAGATCCATTTCAGAATCTGACATTCAGAATTATAAAATAATGCACCCACATGGTTTGAAGCCCCTAATTTGTGGTGCAGGGTTATAGGAGTCCTGAAAAGGAATAGAAATACCCTGCTTGTCTTTTTCACCGTCACATCCCTGATGTCCGTACACCGTAAGTACACTTCAGACCCAGGGTGCAAAGGGAACCCTTCCAACATCAAATTGTAATTTCTAAAGTTATCCTACCTTTTTGGCTAAAAAGTGCTTCAATCATTATCATTTCTGGGCTGAAAAGATAGTCCCATGGCAGCCACCAATCACCTTTACTATGGGGTTTAAATGTCAAAGTAGACTCTGGTGACAAATCTCTTCCAGCTCCAAACTTTAGTAATGATGTAAAGGGCAGAGGTCAGCACTAGAGAGAGAGAAAATGATCCTTTCCTGAAGGAGCCCAAAAATGTCAAATGCACCTTCCAAGACCCTTTTTCCTTCTTCATTGATTCATGTCTCGGTTACAGATTAAAGGACTGGTTTCAAGGTATACATGGAGAAATGCTGTTTATAAACAAAGCCATTTCTGTTTTGTAGATCTTTTGTAATACACTAATTACATAGATAGAAAAACACTTACCTGACACCCCCCAGCCATTCTCCAGCCAGCCATGTCCCATAAATGCATACATTCCTCCTTTAAACACAATA
>NW_003852478.1:2345547-2355410 GCF_000181295.1 Otolemur garnettii
CCCTACTCCTCTGAGCCACAGGTGCCGCCAACACCATTAACTTATTCACAGGAAGATCTGGCCACCCTCACCTTTCTACAGGTGCTGCTCTCCAGTGATCCACTTGTTTGGGTATCGAAGTGTAGTCAGAGCAAGTTGTTGCCTTGTGGTTAATTATTTTCCCTTGAGTCCTAGGGCAGAGAAAGGGACTAGACAAGCATATTCATCAAAGGGTGTGTAACTTAAATTCTGAATTGCAATTTGTAGGAAGAGTTTCACTCTTCTCTTTGGAGAGTAAGTATTTCATGGAGAACTGTTGACAAGCCTGACTTAGAAAACTGATAGAAACTGACTTTATTTAATCAAGTTAACAGCATTGTACAGCTATTTATTTTTAGAACAAGGAAACCAGAATGTTATGTAAAATTATTTGCATATTTGTGGAAAATGTGCCAAATGCAACACATTTAAAAATATTCCTTAGTAATTTCGGGTAGATAGCCAGCTATCTGAAATATTAAAAATGAATGCTTATAAAATCAATTCCTCAATTCATCCAAGTACTAAAGGTACAAACAACCAGCTGTCCCATGAAGTAACCACATGACAACCCACTCTTTGTGGTAGACAGGGCACCATACCATTCCCACGGGCTCTGCCACGTGCCCCAAACACCTCCCACCTAAAGTTTCTGGATCAATCCCACTTCTAACTTTGGGGATCAAATTTCAACATGAGATTTGGAGGGGCCAACCATTTAAACCATATCAATATGTGTATGTGTTTGTGAGAAATGTATTTGTGCAATTAATGATTACTTTTTTCTTCTTTTCTAGAGTGGTTAGAGCACTGATGCTTTACATTTTATTTTAGTGACTTGACATTTTAATTTGTGATTTAAAATTGTATAATTGTATTTTATGTCATCTTAATTCTGGACTGTCCTATTCTACAAATCCTAAACTGGTACCACGTCACCTGTCTAAAACGTAGGCAAAGTAATCACTATCTCCTTTAATTGGTCTTACATTTTAATATTTAAAACTACATTCTGTTATAAATGTTTCTCATATTCCTGCTAAGCACTGTTTCTGAAGAATGCTAAATCATTTACATGCATGACTATTTTATTCTTAACTTCACTCTTTACTAGAGCTCAACAGCTTTGTTAACTTATAAGAAGAAGAAACATTCATCGGAATAATAAGTTCAAATAAAAGTAGCATTGTTGTAATTCTCCTAGTGGTTTGTTAATAGAATGAAACCAGACTTATGAAAATTCATTTTAGTTAATTCTTAAACATGGTTCTTTAATACATTTATTGCCATAGGTAACTTATTTTACAGATTCCATTCCATTTCATAATAACTATATTAATATTTTTGATATAAATATTGAATGATTTTTAATAACACTAGCTTGGAAATTATTTGACTACAATGATGCAATTTAATTTACCATTCATTATTACTTTTAAGTGGGCATGTGAACAAGAGAATTCTTGCAAAAAAATTAATAAACAAACTTCTTCATGTATAAGTAAAATTTATTATGTGAAAATCAGCAATGTCATTTAGAAAATGATCATTGGTCACCATTAATTTTGATTTTTTTTTTTTTTTGTAGCAACACATTGTTTGTAGACAGGTTCTGAAGCCAGGCTCTCTGGCTTCATATCCCAGGTGTGTCTCACCCTAGTTCTCTGTTCCTTAGAGAAGTCACTCAACCTCTCTACATCTCAATTTTCTCATTAGTGAAAGAATAATAATAATAGTTACTACTTTATAGACTTGTTCTGAAGGTCAAGTAAGATTTATAAATCTTCTGTAACAATATTAGGGCAAAGAAAGTATTGCGAAAGCATTTACTAAATTATAGTCAATAATTAATGGAGAAAAGGGAACACTTCTACACTGCTGGTGGGAATGCAAACTAATACCTTCCTTTGGAAAGATGTTTGGAGAACACTTAGAGAACTAAATATAGACCTGCCATTTGATCCTACAATTCCTCTACTAGGAATATCCAGAAGAACAAAATTCACACTATAACAAAATTATTTGTACCAGAATGTTTACTGAAGCCCAATTCATAATTACTAAGTCATGGAAGAAGCCCAAGTGCACAATGACCCATGAATGCATCAATAAATTGTGGTATATGCACAAAATGGAATATTATGCAGCCTTAAAGAAAGATGGAGACTTTACCTCTTTGATGTTTACATATTCTTCTTAGTAAAGTATCTCAAGAATGGAAGAAAAAGTATC
This sequence comes from Otolemur garnettii, assembly GCF_000181295.1. NCBI lineage: Eukaryota > Metazoa > Chordata > Mammalia > Primates > Galagidae > Otolemur > Otolemur garnettii. The sequence goes on from NW_003852478.1 coordinate 2,347,798, forward strand.
TAATGTACTTAGTCTTATGATGAAACCAATTTATAGCTTTTATATAAAAGCTATAACCCAATTATAGCATTCTTTTAAGTGTGCTAGAATAGGATTGATCACCCAAATTGTGATCTATGCTGTATATTAGTTAGACACAGTAAAATAATATATACTCTCTTTTGAAGGGGTGGAATGTTCTATAAATTTCTATAAGATCCTCTTGGTTAATAGAATTCTCTCCAATACATGTGAATTTTATGTCTAGTTGTTCTATCAAGTGTTGAACGAGGGGTTTTGAAGTCTCCAATTATAATTGTGGGTATGTTTATTTCTCCTTTCAATTTTTAAAATTTTAACTTCAAATATTTTGTAGCTCTGTTATTTGGTCAAGTACACATTTAGAATTGCTCGATAATTGGAGTAGATTAACCTTTTTATCATTCTGTAATATCTTTCTCCTTATCTTAGAATTTGCTCTGAAATCTACTTTATCTGATAGTTGATTTCTTTCATTTAAATTTTATCATATATATTTTTATTTTCAACCTGCCTGTATTATATTTGAATTGAGTTTATTGTGGACAATAGCTAGTTGGATTAAATTCATTTACAAACATTAGAATTTTAAAAATTAGTCCTGTTGCACCATTTACATTTAATGTAATGATTGACCTGTCCGGGTTTAAGTCTGATCTTTGACCATTTATTTTCTGATATTTTTTCTTTTCTTTCTTTTTTTTTTTTTGGCCGGGGCTGGGTTTGAACCCGCCACCTCCGACATATGGGGCTGGCACCCTACTCCTCTGAGCCACAGGTGCCTCCCTTTTCTGATATTTTTCTCACCATTTTCATTTTTTTCTTTTCCCTTCACCATGTACCTCTTGGTAAAATGAATATCTAATATCTGTAAGTACTCAATTTTGATTTATCTGTGGTATCTTCTAGTATATATAATTGAATGGGTTTTTTTTTGGTGCTTTCTAAGTACCATTTGCTTTCACCTTTATTTCTGAAGGTAATTTTCACCGCATAGATAATTTTGGATTGAAACACTGCTTACCGCATTTGGAGATTCTGTCCCCTTTTTCATAGTTAGTGATGAGGAATCTGCTGCATTTAAATTTCTTTGTGCCTGCAGGTGAGTTGTCATTTCTCTCATGTGCCTTCCAGTTTTTCTGCCTTTAGTGCATAGTAATTTGATGGTGATGAATCCTGGCATGGATTTCCTTAGATTTATTATTTTTCAAGTTCATTTGTTTCCTTCAACTTAGAGCTTAACGTATTTTGCCCAATGTGAGAAATTTTTATTCATCGTTTTTCCTCACTCCTTTGGTCTTTGGTGATGTTAATTCTAGAACATTTGGTGTCGATCTACACACCCATGTGGCTGTGTTCTGTAAGATTACACACACACACACAGACACACAGAGATACACAGACACACAGATACACACACAGAGATACACAGACACACACAGACACACACACACACACAGTTTACTATATTGTTCACGTTGGGAAATTACTGATTTTCTAACTGATACTTTTCACTTTATTTTCAATTCTACTGCTGAGGTCATTATTTTATTTAAGTTATGATTTTTTAGTACTAATACTTCTAACAGTTTTTCTTTGTGTTCTACAATGGTTCCTTGCTAAACTTTTCTAAACAGTCATTCCTAACCAGTTCATAATTGTTCCCTGGGGGGCTTTACGGTGTCTGCTGTAAAGTGGGTATTATGTAATTCTCGCATCTGTGCTGTCTCCGTGCTAGAACCTGGTGATTGTTCCATGGCGGGTTGACATCTTTCTTCTTTTGTCATGGCATGTATTCTATATGAAGCCTTAGTAAAGACATTTTCAGACTGAAAGCAACAACAAAAGCAGAAGAGTGGGGAGAAGATTTGTTCCCAGTAGGTGAAAAATCTGAAATGAAGAAATAATAAAATCAGAGGGCAGCAGAAAGTGGACACCTGTGAGCACAGCCCTCTAAGCAAACGGTGTAAACTGCAGGCAGAGGGGTGACAGGTGACGCAGTCAGCAGGATCAGAGGGACCTATTTCCTTTTGGAGAAAGTAGGCAGACACAGCGCTGGGTCACCCTGCTCAGCCTGCAGGCACCACGGCCCAGTTGTGAGAGGGCTCTGTGCTTTGTACCCTGACTTTTGGGTGTGAGTCAAGAATTATCAATGCCAAACCCACATCAAAGCGCTTTTGCCCATGTTTCCTATTAGAAATCTTATATTTACATCTTTTGCCTATTTGGAGTTAATTTTCGTGTATGGGAAAAGATAACGTCCAATTTCATTCTCTTGGCTCTCCTCTTCTTTTCCACTAAAATGGTCTCCAGTCCATCCAGGTTGTTACAGAGACACTGGATGTCATTTTTCATGGCTGAGCAGTCCTCCATGGTACACAGACACCACGTTTTATTAATCCATTCTTGCATTGATGGGCCCTGGGGCTGTTTCCACATCTTTGTAATTATAAATTATGCTGCTATGAGCATTCAAGTGGAAGTGTCTTTTTGAAATGTTTGTCCTTTAGGTGAATGCCGAGTAGTGGGATTGACTCAACAGGTAGGTCCACTTTTAGTTCTTTGAGATACCTCCAAACCAGTTTCCATCGAGGTTGTACTAGTTTGCTGTCCCACCAACGGTGAAGGAGGGTTCCTTTCCTCCACATCCACACCAGCACTAATTGTTTTGGAAACTTTAGACTAAGTCTTTCTCACTGGAGTTAGGTGTCATCTTATTGTGGTTTTGACTTGCATGTCCATGATGACAGAGGTTGAGCATTTTTAAGTATGTTTCTTGCTATTGGACTGTCTCCATGTGAAGAGTTTCTGTTCATGTCTTTTGCCCACTTCTCAATGGGGTTGGAGTTCACTACTGTAGCTCCATTCTAATTGCTTCAGGATGTTGAACTCTGTTACTGGAGTTTGTTTACTGATTTCCTCTCAGCTGAAACCTCTCTTCTGAACACGGTGCTAATGGTTTGCAGGGCTCCTGTTCTTTGCTGGGTACTCTCCTGCTTAATTAAATGGAAGGGAGGTTCCTAGATGGTGCTGTTCCCCCACCTAGAATGCTGGTGCAGCAGGGGCAGGGCCTGGGCACTGGAGCTTGTAATACAGTTGCTCTCATTTGCCCTGCTCACCTGTGCTTGCCACTGTTCAGGCCTGTGCTGGGTGATCGAGATGGTTACAGTAATTGGGGGGCTGAGTCACTCTCCACCAAGTCTGGCATTGTGGAGATGGCTCTGCTTGGGGTCTCTCTGCAGAACTGATAGTGGCAGCTGCGTGAGGCTTTCTGTGCAGTGTTCATGGATTCCTGGGGCTTTGGGCATTTGCTCACACCAAGCCCCTGGCAGTTGGAGGCCAGGGGGTCCCTGGCAGGACATTGGATCTTAGAGCAGTTGGCTGACCCTCTCATAGTGCCAGAAACCCAGGGTAGGGTCTTGGGGCCCGAGTACCATCCTAAAATCTCCTGTGCAGTGTCCCACGCCGGTTGGCAGCCCTGGAACCACATGGACACAGTCTCAGGCTCGAGAGGTGTAGGGATTTGAAATCAACTGTTGGAGTTTGTGTTACTTCTGGGACATGATGATCCCAGCAGAACCAAACTGTTCAACACAGAGCAAAGAAAAGCAATTAAAATCTTTCACTGACCAGCTTATATAACCATTCTTCTGGTCTTTGTCCTAATGGATGCTGGAGCCTTTTGCTTCTAATATATTCAAGTCATGATACAGAAAAAATTATCTTAGAGATATAATTGTGATTTATTCCTTGTGAATGGTATGCCTTCTTTAATCTCAAAACTGGATGATTTTGATCTTTAATAAAAAAGTTATTATTGACCTATACAATATGTGCTAGAAATATTATTTGATTAATTTATGTAGGATTCTTATTCTTGTAGAAATGTACTATGGTGGCAGTAGATTAATAATAGTAAGGAAAAACATTTTCTGGGCCTTTCATTTAAGAAATTGATTTTCCATAGGATCCCATTTAAAGTCTTATTGTAGAAATAGGCCAACGGCATTTGATAAAGCTAACACTGTCATACGCTAAGAAATCAATCTTGCAGAGAAAGAAATTCACACAAAAGACACATTATTTGATGCAAAGCTGAGTTTTACTGTTGCGTTTCAGGTCAGTGGCTTTGTATACTACGTGACCAAGCTCATCACCCTGTGCAGGCCAGGGCCCTCACAGATAGCCGCATACACAAAGAAAGAAAACTTGGAAATTTTCTGTAATATTAGCTTGTTCAAAGCTTATGGGAAAGTTGTTTTTATTGTATGTGAATTTAACAAGACCTCTAAATTCTGTAAAAAAGAAAAGTTTCCTTAAACTCTGTGATTTCTTCCAATTATCACTTTTTACAGCACAAACAGCGCTATAATCAGCTTGTCCCCTCCCGCCCCCACGGGTCTTTTTGTAATCTCTCCTTTGTACTTAGTAAGAAAAAAATCCTTTAGAAAAGGGCAGGGCTTCAAGATAGGACAAAGAAAAGAAATTGATTTTGTTTTGAGATTATAGATATTAACTACCATTATTCTGAAGCCAAAGATAACTAAGAAAGATCAATGGAAAATGAATACACATTACCAAAGAAAGAAAGTTTATTAGGTCCAAGTTAAAAGATATTTTTCATAGGATACTGAAGAAATTTTCATTAGGATGATTTGAGAGGAGTAAAGATCTTCAAAATATACCTGCTTTTAAGACTTTATTTTCTCTGCTTATAAACAAAGAACAGTTGCATTTACATCTTAAAATGTTGAGAAGTTACATAGTAGATAAAAATAGTTATAACTTCAAGCTCATTCAAGTTGTGAAGTTATTACTATAATTAATAAAATACATATTATTGACCTCCATAATCGAACAGTATTTAATAATTTCTAACCATTTTCACTTTTATTATCTCAAAATTTCACCCACTGTAGTTGTGTGTTGCAGACAATATAGCAGGAATACTCATTTTCAGTTAATAGAAAGAGGAGGGTTTGCAGCCAAGTTGAGATCGTTCTGACACTAGACCAATAATCATTGTCATTGTGGGTCGGGGGCAAAACATTTTCTTTTCTTCACAGGTAACCAATTCCAGTTATAAAAAGTTATAACATAGATTTTCATTCTGACAAATGGCCAGACATCTCTCCACTATGGGGTACCATTTCTAAACAGGCAAATTAAAAGAAACACAGTTTTGGAAATAACAGAGCACCATAGCACATCAACCTTGGGTGGTTCCACCGAAGATTTTATAAACTGTTCAGCAAGTGTGGTGTGATTGAGGCTGTTCTCAAAACTCCAGCTGTCTCCTTTCAGTGACAAAGTTGCATTAAACTCCTCAACACCTTGGAGTCAGATACGATCATACAATTTCTCTTTTAGTTTATTACTCCATCAGCACATATAGAAAGCTCAGTTACTGTCTCTGACATGTCCAACACTGTGCCAGGAGTAAGACATAAGAGAAAAAACAAAAACATAACCTTCTATTTAATGCTTTAGCCTAAACGGTATTCATGTCTACCTCTTATGCTTATACGTTCTTTAAAAAAAATCATTAAAAAAAGGAAAGAAAATAGTGACTGATTCTCATATAAATTGTATTTAATTTTGACCAAAGTACATTACTTAAACATTAATTTTTAATTCAACATGTTAATGTTGTTTATCATATTGCATCCTCATTTATAAGGGAAATATGTTTGTAATTTCCCTTTATAATAATATATTTTCTCCAATTTTAATATCAGGTGTATCCAGATTAAGTAGAATGATTTTGAAGTATTTCTTTTTCTGTTGTCTAGAAGATTTGGCATGATTTTTTAAAATTACCTTTTATTTTCATTTATAAATATTAGTTGTCTATTTTCTTAAAACTTTGGAAAAAACAAAATAAGAAGAAGTTAACTGATCAAAGTATTCTATAATAGACATACTCCTATCTGACAATGTGAATGTTACTTTCTTTGCATTATTACTATTATTATTGCTTAATATTTCATTGCAGCAATCGTCTGATTTCTTTTCTGAATGTATTTATCTTCATTCGTTCTTTATGAGGTTTTTGTTCTCAGTCCTCATGTTAAACATTGTTATTGTCATTAAATTTAGCCTTTTTAATTCTGTGAAGGCAAAAGTGGAAACCTAACATACACATGTATAAAAAAAAAAAAATCATCTGACTGTATCCAACTCCAAGGAGCTGAGTCAGTAAGTATGATGTTTGCTGCAGGAGTTGTCTTTAAGAGGCATATTATTAAGCTTGGTGAAAGTTTAAAAGTAAAATTTAAATAATCTTTTATTTAGGGCAGCACCCATAGCTCAGCGGGTATGGCACTGGCCACATACACCCAGGCTGGTGGGTTCTAACTTGGCCAGGGCCTGCTAAAACAACAATGACAGCTGCAACAAAAAAATAGCCAGGTGCCGTGGTGGGTGCCTGTAGTCCCAGCTACTTGGGAGGCTGAGGCAAGAGAATCACTTAAGCCCAAGAGTTGGAGGATGCTGTGAACCTTGATGCCACAGCACTCTACTGAGAGCAAAATAGTGAGATTCTGTCTCAAAAACAAAAACAAAAAGCACACCTTTTATTTAGACTGCAATAACCTGCACAAAATTGATTCTCTTCATTAAAAGGTGTAATATTTTCTGTGTTATTTCTAGATTAAACCACAGAGCATTTATTTTTGTACATTTTCTGGGGTTTGCTTATAAATGCAGATGAGGCAGTAGGTATAGTCATGGAGAAAGACGAGAGAACAGACAAGTCCGATGTCAGAATCAATGCCCTGTAATTCTGCCTTGACCATGAGACGTGGTTTCAACCTGTACTAGCTAACTAGCCAACTAAGATGCAGACCCCCTCAAAGAACAGAATCAGCAACAATCCGGTTGGACGTGGAATATCCACGGCAGGCTCCTCCATTCAAATTTTACCTGTAACTTCTTTAAGTTCATCTGATAGAAAATCTTCACTGAAATCCTTGTTCTGTGAGCTCAGAAGTTTTTTCTCTGGTAATTTCTTAACTGTCCATTATAATTTTTCACAACATACTTAAAACTCTAGCTAGTTAGAGGTCAATTGGGAGGCTCATGGTAATATTTTATGAAATGTATTTTGTCCTTCGACACCTCCTGAAAATTCATTCTTCAAAAAATTGGTAACTCAATGCCCAGCAATTGGATCCACAACGAAAAAAAAAAAAAAACATATTATGTGTAAATGATGCAACTAAAATAATGCCAGAGATCACAGAAAAGGGAAATGTGTCACTTTCAGCATTCTCTTCTGGAAGAACAGATGGGTCTTCAAAGCATCAAAGCTCAAACAGGAACCATTTGAATATGTGTATCATCAATTGCTGAGGTATTCAGTGGGGTTCCTACAGTGATTAAGCAGCTTACATGCACCTCTAGCTGCTTTTCTGCCAAATACCAATGATAAGGGAAAGCCTATTTTAAAAGCATTGTAGGTATTTTCAATGGTTTCTGGATTATCTGTAAAAGTTCTGATTTAGCTATGTAGAGGGTGCTATGTGTGCCCACCATTAAAGGCATGTCAAGCATTATATCCAAATGCTTAACACATATTAAGCAAAGCCATGTTA
>NW_003852478.1:2355947-2366820 GCF_000181295.1 Otolemur garnettii
ATCACTTCATTGAATGAATGAAGTCAATCTGTTAGCTGTGAAGAAGGCTCCTGAGATTGACCCTGGAGACTTTCCCCAGAGGCACTTGTATAAGATAGGACAATTTACAGAACAAGAGAAAGATTAAAATTAAAAAATCTGTTGGAGTATTACAGAGAAAAAATGGTTGACCAGGTGTTTGATAATCCATCCAATATTTGTTCCACCATTTGTATGAATAAGTATAAAGCTAGTGCTTTCAGTAGGTTTTCGAAATTTCAAAGGCATCATGCCTGTCTGTCCACAGCAGATAAAAATTTCCCTTCAATTCTTTAACCTTTTCTTCACAGATCTAAAAAAAACAGAAATGACATTGTCGACATCTAAGAGCAGTCAGGGTGATCAACAGAAAAAAGAACAAACTTCTCCAGTTGTTCCCAATGAACCGATACTCCCAGAGGAGACTTAGTTTTAGCAACCACACACTGCAGACGCCTGACCAGCACAGTGGGCCGGTGGCGGTGGCGTGAGAGGGTTTCTCTAAGACTAGAAGCAACAATCTTCAGTTGGAAGAAAAATCCACTGGATACAGTGTCGCCCGGTCATGGCAAAACTCCCAATTTGGCTCCCACATCTTAGATACAGTAGCGCAAAATTTAGTAGCGGCAATTTCTGCATCGGCTTCATGAGGCTGGAATCCCCCAGACTCCTTTCCCAGGTTGTGGAGACTTGTTGGCACACCTCACCAACGTGGGTGGAGGCTCTGTCCCTGCCGTGTCCAGTCAACCACACTGATCATCACAGCTGGATCTCAGTTTCCTGAGGCAGCCCCTGATTCTGCTGTGTTTTTGAGAGAACAATGTGTCTACTGATAATGTCTCAAAGAATTTCCTTAGAACTCTTCACCAAAACTTATTCAACACTGCAGCAGGGCTCGGAAATTATTAAGAGTCAAAAGACCTTTTGGGATCGCATGAGATCTCTGTCCATTCAGTGTATGTTTTGCTTTCACAGAAGAATCAAAACGTCAAATAGAGATTTCAGTATCTTTGTTTTCCTTCTCCTCAGGGGTTAGAGGTGAAAGGTCCTCACCCTATTCTGTAACCCCTTCAGCACTGGAGTTCTCAGCATTGCTGTTGTTAATTTTCTTGCTACATTTTTCCCCATATGATAAGTTTCCTCAAAATTCTCCTGTTTCAATGGCCTGATTCGTCTTCTTTCAATTCCTTTATTCATTGATTGTGTCGACTATGTGAATTGGTCTTATTTCAACCTATTACTTAACGAATTATTCTAGATCAATAACACAGATTAGTAGGAACTTATCAAAAACTCGTCTGTGTCGTGAGTGAAGCATAATTTATCAAGTTACAGGTTGCGTGTCCCTTATCAAAGAAGCTTGGAACCAGAAAGATTTGAGGTTTCAGATTTTGGCACATCCATACTTTCAGAAATATTTGCATATACACAATGTATTTGGGGATGGACTTACGGATAAACCTAAACTGCTTTTGTGTGTGTGTTTCACATACACCTTATACACATAGTCTAAAGTATTTCTATGAACATGTTTTAATAACCTTATTCTGGAAACAGAGTTTTACTGCATTTTGACTGTGACCCACCCCGTAAAGAGGTGTGGCATTTTCCACTGGGGCTGTCCTGAATGTGCTCAAAAAGTTTCAGATTTTCTGAGCATTTCAGATTTTGGATTTAAGATTAAGGATTCGCCATCTGTACTTGCTGCTGGTAGTTTGAGTTGGTCATGTACAGAGCCAATATAGAACTTTACTTTAAAAAATGTATAATCTAAAAAAGGCTATGGATGTGATCAACGTTTTGCACCTGGCACACAAATGGACTCTGCTGTTCTATTAGTGGTAGACGAGAGTGCTCTCTAGTCTGCCCTGAAAATCAGTATTTCTTAAGCGTATTAACAACCGGCTTCACCTGCCTCTTAGGAGAGTTCAGGGATACCATTAGTGATTTATGTGATCTCAGCATATATGAAATAATTTGAATACGGTCTAAACTAAACATAATTAAGAAATTGTAAGAACTGGAACACGACCTAAATATTGGAAGAGAGATTTATTTATTTATTTATTTAATATACTATCTATTTCAATCTCCCCCAACCATTGGTCTGGATAATAAAAAAAAATCAATGTATTTAGAAATCCATAATGGAAATAAAATAATAATGAGTGTACAATTTTGGGGCACTGCACTTAGAACCAAAGTCTGACCAAACCAAGCCCATCTCATGTCTGTCTGGCCTCCTCACTAGTCTACTCATGAAACAGAGTCAGCATAAAACTCAGCAGTCTTTTTCTAATGGACTTTAAAGCCCCTTCTATTTTTGCCGGGCATTGCATAAGAACTGCAATTTCCATGAATTCCCACTGTGCAATATTTATTCTATTTGAGCCCGTGTCCTCCAGGTCACCTATTTACCTGCTGAAACCCCGCTGCCTTTGAAGCTTTCGTTGGTTTCACTACATGTGAGAGGATGGAAAGCAGAAAGAGCAAGAATGAAGCTTGATCGTCCCTTTACGTGTTTAAACTTTATTTGATATAGAAAAAAGTGCTATTTCTAGGTTTTTCTGTACATACAACTTTCATATGCACGTACATATTTCCAAGTGAGATATGGTTATGTGAAAAATATATGGCTTTAACTCTACCTTGCTGTTAGTCGACAAGAATCAAATTGGATGCACCCCTGGGTTTGCATCGTGTAGAAGAGCCTTGTACACTACTCGCTTAGCGTGACTAATGTCTGGACAATTTTAATTACATTTATATAGTAGTTCTTGTTTTCTTTCTATTGTTTCAGGTTCATTGAGAATACAAAGAGTTAGGATACACTGTTTGCATTTATTAGGTAAAATCCCTGTTATAATTGTGTCCTGCCCACAGGAGGTAGGCCATATGCCGTAATCCCTGTCCCCCTCTCTGTTCCCCTCTCCAGGCTCTCTTGTTTCCCTGCCTCCCACCATGAAATGATTTGAGTTTTTTTGTTTTGTTTTGTTTTTTGCAGTTTTTGGCTGGAACTGGGTTTGAACCCACCACCTCTGGTGGATGGGGCTGGTGCCCTACTCCCTTGAGCCACAGGTGCCGCTATTTGAATTTTTTTTTTTAATGTGAGTATATATTAGATCATCTTATATAGTAGTTCTTTCATATGGAAAAGTTGAAAGTTCTGTATTTCTAATCCATTTCTAAATGGATTTGGCTATACATATTTTTATATGGATTTTTTCCCCCTGAAAATCTCTGGCTCTTCACATTTATCATTATATGACTATGTGACTTCTGGATTCTTTGTGTTCCATATGAAAATTTTCATTTATAAATAAACATTATTATGAACTGTGACTAAATATCCCAAGAGCACATTTTTATTTTCTATCAAAGTGGGTTTTACCTTTTTTTTTTTTTTTGAGACAGAGTCTCACTATGTCACACTCAGGAGAGTGTCTTGACATCACAGCTCACAGCAACCTCCAACTCTTGGGCCAAGTGATTCTCTTGCCCCAGCCTCCCAAGTAGGGAGGGACTATAGGTGCCCTCCACAACGCCTGGCTATTTTTTTGTTGTTGTTGCAATTGATTAGCTGGCCTGGGCTGGGTTTGAACCTGCCACCCTTGGAGTATGAGGCTGGTGCCGTACGCACTGCGCTACAGGTGCCGAGTTGGTTTTACCTTTATTAATAAAAAAATTGCACAGACTGAGTACATTTTTAAGATTTTCTCTACTAATTGTCCAGAAATATTTTATTTCATAGCCCAAAAAGATGTGGTTAAGAGAACTCTTAGCTTCACCCTAAATGACCATGAACTAATGGTTTGTAACTAAAAGAAAACTCTTACAATGTTTTGACAGTGAATTTGGTCAAGTGTATGTGACTTTGCTTCTAAATTTCTCAACATTTCACATAATGAACAATCATTCATGTAGATATGTGAGCAAAATTCTTTCTCCATGTTTGGCTATCACAGAAGTTGTATTTTCACATCTGGGAACACAGCTCCCTTCACAATAATGACTCTGAGTTTTACTTCCTTGAATGTTCATGAATCATTTAGGTGAGTGTAAAGGTTTATAACATTCTAAAGAAAGCTGAATAAAACCTACAATGCAAAAGGATTAGTTAATATTTTGGATGGCTCATGTAAGGGGCAATAGATACCAGAAAAATGCATAATGAAAATTGATCAGAATGTCCTAAAATATTAGTTACAGAGAAATATTTTGTAGATACTTTTTCCTTTCTCTTTCATGCTCATATTAATATTTTGTCTGTCCTACAGTAGGTCCTGAAAGTAACTCTCCCACTGATTATTTTTATTGCTTGAATACTTATTTTATCACATAATTCCCCATATAAATGCTACATATCTCCATTTGGGAATAATTTCATTTGGAAACTGATGGACCATTACTTCTGGTACATGTTACTAGCAAAGTGCAGTATTAGGCACTGGTATTCTTTTGTTTTCATTCCGTTTCTTGAAATCCTATAGCCCTTGTTCCTTAGAAACTGTCCCTCTGCGCCCTCATCTCTCATCACATCCAGCAAGATCCAAGGAAGGTGAGGAGACATTTGCAGAAGTTAACAGCACATGCTTCGACTCCTGAACGCTGGAAGGAGAGCAGAATGTCACAGTGTTTTTCAAAGGGAGGGTCCTTCATGGAGCATTCGTGTTATGCACCCAAAGTTCAAATTCATTTTCTTTCTTTGCTGCACTCACAAAGTTCTGTGGCCTCTACTGATCCCAACCTTGACAGGAATCACTGGAATGATACCTCTTCTCCAATATTCAAAATTTATTTTCCATTAAAGTTAAGTTTTCAGAAAATAAGTCAAACTAGATTTTACATAAAAATAACAATTTTAGCATGAAAATATTATTTTTCTATTCTTTTTAAAGTAATTTGTTCCATCACATTGTGAACATTAGATTCCTTTTTAAAAAGTTTTAAATTCTTGGCTCGGCGCCTATAGCTCAACCGGCTAATGCACCAGCCACGTACACCTAAGGTGGCGGGTTCCAATCCCCAGCCTGGACCTGCCAAAAACAACAATGACGGCTGCAACCAAAAAATAGCCGGGCATTGTGGCGGGCGCCTGTGGTCCCAGATACTTGGGAGGTGGAGGCAGGAGACTTGCTTGAGCCCAGGAGTTGGAGGTTGCTGTGAGCTGTAATGCCACGGCACTCTACCCAGGGAGACAGCTTGAGGCTCTGTCTCAAAAAAAAAAAAAAAAAAAGTTTTAAATTCTTGCATTGTGAATTATTAAGAAGGCAATGCTTACCTATAATCTGTCAAACAATCAACAACTGAGGGAAAAATTTAATTTTAAGTTTTCGTCTATTGAGAGAAATTATTCTACCTATAAATGACTACCACTATCAATATTATTTTTTATAAAAGGAGCTCCTTTTATTTTAAATCATCAGTTCAGGACAGAATGTGATTCAAGTTTTGTGTATAGGGTGAAAAAACTCCCATGGATTTCATTCTCCATCATTTGAAGGTAGTTTCTAGCTACACAAATTATTTTCAAATACTATGTTTTGCCATGAATAATGTGCACTTTTTCCCACCTCTTTATTTTCAGTTATCACAGAATTTGTGCTGTGTAGGTATTTGACGTAGGTATTGTGTCACGTTACTTTTGGAAAAAAATATATTTATTATTGAGGTGGCAGTAAATTTACATATTCACAATCTTGTGAATGTGTGTGTATAATGGTCATATCCGAATAAATACATTTCCATGCCAGTTTCCATTTCACATATTTTCTTACATATTTTTTAGGGCTTCTGTAAATATTTCCTCATAAGTTCCCAGATAAGTGCTCAATAAATATTTATTAAAAACATATAGGAAAAACAAAGTCCTAAATGTTTTTTAGTTTCAAACTTTACAAATACACATGAGTAGATGGATAATAATTTTGTGTTGTTTACCAGTTGTGAATCTGAAGAGTTGGCTGAATATAACCTTGGGAGAATGAAGATTATAAAATGATGATTATAAAATTATTGGTCTGGCATTTATTAATGAGAGAGAGATCACACAACATCTACTGTGGCTATTTAAAAAGGCAGTGTAAAAGAAATGACAATTTTGGATGTTTGAACATTTAACACTGAATGGGATTGACCACTGGGAGAAACTCCAAAGATTTTTAATTCTATAATGACTGGCAGTTCAGCTGAGGCATCACTTGGGCCTGTAAGTGCCAGGAGTTTGTGTGGCAACAGTTGCTACCTAGTTGCTACGTGGATATGTAGTAACAAAGTTTCAGACTAAACACTGATTCTGGGTAAGGGGTTTTTCCTTAGCGGCATCACATGCTGGAACCTTCAGGGTGTTACTGTCGTTTCCATCCCCTATGAAAGCTAAGGTAAACACGCACACACACACACACACACAAATGACGGGGTTTGGGATGAGATCCTCACTGAAGGCGACACCTGCTCTGAATTATGAAGTCACCTTCTCTTTCTTTTCTCAGTGCTTCTTCAAGGACGCGTGGCGTCCGTAAGAATGTGGACATGCATATTCACGCTGTGATGATGAGGACATACCTCGTTTTAATTACGAATTCTTCTTGCTATGTGTCCTGCATTATTTTTGGTAGGTAGCACACCACGCTGTGAAGCCTGTTCGCTCCACGTTGATTCCTCCACTCGAATTAGCAGTGCAGGAAAGCCCAGGAGCTCCTAATTTCCTCCAAGAGCGTCACCACCAGGTGCTAAGGAACTGGCTTGGCTGTGGGCGGCTCACTTCCATCTCAAATGACTTCCTACTATTGACTCAAATGCTAGGTATGTCAAACACGACCTTAAAGAAATTGAATTTTATAATCTTTTATTGAATACAATTGTTTTCTTCTCATTCATTATTGCCGGTGATATCTTTCCAGCTATGGATGGAAAATATTGAATACATACATCCAAAAGTTAAAAGTGCTATAAATATATAAATGTATATAAGAATTACCCCGTAAAAATAAGAAACATATGGGAGGAAATGTTAAAATTATTTCACATAATATGTAGACTGATAACATCTAACGGTGTTTTTCGTGGTCTTTCAGTAATTATTTATTTCTACCCACAAATATAAAGCTTCAAATCTAATGAAGAATTATTTCTGTCTCCATCACCCTAACAGAACAGACAAATCCCAAACATACCTGATACATTCAACATATGTTAAGCTCCTCTTTCCTTAATTTTGTTGCTTCATTTAGGGGGAGTCTGGTTAAATATGCAAAAAAAATATATTTTTTTTTGGAAAAAATAGTTCCTTTTTAAAATGAAGAACACACTAGAAAATATTCTGTGTTTAATTGCAGCAAATCATTTATAACATTTTCTCCTGTAAACATTTCTGTTTGATTTGATTCAATATCTACATTTTCATTTGTTTTGAGGTGTTCATTCTTGTCTACAACTAACGTTGTCCTTTTGAAGACAATGCCTCATAATGAAATAATGTGATTTACCTATTTAGAAACTCATATAAGACAATTTATGTTATTCTTGGTTTACACGGATTTCACATTTTACTAGGAGGTCATCCAAAGAAAAGTGATGTTATTGTTTATATTCTTGTAAACAATTGAATGTGGTTGACTGAAATAAAAAAATTGCCTTTGCAATAATTTTGTACCTTGAATAATTAAAAATTTTAAAAATGAATTCACCTGTTTAAAACAAGTATTTTCGTGAAGTCATAAATCTTTCATTTAGCATTTTTAGCAACAAACTCTAAAATATTACGAAGTGACTCTGTCAAATCTCTCAAGGAATCTGGGAAATAAAGTTGTGATGAGAGAGGTCAGGTAGCACTCAGAGGAGGGAACTAATTCAGGGTGTTCGAAAAAAGCTCAGTATTCAGTATAAATAATGTAACTGAGCTTTTTTTTTTTTTTAAATTAAATTTAAAGAAAAGAAACTCCATGATGAGCAAAATACTACATTTCTAAGTAGAGGAGCGGACCCTGCATTTTCATGACGCAGTTGTTCTCTGCTCACTGCCCTGCTAATAAAAACACACGTCTGATGACTTTTTTAGAGTCCAGAGTGCTAACACTTACACCCTGGAACCTCTCTCTGGTGACTTTTTTTAAAACAAGCATTCAGATAGATTTGGCATTAAGACGTCCAAACAGTAAATAACAAAATTATGGCATTAAAAATCACAACCATTTGTGGTAACAATAACAAAAAAGAGAGACTGCTGATAAATTTCATACGTCTATTCTGAGATTAGAGAAGTAGAAATTGCAGTTGGGATTTTTAAAATTTTTGTTATATTTATGTTTTTATACACATAAATGATGCAATGGTCTCGTCAAGCAAATTAACATCATTTCACATAGTTACCCTATTTTTGTGCGTGGCAAGAGCACCTAAAATATTATCTTCTGGCAGATTCTAACCATAAGATGTTATTCCTAGCGATCGTCCTCATGTTGCCCGTCTGAACCTTGAGACTTGCTCATCTGACGACACATCTCTGAATCTGCATCTTTGACCACTGTCTCCCGCTTCCTCCTCCATTCACCCCTGGTAACCACTGTTTTATTCTCTCTGAGTATTTGACTGTTTTCTTTGTTTTAAAATTACACACATAAATGAGATAATGCAATATTTTTCTTTCTGTGTCTGCCATACTCCCCTTAGCATAATGACCTCAGGTCCATCCAGGTTCTGGCAAATGACAGGATCTCTTTCCTTTTTTGAGGCTCAAAAATACTCCATTGCAGATTCGTGCCTGTGTATGTGCATATAAATATGTACACACATACGTGTATCTCTCAAAATGTCTTTATTTGTCCATTCACAGACACTTAGTTCTTTCCATATTTTGGCTATTGTGAATGATTTTTCAATGAACATGGTCATGCAGATATCTTTACTAAGTTGTGATGCTATTTCCTTTGGGTGTTAAGAAAACTCTTTATACATTTAGTGGGAACATAAATTTGTGTAGCCACTGCAGAAAACAATATGGAACATCCTAAAGAAATTAAAATAAAACTATCATCTGATCCAATAACCCAGCGGTTCTCAACCTGTGGGTCACAACCCACAGGAACTGTATTAAAGGCTCACATCATTAGGAAGGTTGAGAACCACGGCAATAACCAGTCTTTTGGATAATTACCCCCACATAAATAATTCTGTAAACACTAAATATGATAAAATCCATTGATTGGTGTCCATTTGCTTTCTCTTCAATAATCCTTTATGTAAAAATAATTCATATTCACGGTTTGTCCACGTTTTAAAATATATAGCTTAATCACACAATTGAATGTTTATGTGGGGAATAATTTATCATCCACTAATCTTTACTTACTCACCTTTGGTTTTATGCTTACCAAAAAGAATCCTAAATTTTTTTTTGCAGTTTTTGGCTGGGGCTGGGTTTGAACCCTCCACCTCCGGTATATGGGCCAGCGCCCTACTTCTTTGAGCCACAGGTGCTGCCCAGAATCCTACATTTTTACTCCAAAAATTATCTGAAAATTTCAGTCAACCAAGAAATCCGATCATTAAGGGGCAGCCAATGGGATCCTCTAACCACGGTGTAAGAGGGAGCAGAATCACTTAATGGAACCCGAAGCAGGACATTTCAAACACCTTTATATCCAATTAAACATTGACTTTATCTTGAATTTTCAATCTAATTTTCAATTATTCTGTACAACTGCACAGAATATTTGGTCTTTTAACAAAATTCTACTGTTGCGGTTTAAAATTCTCTTGAGTTTCATGGGTAAAACTGTATTCAAAATTGCTTAAAAACAGAAAGTAGCACATTTAGGAAGTAAGAGGACTCAGACTGGGACTGTGCTAAATACGGCACTCTTCATTTAGTAAAGAATTACTAAAATAGAGTCCCCGGTCCCCAGTGACAGTCAGAGATAGTAGAAATGACTTCACTGAAAGTGGCCGGTTGCCGTAGAAACAGGTGCATTGACTGCGGTGGTGACAGAAAGGAGCACGTCTCCTGAGCTAACACAGGCTGCAGAAAATGACTATCTTTGGGCATCTCTGTTCTCCGAGTTTTCTGTCCTAATAAAAGATGGAGAGATTGAAGGCTGGACTAGAATGAAGACATTACAAATGAGAGAATTCTTTTTGACCTCAGCTATTATTAGCAGAGGGTGACTCAAAAACCGTGTGGTCCCAGAGATGGGGCAAATATTCAGTCAAAAATGTAAAGCTGAGGTGGGAGAGGAAATAGATTTTAAATTGAGTGTGTGCTTAATTGATTGGGGTGTGAATGCCTACAGTGCAGCCAGCTTCCCTGGACACCCATCTAAGAATAGAAGAGTTGAGAACAATGCCAGTGAGTCTGTGTACACAGTCTCCAGTATTATTGTCACATTTTAATATGAGCGGGGCCAGCACATAGAGTCAAAGGCTTTTCAGCAAAACCCAGCAACTGAAAGAATGACGCCTGTAAAGTTCTAAAGCCCTAAGCAGCTCCATGTTATCAATGTTTCTAACCCTGTTCTGTTCACACCCAACATTCCAATGTACAAACGCACACGCAAACAGCAGCTAATAACTGACGCTGCAATAAGGGAAAGAGCACGAACAATGAGCTCACTCAGACCAGGTGTGGGATTTTAGCTACGAAGCCAGTTGCTCCTGGTTTGGGAAACTTTTGTGAAAATTTTCTGTTCAGGCTTTCTACTCAGAATAAAATTATCAAGTGAATAATGCTTACATTATTATTATTATTTTAGAGACAGAGGCTCACTGTGTTGCCCTCGGTAGAGTGCTGTGGTGTCACAGCTCACAGCAACCTCCAGCTCTTGGGCTTAGGTGATTCTCTTGCCTCAGCCTCCTGAGT
>NW_003852478.1:2367222-2376262 GCF_000181295.1 Otolemur garnettii
TGATTTTATATAATGATGTTTTTCTGACACTTTGCACATCTTTCTTTCAATAAAAATACTTTGAAATGATGATGTATAAAGTAGACAAAGGCCAAGTTGTCTTAGGTAAACCAGGAATGGCAGACTGGATCCCCCAAGTGCTCAGATCCCCTTGCTGCTCCCAGCAGCCTCTGAACAGGCTTCGTGGTAGCCTCTGTGAGATCAGCATGGTTGGAAACCAGTTTAGAATGAGTTTTGACCCTTTTCTGTGTAAATTTCTGAGTGGTTTTGGAGCTCTGAAAACCCAATAATAGCTTTCTTTTAACTTCAAAACAAATAAAAAGCATAACAAACACGTAAGCCATATGTGGTTGTGGACACCAACTTGGAGGAGAGAAACTCCTTGTAAAACTAAAGCATTAACCAAGAAGGAAAAGATCTGAGCAAAACCACCGCAGTGGGAGAGAGACTGGGAGCAGACAAGTTCAAAGTGAAGGTGAGATGTCGAGGCTGGAGCCTGTGGGAAAGGCGAGCGTGAAGGTCTCTCCCATTTGCATGTCGTACTCAAAACACTGTATCTCAACAAAGATGAGGCTGAGGTCGTGGAAAAAGATCACTCCTGCCCCAGCACATAACAGAAAAGGAACTGGGGGAGTAACGCCTCTGACCTCACCATCTCTCTATCCTCTGACGTTCTCCAGACTCAATAGGATAAATAAAAAGCAATTAGCAGTCAGCACCTCACCTTCACTTTGAACCTGTCTGCTCCCAGTCTCTCTCCCACTGCGGTGGTTTTGCTCAGATCTTTGCCTTCTTGGTTAATGCTTTAGTTTTACAAGGAGTTTCTCTACTCCAAGTTGGTGTTCACAACCACACAGTGGCTTATGTGTTTGTTTTGCTTTTTATTTGCTGTTTATTTATCAATTAGGGCCAGAGAGCCCTAATTATTCTGTCCATGGAGGCTTCAAGTTCCAGGGTACAGAGGATGGAAAAGATGGTTTTAAAAAGGATCTGAAAGAGCAAATGAAACGTTCAACACGACTGCTAATTGCAAGGTACTCTGGATATTTTATGCGTCTGTGATGTCATTTCATATAATCCTCCAGCAACCCCCCCCCGACATTCTTTGAAAGTAAACTAGCTTTGGAAGCTTTTCTTCTTATGCTATAATTTACATAATATAATGAGTTCACGGATCACACTCTTATTGGCACTCTGAGTTGCCATAACAATCTTTCATTTTCAACATATCTTGAATGTTTTCTTTTAACTTTGGGCTGCATAATTTCCACTTCACCTCTGTACCCATGTGCCATCTTGCTCTTTCAATTTCCATAACTAACTTTCTCTGCTCTCTTTGAATAATGTTCTGTGTATAAGCATGAATAGTTTTATTCATAAATTATGATTTCCCTCTTGTCTGATAAAAATGATGAATCCAAAACAAAATAAATATTTTAAGAAATTATCTGCTCCAGAATTTCCTTACTTTAGATAACGAGGTGGACATATATTGATATAGAATTTGCTCTGCAAAGCAAACTATTTAATGACGTTTTCATCACCTGCTAGTTATTTGTACCCTTCAGCGTCCTCATAGCTATTTCCAGCAGATTAGCACATAGATTTTCTCTCTGCAGAAACTTTAATCTGCATCTAAGCATTATATCTTCTCCAAATATGTGTTATCTTATCTCAGTATTTTCCAGGTAAAGTAAATGAGTGTTGGCAATGCTAAGCGTGTTTCCCAAGACTGTCATCCAGCAAAAAAATGACAAAGTAGCAATTCCAGCCAGATTTACTATCTCCATAATTTGCAGTTCACATTTATAAATATCTGAGGTGCATGAATGCAGATTCTTCCTATCTCACTGTTAGAGGTAAACATTGGTCATTATTCAATATGGGTATGATAAGAAATCCCTGAGTTTCTAAATATTTGTAAAAGAAAACAACTGCTCCTGGAAAGAAAAACAGCAGACACATATTTACCTTATCAGTTCTTTACAAGAAAATAATTGAACAGCAAAGAGAGATATAATAGGTCACCTCAAAAAGGACAGCATTGACAAGAGACCCTGGCATGATAAGAGCAGTGATAGGATGAGCTTGCAATTGTTGTCATCTGTCATACTGAGAATACAAATAAGGATGAGACTCAGAAAAACGAAGCGTGCAGGCAATGCTGGGTTTAAACTATAAGAGCTTGCTAAAGCTTCCACTGAGATTTGCTCTGGAAGTATTCTTTTTTTTTTTTCTGTTAAAAGCAATTAAATAACTCAGCAACACTGGTATGGCAGATACAAATGACTCCAGGTCTAGCAATAGAGGGCAGACCTCATTTCAGTAATCAAATGGAAATCTCGTGAGCATTATAAAAGTAACCAGAGCAGCTGCCTTTGAATTTTGCCAAAGAGACAGATGCTCTTGGAACAGGCCATTCCAGCGCTGCCGCCAGAGTCCCAGGAGGGTGCTATTGTCACACCATTCCACTTGTGTTTTATTATTTTACTCATTGTCACATTTTACTCAGACCATTAACACTTTGATGGAAATTAAATGCCATGTGTTCACATTCGACTTTCACTAGCCAGTGTCATTCTATGTGAAATATTCTCATCTGAGATGCATTTTACCCAGGTTTCACCAAAAACACTCCCTTTTAAGCCACTGAAATGTTATTTCTTTTTTATTTTGCACCAGTGTTTTAAAGGACAAAGATCTTCTATAAAGTTAAAAGAAAAGTGTTCAAACCTGTGGTTACCAGTGTGCAAAGCCAGACAACTAAGTTGGCGAACTCATCCTGGAAACAGTGCTCCATCCCTCCTTGCTGAAATCACTACCCTCACCTCTGAGTCTTCCCCTGGTCTGTCCTGTGAATGGTATATCTTTTTATGGAAGTTTGGTAAGATATGACTGGCAAATGGTATTTTCTTAGTCCATTCTATATTTGTATACCAAGGAATGGGCTTTCAATGACTGAGACTTACTGGGACAGAGAAAAAAATCGTATAATAAAAGAATTAAGAGCAGGTGAAAGAAAGTCAATTTCTGTCTCTCCTACCATGTTTCCCTGAAAATAAGACAGTGTCTTATATTTATTTTTTTCTCAGGAAGACACACTAGGGCTTATTTTCAGGGGATGTCTTCCTCTGCACACTGAAATGCATGGCGTGCCTATGCAGATACACGGCATAGCCACGCCCATCACTAGGTCTTATTATTGGGGTACGGCTTATATTTAACAAATGCATAGAAATCCTGCTAGGGCTTATTTTTTGGGTAGGTCTTATTTTCGGGAAAGGTGGTAAGCCTTAATCTGTAAACTCACATACTTATTTGCAGACGTAAAGAGGGAGGTGCTGATAAATAGACATTACTCCTCATGTAAATCTAAAAATATGTATTTGCCTATTATTGGTTAAATTAATAATAAAAAGCTTCTCTCCTTTTCTAAATATAAAGACATTGGAAACGTAACAGAAACATACATAATGATGTTATATTGGTATTCTAGGGAAATTTTTACAATTTACATTTTCATTTAATAGTATGCACTAGTTTAAACATATAAAATTAAGAAACAAGAAAACCATTGAGTACTGGAACACAAATGACAGCCACATGAACTTATTACATGAACCAAAGCTCTAATAGAGGAAGATTTATTCTGTACACACAAAGTCACAAAAGAAACTTAGGTCACACAGTAGATGACATGAAACTTTAAATGTGAAAACGTAAATGTGGATAAACTAACAGATGTAAAAAAAAAATGCTAGTCATGAAAAATATTTGCTCTTAATTGAGAATTCAAGGCTTGCCTTAAAGAAAAATATGTTCCTCAAGTAGTTCATATTGATTTCCTATTACAGTCACCACAATTAGTTCACTGTAGATTAAATAACTCACAAAGAAAAAAAAAAGGCCCTGCATATACTTGTTGATATTAACCTCTAATAATTCCTTTGTCATTTTAGTTTAAAATATTAAGGGGTTTCAAATGCCTTTCTTACATGGACAGACCACATCAAGTCAGGGCTTTCAGTGTGCCTTCCAGCAGGACCCGAAAGGTCATTTTGAGCCCTCATCCTCCTCTCATCTTCGTCCTGCCTTAGTTTTGGGGAAAGATGAAAGTTCTTTTACAACTTTCTGTGACCAAGGGTAACCAACATTCAGCTCCCACTTATTGACTGTGAACTATGTACAAAGGATTAAAAATAAGTGAACCAGTGTAGGGTAGAACTATCTGAAACATCAAAAACAAAGTTATTCATTTTGAATTAGTAGATTAACTTCAGGTATGGAAGTATTACTTCTGTTGATATTTATACCAGTTATCTATTGCTGTGTAATAAATTGCCTTAAAACTTCTTGGTTTAAAACAAAAAATAAATATTACGTGATATCTCACAGTTTCCTGGGAACAAGGGTCTAAGCACAGGGCTGTAGTCATTGGGACTGAGGTCATATCTGAAGTTTCACTTCTTAATCAAGCTGTTGGCATAATACAGGTCCTCACCAGAGGTGGGCAAGCAGGGTCACATGACCCTCTTCCTAGAGCAGCTCACAACATATCACTTGGTTTTTTGTAAGAGTGAGGAAGTATGAGAATTAAGAGCAAGAGAGAATCAGAGTTTTTCACATAGAAGAAGGGTTTCCAGTTACTAGATCACCACTTTTTTATGTCTCAGTAATACTCCACGGTACACATATCCCATATTTTATTAATCCATTCATGTAACAGTGGGCACTTCAGTTGTTTCCAGATCTTTGTGATTGCAAATGGTGTTGCTCTACTTGGTTTGAGTGGAGGTGTCTTTTTATAAAAGGAGTGAGATTGCTGGATCAAATGGAAAGTCTACATTAAGTTCCTCGAGGTATCTCCGTAGAGCTTCCACAGAGCTTGTACTAGTCTGTAGTCCCACTAAGAGAGTATAAGAACTACTTTCTCTCTGCACCCACTGAGTGAAACATCACAAGAATGGGCAAGCGAGTACACATGTACTCAGTACCAAACTGGAACTAATCAACCAACACTTGAGTGCACATAGGAAAGCAAATTGCAATAAAGGTCAGGCTGGGGGAAGTAGGAGAAGAGGATGTGCAAATCCACACGCACTAGGTACAGTGGACAATGTCTGGGTGAAAGGCACACTTGTACCTTTAATTCAGTCTGTACTGAAACAAGCCATGTAAACAAAACGTGTGTGCCCCCTAATATTCTGAAAGTTTAAAAAAGAAAATGAAATGATGTGAATGAGTAGAGCTAGCCCACACTGAAGGGGGGAGAATTATACAGGTATTTGAAAAAGAAGAGACAGAAATTATATGGAACCAATTCACAGGTAGTTTATCACAGAATTGCAATGACACAGCAGATACTAAGTATTCAACATTTTGAATTTTCTTTCATGACCATTGTTTTAGATCAAAAGATTGCAAAATTTGGTTGAATTGCTCAATTGATGTTCATATTTTTTATTAGAAAATTAAGATTCTACCAAGTTTTACATTTTGAAATAATTTCAACCATATGAAATGATGTCATCATAATGCTTTATATCTCAATTAGAAAGTGAGTGCTGTGTTCCAAAGATGTCCAATAACTGTTTGTTTTCTATAATTGTTTCATAATTACATTCAGATAGAAAAATTAGATAGAAACAGAGTCATAAATACAGGTTGTGAATAACACAGTAATTAATATTTTGTAGCCACTTTCTAAATTCCCATCTGCTTGGTTTCTTCAACATTATCAATTTATTGATTGTGCTTATTATGTTAAAGTAAAAATTATACCATAATAAGTAGCTTCTACTAAATTTTAAGGTTAGAGTTGCTTTCCTGAGTTCAGATAATATAAAGTGTTTACATAGCTTTATCAGAATTAGAATATTTAATATTTATATTTATACATGGGAAAGAAAACTAGAAATATAGTTACCTAAAAGTATTCCAAATATTGCTGCACTGGGGAAAAATGTAGTATCGTAGTATCGACATAAGATAAACCTCTTGTGTCATCTTGTCCTAAACTATCATTCTTTAAACAAATCTATACTCAGTCAGAGAACTTTACAGATACAAGAGCACACAAATATTTCCATTACATGATTTTTATTTTTAAGGTCAAAATGTTTACTTTATATCATAAAAGAGAAAAAGTAGTTATTTTTTTTCTAGGCAATAAGCAATCCAGACTTTGTAGGCCTTATACAGAAGTGAAGCTTTCTAAACTATAGTCAGATAACATAAGCCACCAAGCTATTTTCTTTTTAATATTCAAATACTTTGGTGATGATTATTTTGTCGTTCAAGATCTATGAAGATTTGGATGATCTGAGTGACGTGTTGTTGTTGTTGTTTTGTCCAGAGCACCTGTTGAAGAATGAAAAAATTTCTTGAGATGACAAAGCCTGTATATAGAAGAAGTTAGAGATAAGAGTTGAAAAATATCAGCTTGATTCAGGATTTATCAATACAATACAAAGAGTTTGTTAGATAAGCAAGTGGAAATGTTGCACGGGCATTTAAGGAGAACAACACCCGCAAGCATCACCACACACAGTCTATACAGTAAAGACCCAAGGAGATCATTTTGGATATTATTACACAGAGGGGTCATATTAACAAAGAAAATCAGCTATGCAGAGTGGATAGTATAGTCAGCAAATCAGCTATGCAAGAGTGGATAGTAGTCAGCAAATCAGCTATGCAAGAGTGGATAGTATAGTCAGCAAACAGAGTAGTATCCAAAAGGCCAAATTAAAGATGTGTTTCAGGAATCTACAACCACATCACTTATCATTCAGGTATCTATTACATGTACAGATGAAGACTGACACTTGACCTTGAATATAATGATATGGATGCTATTGTTGAAACTGACAGAGTATATTTCATTGTAGTAATGGGGACAAAATTCTTACTAACGCAAAATTGAAGAAGACAAAATGGGACATGGCCAGGAACACTTTTTACCTTGACTTTATTTTTATAGTTATGTTGTAGCGGTGAATGCCTGGATGTAATTGATTCTTTCTGAAATAATAACAGTAGTTAGAGATAATAATCTTAGAAAATGTTGATGATTTTTTATTAGAGTAAATCAATGAAATATGAAAAGGGACAGACAATAGCAAATAAACAAAAGCCAATGCTGGTTCTTCGAAATGTGTAGCATGATTTTTAAATCTTGGGTAACATTAATACAGGGCAAAAGAAAGAAAATATAAATGAATTAAATTAAGTAAATTAAGTATAGATCATGTAAAATAGCTCCTGATACATTTGTTTATAAAATAATTATAAAGGAATATTATAAGAAATTCCATCTTTACAAATTTATAAATCTATTTGAAGAGAATAAATTTATGTGAAATCATAAACATCAAAATTGAGAAGAAAATAAATAAATCCTTAATAAATGACTAACTTTCCTATCACTAAAAATTCATTTAAACTTCACAGCCCTGCTCTAAAATTCCTGAGTTCTAGGTGTCTATTTTTTTCCCAGTGAACTTCACTTACTGTTTAAGGATTATATATACATTCCCTTTATAATGCTTGGAGGCTTTTTTCACTTGTGAATGAATATTCATATATTTCAAATAAATTATTTGGTTAACTGAATCCCATGGTTTATTAAAAATGCATTATAAATTTGAGCAGAACACACAGACACAAAGCACAAACCAGCATGTGAAGAAAGAGCTCCAGCCAGCGAGAAGAGCTCACGAAAGGACTGAGTTAGGAAAGATCTTTAAACATTCAAGGAAATAAGAAAGGAAAGCTCAGTGGGTTCCATCTACCCAACACCGCTTGAGCTAACAAGCTACAAGTAATTGCAGTTTCAACATGAGCTCATGTGTGCTGGGCGCCTTTGATATGTCAGTATTTTTCTGAATCTTATTTTTGGATGATTGCTGAGATAAAAGTAAAGTATTTTGTTAAAATCAATGTGGAACAGGAATGGCGGTGTCCAATTTGAATCCAAAATTTACCAGGTGCCATATCTGACACATTCACCAAAGAAAAGGCAGAGACAGGCCTGCAGTTTTGTGTCTTGGTTGGTGAAAAACTAGAGCTGAATAAAGCATCAGAAGAATGGGGAGGCACCTGTGGCTCAAAGGAGTAGGGCGCAGGCCCCATATGCTGGAGGTGGAGGGTTCAAACCCAGCCCCAGTCAAAAAAATTAAAAAAAAAAAAAAAGCATCAGAAGAATGGCCAGATCATGCCTCTTATGAATGTCTCAGGATGTGCACTTTTAAATCCTTCCCGTGGCTCAGAAGACAAACTCAGTGAATGCACAGAGAATTGAACACAGACAGCCAGGTCTAACTGAGTATTCGAATGCTGTCCATGTCGTTGACTATCTACCACAAAAACTTATGAATTGGGAGGGAAGGTATCATCTAGTTTCCCCAGAAGTAAAGACAATTGAAACTAATTGTGGGATTTCTAAATAAGAATTCAAATGTTCATTATAATTGACTATAAAATCACAATACTTAAAGACCATAAAAAATAAAATTCCATAGTGGGAGTTGGATGAGGAGAACACTGATCAGAAGGCTTATGCCGATTATAGTTACTTTTTACATTTAATAAGGTTATAACATCTAACACCATGGCATTAAGGCAAAAGTTAAAAACAATGAATTACAACACATTTCGAAAAACAGTCTGTTACTTTTACTTCACATTGTACTACATACTTATAGATGCACATATACGTAATTAATGGAAAGGGGAACGTGAGTAAATTCACTTTGGAAGACATTTCCTTTCGAGTAAAACTTGGATGCTTGAAAGACGTATTTAGGAACACTCTTCCAAAATTCCTCTCTTCTCATTTGTATTCTGTTCTGTTCTGTTTTTCTACGTGAGTTGAGGACGACTTCCAGAAGAAAGAAATAGTGGGAAATAGTACAGTGTAGCAAAGAAGACAAATTCCGAGTTAAATATACTAGCTCAACACAATGATTATGCCATTGAATACAGAACTTTAAAGTGCTTTCATTTCTATTGGGACTGATATTACAGAAATGTGCCATCC
>NW_003852478.1:2377432-2382324 GCF_000181295.1 Otolemur garnettii
TATTATCTAAGAGGTGATTGAGAAGACCTCACAAAAGATCTGATTGCAAATACTTTTACATGAATAAAGAGAGATCTAAGAAGACAAAGTGAACACGAGAGAGGAAACTGAAGTGTAAGTGTCCCGTGTTGTGGGACACTAGACATAATTCAACAGTTAAATTGGAAAAGAATAGAGAAGGACAGAAGTGGAATAATCTAATTTGTCATGTAGGCAATAAGTGGGACTTAAAAGATGCCGGTACAATAAACACGTCAGATGGTAAAAAGAAAAAAAATAAGAAAATAGTTACAGGCATTTAAAAAAGTAACACTACTTGCACAAACAAAAATATAAATTTATTTTCCTAGACAGTTTTTAATTAAAAGGCAAAGAGTAATCATGAAGCAAAAGGAAAAAAAAAAAAAAGAGTCATAGGAATTGAAGGTATAATTTAAAACTCAACCCCAGGGTGAGATATATATCATTAAGATATATCATTGTAAAATAATGTGACTGATGGGCGGTGGCGGTGCCTGTGGCTCAAGGAGTTGGGCGCCAGCCCTGTGGTCCTGTATACTGGGGGTGAGGGGTTCAAGTCTGGCCCCGGCCAAAAAACTGGAGGGAAAGAAAAAAAAAAAAGAAAGAAAGAAAAGGAAAATAATGTGACTGAGTTGAGGCCAGACATCTCAGTCATGTCACTAAACATGAATGGGCTTAACTTTTTTAATTTTTTTAACTATTTTCAATTTGACTTTCAAATCAAGACCCAATTATATGCTATACATAAGATATGCTGAAAACAATATGAGTCTTTTTCTTTCTTTTTTTCTTTTTTTTGATTCTGAAAAGCTATACAGAAAGAAAAAAGCAACAGTAAGAATCCTGGGATCAAAAAAATGTAAGACTGAAGCCAGAAAAACATGAAAATTATAGGCTCTTTTTAATGCAAAATGCCAAATCTCACATGAGAAAAACTAAGGGTATGCAAGGACACATTGGGAGGCAAAATACTGAGTAGGAGATTTTCATACACATCATTAAGACAGATGAAGTGACTTAGAAACCAGGTGATAGAGACCTAAACTACATTCTAAGACGGTATGTGGATGTAGTAAATTTTCACTCTGAAAATCAAGAATGGGCTTTCTTTCCAAGTGCACAAAACTATTAGCAAAACTTGATCAGGTGTTAGTTAAACACACACACACAAATCAGTAAATTATATAATATAGAAATGTTATGATTAGTATTTTTCTAATCACAACATAATAAAACAAGAAATTATTAATGACACTAATAAGAAAAAAATAAGAATTTCCAAACTCTCCATTATCAACTCCTGGGTTACAGTGGAATTATAAAATAAAATTACTTTCTGGATTTCTAAGAAATATTAATAATAATAAAGACTACCTACACATCACAATCTATGGCATATTTTATTTATTTATTTATTTATTTTTTGAGACAGAGTCTCCCTCAGTTGCCCTGGGATTGAGTGTTATGGCATCATAGCTCACAGCAACCTCAAATTCTTGGGCTCAAGCAAACCTCTTGTCTCAGCCTCCTGAGTAGCTGGGACTACAGAGACCCACCACAACACCTGGCTATTTTTACAGGGTCTCCCTCTTGCTCAGGCTGTCTTGAACTCCTGAGCTCAAGCCTCCAACTCCTGAACTCAAGCGATCTGCCAACCTTGGCCTCCAAGAGTGCTGGTATTACAACCATGAGCCACCATACCTGGCTTTATGGCATATATTTGTAAAGCAGTAAAGCAGTGGTTAATAATACTTAGAACTTCTATCAGTGTCACTGAAATGTTAATATGGAATTAAATATCCAGTTCCAAGACTAGAAAAAGGACCACAAAATAAAACCAAAGAACGTATAAGGAAGGAGGTGAAAATGATCAAAGTAAACATTAATAATGTATGGAATAGAACAGGTAATTATGCAATTATCTCCACTACTATTCATCCTTGTGTTCTAGATATTTCCAATGCAATTATAAAGGAGAAATAACTCAGTACAATACAAATTAGTAGGGAAGATATACAATTATCTTGATTTGCAGCCATTGTGACATTAATTCTTTAAAACCCCACAGAGTTAACAATAAAGGAAATCTAATAAGAAAATAATTTATTAAGATATCAGTGTGTAAAATTAGCATACAGAAATCTATAGCTGTAATATATACAAACAATTATCAGTTAGAAAGACTTATGCTAAAGAAAAGACCATTTACAATAGCAACAAGCAAGATTACTTTCTAAAAGAAATCATTTTCTATTGCTGCTGTAAAAAATGTTGTAAATTCAGTAGCTTAAAACAGCACAAATTTATTACCTTGTACAATAAGTCAGAAGTCTGATAATACCCACTGTACTAAAATCAGTGTGTTGACAGGCGAGGCTCTTTCTCGTGGGTCTATTAGAGAAGCTATTTCCTGTTCATTCTAGTTGACATAATTGTGTTCCTTCTCGTTATAGAACTGAAGTCTTCATCTTTTGCTTCTAAAATCTGAGGGTCTCTAAAGGCCACTGCATTCCTGGGCTGTGGCTGCCTTCTTCCATTACAGCTTGGTCAAGTACTTTTCATGTCACAGCTCTCTAATCCGTTCTTCTTTCACTTTTATGAACTCTAGGGATTACATTGGCCCAACCAGAACTCAGGGATAATCTCCTCATCTCAAGTCATTAACCTTAATCACAGCTGTAAAATCCCTCCTTAAATGTAAATTTACACATTCATAAGTCACTAGGGTTATAGCATGACACCCTGTGTGTGTGTTGTCATAGAACAGGCATTATTCTGTTTATTACACAAATTAACTTAAATACTGCAAACTATATTTGAGAAAATTTTAAAAGAATACTTGAATAACATTAAAGTAGACCTAATAAATGGGAAGATTTTAATTGTTTCTGATAGATGACTCAACTTTATAAAGAAGTTCCCTCTAAGTTAGCTTTACAATGTGACACGATTCCAATAAATAACTCAAAAATATTGTATTCACATTATCGTAACTAATATTAAAGATCATGTAGAAAAACAATGGTGCAATAGTTAAATAAAAATTAAATACACAATCCTACAAAACAAGAAAATATTCTGTAGAATATTCCGTCTTTATAACTAAAAGGGCATGGCATGTCCTTACATGATAAAGACAGCATCTCAAATCACTGAGACAAAGGTAGTCTTTTGATAAAACATGGGTAAGATAAATGGGTGGCCATTTGCGAAAAGAGAAATGTTAAATTAGTAATTCATAAATATGCAATAAACTACAAAAGCAAAAAGTCGGTGATAAAAAGAATCCATATAATTGTTTGATAGTATATTTAGGTTTTTAAGGGACAATTGTCCCCTAAATTGATTTCGTAATGGAAAATAAGGCATGAACAATTATTCACGTAGCACTCTACCCAGAGCAACCAAGTGAGACTCTGTCTCCAAAAATAAGTGAATAAATAAATAAAATTCACCTAGAGTTTTACCTTCAACAAGTAAAGGAATTATCCAGAAAATGAAAAGGTTGCATTTGACATCTAGAACTTTCTCTCTCTCTCCTTCTTTATCTCCCTGATTTGGGCCTTCTCTGCAATATCCTATTCTTTGTCCTATTCATTGCCTTACAGTCCTTTACCTTGAGAATACCAACTTTGAAAGAAATCACTATTATAGTAAATTATTTTACATAGCAAGACAGGAAACCTTTCACAGCATGGAAATAAATACGCTATGCTGTCTACAACTTCAGGTTAAGAAGCAATGCTGAATAAATGCAAAGGATGGTGATAAAGAGAGTATTCACAGCCCAGTGGGAACCCTCACACAGGAAATGACTCAGATGCCAGGCAATGGAACTGACAATTACACTGAATAGCTCACGCAGTCGCTTAGGTGTGACCTGCTGTGTAGTCCCACGGTGAAGAGCAAGGTTGTTGAAACATTGTTGAAACTCTGTGCTTTTAAATATTGCATATGATATGAAACAAAAGGAAATAAGGAAAAGACAGACTTTATCCTGGAAACATTTCAGTGAAATAATCTAATATTCAGATCAAAAACAATTAGAATATGGTACATTGGCAAATTTAGAACTATAGTATTCTCACCTTATCTGAAGGGTGTATGTCCCGAGATATTCTACAGATGTCTATAACTGCAGATAGACTAAAACTCTGTATACACTATAATTTTCTTAGGCATATATACTTATGACAAAGCTCAATTTATAAATTAGGTATGTTAAGAAATTATCAATAGTAACATAATAAAATAGAATGATGATAAAAGTATACCATAATAAAAGTTATTTAAAACATAGGAATTGTTTATTTCTGGAATTTTTCATTTACTATTTTGGACTGAGATTGACCACAGCAACCTTAAAAAGCAGTTTAGGGAGGACTGCCGTATATACTGTAAAGTTATTTGCTAATGTCTACATTTGAATGACACTATTGTAATTTTAATGATGGTTATAATATAAGTGCAGTATAAATTACTGTGAATCACATATTAGAAAAGATTAACCTGGAAATTAGAATACAATGATATGTATTTATATGTATTTGTTTTCAAAGACTTCGTACGTTTTAATAATCCTTTTTCATTGCATGTTGGATTGAAAGCATCTTTGATGCATTGGGTTAAATAAATATTACAATATTTAATTGGTATCTTTTTATTTTAAAAAAATTTCTAGTAAGAACAACAAAAAAAGGGAATGACATAGGTAGATCTCATCATATTTCTAGTAGGCAGAGCTGGTACAGCGTATGAAAACCATGACATGGTTTCTGGGAAATAGTTTCATGTAATCCTGAAAACAGTAAAAGTGAGTTTCTTCTCACAATAGGGTGCCCAGAGTTTGGGCTTCTCTGCACCTCACTGAA
>NW_003852478.1:2382565-2420527 GCF_000181295.1 Otolemur garnettii
TTTCTAGTTCTCTATCTTTACCTTTTTACTCAAAATTAATTTTTTTTGTCATTTAGGAAAAAAATCCTGTGTGAAATCATGTGATAGGTTGAATGGTTTAGATAGTAATCAATCTATGTTATATTTAGTAGATAGTAATCAATCTATGTTATACTTAGTTCAAGGTAGGAATTATTATTATCTGTTAGTGTTATTGATATCAATAGAAAATTTACTATTTTAGTATGCTTATGAATATGTGGAGTGACTGGCAGGATGTATTTATGCATTTATGTTCTTCTTTCCCTACTCTCTACAATGCTATAAAGGGCACAGCAGAGAAACCACTGGCCAGCCAGAGCATGAGGGTAAAGCTGTTTTACATTCATCTTCTCTTCAGAAAGAAACATTGAAGTGTTGGCTGCTTCAGGGCCTGACACGCTGTGAACTCATTCGCTGTCCATTGGGGTTATGACACTTGCTGCTGCATTCCCTATTCTGAGTATAACTTCCCTGAGAGAGTGGCTGCCACATGGCCAGCTGGTTAGGTCTCCTGGATGAAAAATATTTTAAAGCATATCTTTCTTTTTCTCTATGTCTCAATGTGGGCATTTGAAAACCTATTAACCAATTTTTAAGTGTCTCTCTCACTCTCTCTTTCTCTCTCTTTTTGAGACAAAGTCTTACTCTGTTGCCCTGGGTAGAGTACCATGACACCATCACAGCTCACAGCAACCTCAAACCCTTGGGCTCCATTGACCTTCTTGCCTCAGCCTCTGGAGCAGCTGAAACTACAGGAGCCCGCTACCACACCCAGCTAGTTTTTTTCTATTTTAGTAGAGATGAGATCTCGCTTTTGGTCAAGCTGATCTCTGAACTCCTGAACTTCAGAAATCCACCCGTGTTGGCCTCCCAGACTACTAGGATTACCACACCTGGTTTCTCTCTTTCTTTTATTTATTTATTTATTTTCTTAGAGTATCCAGATCAAGAAAGCAATGGATTTAAAATCGGAAGGCTCCGTTTCTGTTCCTGCTTTGGCCACACGAGTTGTGCGACTTTGGTAGGGCCATTTATCTTCTTCTTTCCATAATTTCTTTATTTATGCATCAGAGTTTGAACTGATCATTTTTAACATCTCTTTCAAATATAGTAACTTAAACTGTTTATTGTGTTTGAAATAAAAGTATTATGATTTTTCTTCTGTTTTCCTGATGTTACCTACCTACTTTATGTCGCTGTAGTTTGTTAATCCAGTCAACAGTTATTTGAAAATTTACTTCGAATGCGAGCCTGTGTTAGGAAAACAAGCTAAAATACAGCCTTAAGGGATCTTGCATTCCAGTGGGGGGAGGAAATATTAATCCAGTATTTACACTCTATATCCAGGTAAGCACATGTGGTTGTGATCGTGACAAGTGCCATAAAGACATAAAATTCAGTGAGATGAGAGTAATACAGAGGCTTGTGACTTCGGGGGAAAGTATGTGAAGTATATGTCTTTATATTACCAAATATTATTTGGTTTTCTTTTAGAATATCCACTTGTATTTAACATAGTATTGAATAAACTATTTATTTATTCAAATATGTGGTTTATTATGTACCAGGCACTGTGTTGTGTACTTCATTTTATAGTGATAACTAAATCCTTCCTGAACATTATAGTGTAGATAAAAAATTAACAGGAAAAAGTCAAGAGTTCATGGGAGTCGTAGAAGCAGAACTTGTCCTCAGTCAGAGGAAGGAGAGACATCCTTTTTGCCGCTGCCCTAAATCAGGCAGGTGTTACAGGTTCTGAAAGAAGGGTGTAGCTATAGTCCTTTTCATCTAAGGAAAGCTCATTAAAACTTCTGGAACCTCAGATCCTGCACCAATTAAACACATGTGTACTTCCAGCTACTCTACTTGGGAGGCTGAGGCAGCAGATTTGGTTGAGCCCAGAAGTTGGAGGCTGTGGTGTGATCACCCCTGTGAACAGCCACCGCACTTCAGTCTGGGTGTAACTGAGGCTTTGTCTGAAAAGACTGTCAGCATGATAAGGCCAGCACTGAGTGATGTAGAGAAATCTGCAGCCGCAGGGCACTGCACAAACAGAGACTCTTCTCTGTGGCAGAGCTGTGCGGATGCAAATAAAACCTGGGCATGGAATAGGACCCTCCAGACACCTCAGGCCTGAACCACACAGGGGTGGCAGTGACCTGTGACTACTAGAATTTGGGGCAATGGTACATGCAATACACTGAATGCACAAGTTCCGCCAACCCCCACCCATGATTCATTTGCTGGAATCTTAACACCTGTGTTACAGAATTTAGAGGTGGGGCCTTTGGGATATAATTTGGGTATGAGGGTGAAACTCTCAGAAATGGGATTTGTGCAGGGACCCCAGAGAGCTCCTCATCCTTCCTGGCATGTGAGGAGACAGCAAGAAAACGGCCCTCTGAGACCCAGGAAGCAGGTCCGTCCCAGATTTTGGACTTTGCAGCCTTCAGAATGTTGGGGACCTACAGCAGGCACACAAACCCTTTCCCTTCCCCCTCCTTCCATGTCTAGGGCCCCATATGAAAGAGGTCTCTAATCACCTCCAGGCACAGATGTCGTCTTTGAACTGCCCAGCTGGGTCAGCCACTTTCAATAGCTGACCTAAACTTCTCCACTCCCACTGCAGCCTCAGCTTTGGTGCCATAGTTCAAATCCTTCTCAGAAGAGTAGAAAATACATATTTAGTGTTTATAGGCCTTTCAGGCTGTCTTGATTTGGTACAGCAGCCTAGATGGGCTGGGAAAGCACATGGCCAGAAGGGATAGAGCCACTTTGGACCATAAAAATTCCCATCTAGAGCTCTATCTGGAGGCAAATGTGCACAGTGAGCTTGAAAGACCTGGAGGGAGCTTGATTTTTGGTCATTTACAAGTGAAGAACCAGTCAATTGGGGACACCAGCTAAACTTGACGTGAGCCAGATCTAAAATGTTATTATAATGGAGCCACTTCACATTTTTGTTATAAAATAATAGTACTTCCTTAATTAAGACAGAAATGGTACTTTGAATTGAAGCGATTCTACAGTGTGGCCATAATACCATACAGGAGTAGATGGAAAATCAGGTGATATTTTCCTAAATCCATCAGAAGTTGGAGACATTAGGCTCCTTGACCACTACATAATTAGAGCCATTCTCTCAATCTCTTAGGCCAGTCACATACTTACTAGGTCTGTAGTTCTAAGACATGTGGAAATCAAAGAATGATTGTGTTGTTTTCCACCCATTATTTATTCTAATAAATGCCTTCTTAATTGAGGAGTTTAATCAATTTACATTTAAAGTGATTACTGACAGGGAAGGACTTATGATTGCCATTTTATTATCTGTTTTCTTTATTTTCTAAAACTGTTTTGACCCTAGTTTCTTCCATGTCTGCTTTTATTTCATCCAGTTCATTTTTGAAGTGACACATTCAATTCTCTTCTAATTTCTAGTTGTGAATTCCTTGAGGGGTTAGATACCATGAGGAATACGTGAAACATGCAATGTTTTTCACAATCTATTTGCAACAAATATAATTTAATTTCAATCATTTTCCAAAACTCTACTGTTTTATAGCTCGGACTGTGAGCTTTATGTTATTTCTATCACCAACTGCATTTTTATATAGTATGTACAGAGCGTAGATTTATATTTATGTTTCTATATTTGCCTTTTAAATTTTTCAAAAGAACAAACACTGAAGTTAAAAACAAAAATTATAATGATACTGACTTTGAAATTTGTTTATGTATCTTTCTATTTTCCTCCTTGAACTTCCACATTGAGTATATTGTACATTTAACGGTGTGCCATGAGTCTCTTTAACTCTGTTCACCTTCTCTATTCTTTGCAGTTTTTTCTCCTCAGACTTTTTTTCAAGTTTGCTAATTCTTCGCTCTGTTTTTCCAAGTATGCTGTTGAGTCTCTCTAGTAAACTTTTTAGTTCCGCTATTATATTTTTATATTCATTTTTATAATTTCTCTCTCTATTGCCAATGCTGTTACTTTGTGTACATGTTATCATCCAGATTTAATTTACCACCTTCACCATGTTTCTTCTTGACTTCTTATAAGGTTTTCCATAGTTCCCTTTAGCTCTTAGAGAATGCTTAAGACAGCTGTTTTACAATTTTGGCTAGTAAGTCTGATGTTTATATTTCTTTAGAAACATTTATGAAGATTACTTTGTCCTTTGAGTGGGCCCCATTTTCTTGGTTTTTTGCATGTCTTGTGAAGTTTTGCTGAAAACTGAGTGCTTGCATAAATACCTCTCCTGGTCTTTGTAGCTTGGATCCATGCAGTAGAAAACTAATTAGAAAAGCATGTGTCCATTCTTGTATGACTTCAAGGCTTAAAGTCTTTGCAGGTCTTTTCTGGGCATGCATCTTCCCTGGGTCAGCAAGTTTGCTTTTTTTCCTAGTACCCCAGTACTGCTTTTAATGCCTCAATTTCCCTGAGTCTTAGCTCTGCTCCTTCCCAGTGCCTTGGCTATTGTATAATATGATAATCCTTTACCAGTAATTCTGTCCCTGGTTTTAGTCTCCTTCCAGCTTTCAGCAGTCATCCCTACTAGTGTTACTGTGTGTGGCTCTACCTAGCCTGAGATCTGAGCTGTGCATATTGAGGCTATTTGAGTTCCGAGTTAGGCAACACAAAGATCAATCCCACCAACAACCCTGGATGGGTTAGTTTTGCTTTATTCTCCCTTGTTTGAGGGACATAACAGAGGACTGGCTTCTGCTTCTTCTAAACCACAGTGTGCTGGAGAGGTTCAAGGAGAAGGAGGTGGTTCAAGGGAAAATAAAAATTACACAAAACTTCCTACTATTTGAACAGGGCCTTTTGCTTGATTGATCATTTGTTTGGTTATCCCAGGTCTTTTATTTTCAGGGCTTCTATGAACTTATTTCAGCCAGTCTAGTGATTTTCTAAAACGGTTCTGCTGAGTGTTTCTGTAGTTCAGGTTGTTGAAAAGTAGTATAAATTTGATCGACTATCTTATCTTCTCAAATTTCTTGACAATACTGCTTTGCTTGGTTTTTCATGTTACTATATACATTGTCCTCATTATTATTTTTTTCAATCAAGTGACTTCATCTTTTGCTAGGAAGATCCATTTCTGTTATCTATGTTTTAATGCCTAATAGACAAACATGCCTCAAAGCTGATTAATGTAATAACATACAGTTGCACACTTTCAAAATGTTGATTCAAATTATCTTTTAGGTTCTAGAAACTTCTCTCTCATTATAAGTCTAAATATTGGGTATATTTTATTTTTTCTCACTTTCTTCTTCAGGAATTCAAATCATTCAATGTCATCATTGCCCATATTATAAATCTACTGTTCTTCTCAACTATTATTTTTCTTTTATTTTATTGGTGTGATCTTCTGTGTTATCTTCTTCATCCTCCAATTTTCTTATTATACTTTCAGTCAAATAGTTCTTTGGGAATTTGGCGATTTTTATATTCAATCTTTGTTTTGGAGTGTTTTTTATTTTTTCTTGAAAGAATCTGTATACCATACAATTCACCAAATTAAAGTGTATAATTTAATAGTATTTCCAAATATAGACAGAATCTTACAAACATCAACACAATCTAAATTTAGAACATTTTTACTACCCAGAAAGAAACCCCTGCCCACTAGTAGTCACTTCCCATCCAGCTCCCTAGCCCCTATAGCTTTGCCTACTCTGGATGTTTTATAAAAATAGAAACATACAATATGATATGTTGTCTTCTATGACTGGCTTCTAACACTTAGCATATGAGATTAATTCAAGTGCCCTGCTTTGTAGCTTATTTTTGTTCTGTTTATACTTTGAGTTGTTGACTTTCCGATTCCTATCCTTCTTTCACTGTTATCGTTGCTTATTTAATGGGATTGAATTTATGTCTGAGTGTTACATTATAATTTCCCCTGCTTCATAATTGTTGTTGGTATTCATTTTCATCTACTGACAAGTTTTGACAGTCACTTTCTGCTTTCTTGTAGTAGATTTGAAGTGGATGCTGTAGGAATTTTTTTTGCTAAGATTTTTAAGTACCTTTTATTTTTCTGAAAGAGTAATTATAGTTAATTACATGTAAATGAAGTTGTGTAGTTTGAATGACTTACTAAGATCTTGGTTCAAGCTCACCACATCCTGTTGCTATAGTGAAGTGCCATTTCTTTACTGATTGTTGCTCTCTCCCAGGTGTGTTGGGGTATTGGAACCGTAAGAGTTTCTTTTGATGTTGTTTTATTCTTTTGTTTCTGAATTAATTTTTTAAAATTCTTTATTAAATCGTAACTGTGTACATTAATGCATTTATGGAGTAAAATGTGCTGATTAGATACACAATGTGGAATGCTTACATCTAACTGATTAACATAACCGTCTCCTTGCTTACTTATTTGTTGTGGCAAAAACGTTCACACTCAGTCCCTTTTTTTTTTTTTTTTGCAGTTTTTGCTGGGGCTGGCTTTGAACCCATCACCTCTAGCATATGGGGCCAGCACTCTACTCCTTTGAACCATATGCATCACCCTAAACTAATCCTCATTCTATTCTTAATAGTATAGAAATGTATCATTGCACTATGCACATTAGGTTGGATCCCGCCAAAACCCTCCTTCCTCCCAACTTTCCCCCTTCCCTCTCTTCCCTTTCCTCTTCTCTCCTTCTTTCTGGATATAGCTATGTTTTACCATTCGTATGAATGTGTAGGTGATTATATACTGATTTCATAGTAGTATTGAATATATTGGATACTTTTTCCCCCATTCTTGAGATACTTTACTAAGAAGAATTTGTTCCAGCTCCGTCCATGTAAACATAAAAGGTGTGAAATTTCCATCTTTTTTATGTCTGCAGATTATTCCATGGTGTGCATGAATTCATATTTTTATTGCCTTTTTCCCTCTCTTCCTTTACTACAGAGTGCCCCAAACACCTCCTTTTGATGTGGATTCTATCACCTTCAAGGTGAGACTCTCTCTCTCCAGATCTCACAAAGTCCAGTCTTATAACCCTCAGAGGGAGACTTTCTCTCTCCAGAACTCACACAGTCCAGTCCTGTCACCCTCAGAGTGAGACTTTCTCTCTCCGGGTCTCACATGGTCCAGTCCCCTCACCCTCAGAGTGAGATTCTCTCTCTCCAGAACTCACACAGTCCAGTCCTCTCACCCTCAGAGTGAGCCTCTCTCTCTCCGGGTCTCATGTGGTCCGTCCTCTCACACTCAGAGTGAGACTTTTCTCCTTCCAGATCTCATGAAGTCCAGTCCTCTCACCCTCAGAGGTTTCACTTTTGTACAAAAGAAATTCCATTTCTAAGATTTCTTTTGAGTAAATGGGCCTAATTGAAATGTCATTGAAATGTGTGTGGAAGAAATGTGTCATTTCTGGGATAAGACAGAAAATAAGTCATTAGGGAATTCTATTGTCTCATTTTTCCTTTGCTAAAACAATAGTGGAGGTGACTTTACCTTGTCAGAATAAAGTTACAAGATAGCAGTGGCTTGACTCATTCGTTCTCCCCAAGCAGGACAGCTTTCTTGAAAAATACCTGAAATCACAGTGAATTCTCCTTGACCAAGAATACACTTTAGCTTTGATTTGTCACTAAGATTTTTTTGGTGTGTTTGTTACTACAGAATACATTTAGCCCACCCTAACAAATACAGTTTAAATACAAGTTATGGCAGGCAACCTCCTTAGAATAAGAACAGGTGTCTCAGATTCCATGTTTCACAGAAGAAAAAAGTAACTTTATGTAACTCACATAATCATTAAGTCATTAATGATTTTAAACAAAGTTCCTTGGTGGCAATATAAAAAAAAAGTTCCTCATACCAATTGAATTAGGAAACTGAAAGTCCCTTGAATCAGCCTGGAAATCATTATTTCTATTTGCTATATAAATTGGCAAACAAAATGGTAGACTAATGTGGAAATATGCAACTTCATTTAGAATCTTAAATTGAATAGGAAGCCAACAGCATTTATTTATCAAGTTACTGAAAAGATATATTGAAAATTGGACATTTGTGAGCAATACTTTACAAGACCTTTGCAGATTTTCAAATTTGTATAAACCAATGAAATATAAAAAACACTTTCATAAAAATTATCTTTGTTTAATGATCTCAAACAGAAAGGTCAAAAACATTAATGTTAGTCTGGGTGTAGTGGCTGACACCTGTAATCCTAACCCTCTGGAAGAATGAGGCAGGTAGATTTTTTGAGTTCAAAAATTGGAGACCATCTCAAGTAAGAGTGAGACCCAGTCTCAAAAATAACTGGGTGTTGTCGCTGGCACCTGTAATACCAGCTACTTGGGAGGATGAGGCAAGGGGATCATTTGAGCCTAAAACTTTGAGTTTGCTGTGAGCTATGATGCCAAAGCACTCTACAGAGGGCAACCAAGACTCTGTCTCAAATATATATATATGATAATTTGATCTTAATTGATTTAATTTATTATTAAATTAATTTACCCTACTAAAAGAAACCATATCTTATAATTCATATATCACTATTGTAGAAATTTAACTGTAAACTTAAGCTAAGCTGGCAAAACTAAAACAGTGACAGTAAATGATTGTGACTGATGATGTATCTCAAGTGTGTATGCTACAAACAGCATGAATTTATATTTAGAAACACGTTTTCTTTATTGAATGTTTTAATTTTAATGGAAATGTATTCTGCCTATGGCTCCTCTCTTTGTTTTTTCTGCCTTGGTAGGGAATACTTTCTCAGTTATGTATTCAAGTGTTGTCTCCTTTCTTATTGACTTCACATTATGCAAATGAAAATGTTTCTTAAAATGCTTGAACCAATCTTTGCTCATAAAATTAGTTGCATCATATGCTGTGCTGGTAACTTCAGCACCTGTGGTTATAACTTTTTAAATTTTTTTACAGGGTCTGGCTTCTTCCTAAATTATAGTTTTATCCATAATCACATGTTTCCTGTGCACATGATCATACTACACATTAATTATCTTTTAAACTGCCAAAAATTATACTCTTTCAATGTATGAAAAACTTTTGCGCTGCTTGGAAAGAATTTTTATCTTTAAGTCTATATGGATAATGTAGAA
Organism: Otolemur garnettii; assembly: GCF_000181295.1. Classification (NCBI taxonomy): domain Eukaryota; kingdom Metazoa; phylum Chordata; class Mammalia; order Primates; family Galagidae; genus Otolemur; species Otolemur garnettii. The sequence goes on from NW_003852478.1 coordinate 2,391,669, forward strand.
TTAGCTGAGTCACAGCTAGAGTCACCAAACCTTCTGTATTCTAGTGAAGCTTTTTTGTCATCGTTTGATTTCCTATTTTAAAAGAAGTGCAACCTTGGCTTTCTAGATGAGTCTCAGTGACTATACTATTATGTATATTTTAAGCTTGAGGTATACCACGTATAGAAAGATGAGTTGACACAAGCAAAGCTATACTAAAACACAGGTGTTGCTAAGATTTACCCATTAGTTAACAAAATAATATGAAAATTAGAGCCACAGGAATTCCACAAAAAAATTGCAAATATACGTATCATGACCACAAATACAAATGAGTCAACCAGCACACATGCATCCTGCAGTTTCTTAGTCTTTGCTTAAGACAAAACAGTTGCTTTTAATTTTCTTGTGTACCAAGATGGAGTATTTAACAGACTCATATTTAACAGTCTTTTCATGCAAGTTTGGTAGATTTTAAACTATCCTGAAGTCCCATAGCAGGGAGGGGTAAGCAGGTAAGCATTTGTTCTGGGCCACACAAACAAAACCTTGTATCATTTACTCAATTGTCCAAAAACATAAACAATACTTTAAGATGAAATGCATTTTACTGAAACGGAAAAGATACTACCAATTAAAAAAAATAGTCTCTAAAAAAGATATTACTAATTTTTAACCATTCATATAGGTTCTACATTATTATTATATGATCTAACATGCAAATCCTTTCCCAACAAATTAGTCACCAGTGAAGAAGTCATAAAATTGGCAATTAATGCAGAATAACGTTTTCCAATTTTCTAAGATAATTTTTGGCCTTAAGTGAAGAGTACCAATACCTTTAATTTCTTAAAATGAAATAAAATCTTAGTTTTTGACCATATTTTACTCCAGCCTCTCTTTTCATGACAAAGAGCTGATGTACAGTTGATATTTTTACTTTCCATTGAAAATGGTTTTTTTTTTCCGTTTTTTTTTTTTAGCTGGGACTGGGTTTGAACCCACCACCTCTGGTATGTGGGGCCAGTGCCCTACTCCTTTGAGCCACAGGCACTGCCTACCATTGAAAAATTTTTCAAACAAATTTAATTAGGGTAATTTTTTTTCTGTCTCATGTCAGAATATGCTTGAAGGAATCAAGTAAAACCCTTCTGACAAGGCCTCTAAGATTTTCTTCTTGTTCAAGGTTGTTAGTGAGCACCTATAGCAGCTTGGAGAGGTATGAAACTTTGCTTCCAAATTAATATGCTAATAATTCCATTCACAATAGACCATAATAGAACATTTCTAAAAGTGCATGAGTAGAGGTGGTTCCAAGGTTATAGACAAGATACATTCCTGAGAGTGTATTAGGTCAAATTCTGTATGTAATTTGGATTTCTGATAAACAGTGCATGTACAGTAATAATATACCCCTATACTGTAATAATAATTTAGAGAAATTATTGCATGCTTTATTTAATTCAAACAAATAAAACATAAAAATAATTCAGAAAAAAAAGTTTAGATAGGAGACAAGAGAAATTTGACAAAAAAATTCAACAATTATTTAATGTTGCATCGATGCTAGGCTGATAAGAATGCTATGCTTATTTTGATCTAACCAAATCAATAAGAACCTTCCTTTCACATAATTAATCGACTAAACTGTTGAAGAATAATTGGTGCTTTCATTGGAGCACTGGCTTCCTCCTTTATTATTCTCACTTTATCCTTTATAACCTTGCAGTAGTCTCTCAACAGGAGCATCATGCTTTATCAACGAATGATGGTGTCTGCCCAGTTTTCCAAATGCTTAATGGTTTCTCCTTTTGTTTCCACTCCAACCACCTTTCTTTTCTCTTTCCTGCAGGCTCGTCTCAACTTGCAGTTGGCTTTCCCTTTGGAGGCAGGATCATAGGTGAACGCAGACTCACAAACTTGAACGGAAATGTTAAGACACAGTGATGCTGTGGGTTGAGACCAGCCACTACTGCAAAGATGCCACAGTCAAGAATTGCTTATGCCACGAGAGTTTGGTTACGTGTGAAGAAACTAGTTCCAAATTATTACTTTAATTATTGAAGTATAAATTATCCTTACTGAGAGGCTTAACAGCCCACCTGGAAATCTGGAGTGCCATTAAGTAGAGTTATTTGTAACTTGGAAATTGCCTGTACATGAATTGATTGATTTCTGAGGTATATATATATTCAGCTAAATATAGGTTACAGATTATTTTCTTAGCAAAGTCACTCTCTGGACTAGTGGTTCTCAAATATGAACTTGTATCACAAATATGAGAACAGCTTCATAAATATTCACATTTACCTGATGTCTTGTGGCAGTTATTCAGGAGTTTGGGAGTTTCATGACAATATTTTATAATCTTTCTCATGATTAGTTTGACTACCAACATCTGAGAAATTTTAATCCAAATTAAATTCTAACCAGTTCGGTAACATGCCTGGAATCAAAAGAAACAGAATCAGTGTATCTAAGCAGTTCAAGTTTTATTTCCCTGAATATATATTAGATTCTCTTTTCCTTTTTCCCTTGGACCATCTGCTTTAGAGTTTGAGAGTTTGATGGTATGATCAATAAGCAGTTTCTAGCCACTTGACTCACCCAGACTTAATCAAGAGGCTGGGGTGGGGTACAGAATCTTCATATGAAACACATTTTCCAGTTGGACACTGAAATGTGAATCTTCCAATGAGGATAGGACAATGTGAAATATTATTTACTCATTAAGTACTTTGAATGCTTATTATTCCTAATTTTTCTCTTTCTTTCTCAGGGCAGATGGCTTTCCTTATCCCAGAATCACACTTCCAGACATGACTATATTTCTTCCAAATGAGATAGAAGACATGCCACAAATATTATTTAAAAGACTGTGTTAAGGGCCACCTAATTTTAACAGTTACATCTTTTCTCAAATTTCCACAGGCTCTACCAGTGAAAACAGTAAGAGGAAAAGGGAAAAAATCCACACTTTCACATGCCATCTTTGTCTACTAAAACCAGTAATTTTCATGCCCTTATAACAACAATCCTATGTCTAAGCCCTTAAAACATTTAATCCATTTCTTTTTTCTTACCTTAAAAAAAAACTTTTTACTTTGCAACAGCCTTACGTTTACAGGGATGTTTCTAAGATAGTGTAGCATTCTAATATATGTCACAGCCGGTTTCCCCTTTTATTAATATCTTACATCATATTATTAATAGATTACATCAGCAAGATACATCTGTTGCAATTTAAGAAGAAAGAGTAATACATTATTATTAACTGAAGTCCACACTTTGCTTAGATTTCCTTAGTTTTTCTCCAATGTCTTTTCTTTCTGTTCAAGACATCATGTTATATTTATTCATCACATCTTCGTAGATCCCTTGGTTGTGACAGCTTCTCAGATTTTCCTTGTTTTTGATGGTTTCAAGGAGTATCAGTCAGATATTCTGTAGAATGTCTTTCAATGGGGATTTTTGCTGATGTTTTCCTCCTAATTAGACTAGGGTTGTCTATTTTGAGAGGAAGACCACAGAAATAAAATGACAATCCTCACCAATCAGATCACAGCTGCACACCGTCAGCCTGACATATCATTCTTGATATTGGCTTTGATTATCTGCTGAGGCAATATCTGTAATTCAATTTTAAGCTGAATTTTATCTATTGAAATTGAATGTATTAAATAAAATATATTATGTAAAATGGCTTAAGAGAATGTTCAGGTAGCTTTTTCTCCTTTTCTTTTTAAAAAAACATTGTTTTCTTGAAAAGTATTCACTCAATTTCTTTTTTAACTGAAACCACACTGTGATAACACTTAATCCTATACCAACCAAGAGCTAGTCTCATTTGTAACAATCTTTAATTTATTTATGTGAAATAATGCTGAAGGTTGTATCTGATTTCTAAGACGGAATGAAAGCCCTGTTACTACTACTAATAGTAACATTATTTCCTTTGCCTGAAATGATAATTGCTCATTTTTTTTCTTTCTTACCCTCTATTCTCTCTTTTTCATATGCTTTTCAGATTCTATTTTTTAATGAACTATGAATATAGTTCTAGAAGGTTATGCTCTATTGATGACATATAGAGATTTCTATCAGCAGATACAAACTGTGCACCAACCTTGTCAGCCCTAATCACATCGATCCTTACTGTCAACTTCCAGGCAGTCACCTCAGGTTAGTTTAGGTCAGTGAGAAATCCTGACAATGGTATGAATATTGGTTCACAGAAGTCTCAAAGCAGGACACCTCTTAACATATCAATGGGAAAATCTTCAAAGGTTAATGCTAAGACTAACCCTAATGTACATTATTGAACCAAATAAATTCAATTCAGAGTAAAAAGAAAGACTTTGAACTCTTTCATCTTAGATCGACTGCTCTGGAGTCTGACTACTACCATATCTAATGGTTTCTTCCAAACCAGTTGCGTTATGTCTCATTATTTTAATCATCTTCACATGACATCCTATTACTATACTCAAATACTATGCTCAGTTAGCAGGTAAGAAACAAATGATATAGTATGTTGAGAAAGTAATGACTTTATTTTGATAATCATTTAATAAATTATTTTAAAAGATTATTTTATTAATGTTCAGATTTTTTCTTTTTGAGACACAGTCTCACTATACCACCCTTGGTAGAGTGCTATGGCATCACAGCTCACAGCAACCTCAAACTCTTGGGGTTAAATTATTCTTTTGCCTCATCCTCCCAAGAAGCTGGGACTACAGACACCCACCACAGCACCTAACTATAGTGTTTGATATTTATAAGGAATAAAGTAACATTGATTTAGATTGGTTATTGTATACAGACTTGTTCCCTTGAACAAAACTTAATTTACAGAAATATGACTTATATTTTGTTACAATTGGGGATGGTTAATTATTTTTAGAGAAGTAAGGTGTCCTATATTCTATTACAGATTATATTACTATAATATCTAATTGGGTTTTATCATAAACAACCATATCTCATTTTCTTCTAAATTCTACAATGATAAAATAAGATAGAGGATCTTTAAAACTTTTTCCATAAAGGTTTATTATTTAAGCTATAAAGAGTTTTTAAATAAACAATAACAATACAGATAAATAAATTTTTCAGCTATCTTTCACTCTTTCATTTTAATCTTTTGTTCAATCATTGTTTGTTTCTTTAACTTCTCAAAAGTGTCCATTATTGGCATATAAATTTGAATATGTGAGAAAAAGTGGAACAGAAGAAAAGGCACCTAAGTGTCAAAATCCGCTGTTCTTATTTGTGTCCTTAGAGCATCTGGAATATGAACATTGGTTTTCCTATGAAAGTAGACAAAGGCTTTAAGACCACAGTATACGTATCACTTAACTTCTGAACAGAATCTTACCAATTACCTATATCTAATATGCTAATATTTTCTGGTTTTGCTTATGACTTTCTTTAGGGTTGCTCTCTTTTCCTGAGTTTTTAGAGATGTCTGATCCCAAGCTTATTCAGGTGCCACAACTTATACACCTTTGCTAGTGCTGCTGAGGAACCCATTTGCACTCTGCCTGTCAGCAGGGGGAGGTCTTTGCTTCTGGAAGTCATCGACATTCTTTCTCATCTTTTTCACATGTTCTCCCCTCCTTTAACAACAGTAAGAAATCACTATCCTACTTTGAATTTCTCCCCTTCTGTTACATCTTTCTGACTGTTATATTTCCTTTTCTGCTTTTATAAGCTCCAGTGACTATCCTGGGCCACTGGCTGCACCAGCATAATTTCTCTACATAAAGGCGATGATTAGCAATCGTAAGCACGTCTTCAAGTCCTCTCACAGGGTAGTGTGTGATTGAATAATCAGGGTAGAGGAATTTGAACAGAGGATTGTTAGAATTCTGCCTACTATACACAGCAATACATTAATCAATAAATAATATACAGATTAGCCTTATTATAGATAAAAACTACATAGATTAAAGAAGGAGATCAGAGCTCCCATGGCTCCCAGACGTCATGTGCACAGGTTTGAGACCAAATCATCTAAAGTCTAAAGTCAGAGAATCAAGCTGTGGAACTTGTAAACATCAAGAATGTTACACGTTCTTTATCCGCAGTTCTTATAAAGTAAACCTTTTCTTTTCTCTTTTCTTCGCTTTTCCTTTCTCTCTTTCATTTTTTTTTCTTTTCCTTTCCTTTCTTTTCTTTTCACTCACAACGAACCACTTACCTATTTGATGTGGTACTTCTCATGTTCTAGAGATGAGCCTTCAACCCAGACTGGCCAGAGTACCCATGATGATTGGTCCACAGGAGGACACTTGACTTAAGCAAAGTAGAATTATTTGGGGCAAAGAAGACAGATACTGACAGAGAGGCCTAGCTTTCATTACTCTTTAATCATGAGCTAAAAATCATCGTAAACCTAAAAGTTTTGGTGTCTATCTAATTTATAGAGAAAAATTTAATTGAGTTAGCTTAACCTAGTTTAATATGTAATGTTGTTGTTTATGACAGAAAATATTTTAACTGATAGGTGTATTAATGAAAAAAACATTTACTTGATATCAGAATGTAGTAGCATTTTAATTATAACTACCATTTTATAGATATATAGCATATATGGTTTAACTCATAATAACATTGTTTATAATAGAGAAAATAAAAATCAGAGTATGTTAATTAGAAGCACAGTAATTACAGTCATATAAAAATATATATTGAGTACAGGCCATGTGCTAAGAGTCTAGAAGAAATGAACTAACACATTTAGCAATTTAAGGTCATATCCTCAGGGTACATAGGAGTATTCAAAGCACATGTGAAATCCATAAAATCAATTTTTGTATATTTAGTTAAGAACCTTCACATCAGTCTTGTATTGAAATCCTGTTTTAATATTTAATCAAAAATCCTTTTCCTCAACCAGAACAATCTTCTTTTTTTTTTTTTTTTTGCAGTTTTTGACTGGGGCTGGGTTTGAACCCACCACCTCCAGTATATGGGGCCAACACCCTCCTCCTTGAGCCACAGGTACCGCCCATCTTTTTTATTTTGGGGGATTCATTGAGAGCACACAGAAGCCAGTTACCTTGATTGCTTTTGTTAGATAAGGACCCTCTTCTATTTGTGTCCCACCCCTAAAAGGTGAGCCTTGTCCCTTGACCCCCCACGCCCTCCCTCCTTCCCCTTCTCAGCTCTCCCCATCCCCACCCCCCATCTTTCAAACTCAATATTTGCATTCATGATATTAGTGCAGAGCCTTAGGATTTTCTGAGTCTTTTGTGAAGATTGCTATGAAGGCAAAGGTGCTTATCACTGTATTTCAGGAGACATCTTACACTCTCTCATGAATTAAATATCACGCACCAACTTTGTAATGATGCGTCCCATGCACATACCAGTATAGTTCATGGTTTGGTCAGAAGGAACACAATGAGAAGTGTATGTCATTGTAACAAAATTGACTCTGCTTTTATTTCTCAAGTGAGAAAAATAAGGAATTGTCATCCTTAAATACTGAAAAAATATCTGACATGATATTCTGTCAGCATAATTCATTCAAAATAAAACCACCATCTGAATGTTAATGGATGTATCAAATGCATGAAAATGAGAGTCTGTAATTTTTTTTCTACTTTTACTTAAGTCTATGTGCCATCAGTAATGATTACACTGTAGAACATACACACAAAATTAAATATAGTTTTGGATTTTAGATTATTTTATAAAGTTGATAGGTAATTCTTAGCAAGATTACTGCACAGAGAAATAACATAATTTAAACTTACTTCTATTTTTTGTTTTGTTTTTAAGTCTTATTTAACAGTATTTCAACGGTATATTATCACACACTTCTAATTCAGGTAAGTAGACTGCAATCCGTCAGAAATCAAATAGGGATTTGATAGTGGTGGTTGTTTTGTTTGTTTAAAACTTCAGTGGTGTAAAGATGTAGACTGTATCACTCATCAGAAACTGTTGTTTGTGATCATTTTTAATGAAAGAAAGTGGGGATGAGGGCAGGGGAGGAAGAAGAGCTTTATGTTTTTTTTTTTTTCTTTCTATAATGTTGTCCTTTATAAAATTCACATGCATATATTTCATGTGCTGGTCATTTTGAGTTTAATTGGTTATCAGCTGGTGGGTTTATCTTGTATCTTAATACTTTTTTCTTATATAATATATATTTCCTTAAAACATAAAGAAACTTGCCAATGCCAACAAAAAATGACTTTAAGTGTAGGTGATTGACATGAGTATAAATTACATGACAATTATATTTTATTCTAGAATATGTGATTATGAATAAACACATTAATTGGATCCCTCTGTCTAATTCTGTGATAAGTACATGGTTAAATATAGGGATGGCATGTGAGTCCAGGTAAGTAGTTTCCATTTAGATACAAATTAATTTCTCTGTTCCCTTCAGAGGATATTCCTCACTGCCATTCTAAATAATTATTTTTGTCTTCACTGATAGAGGCATCTTTGCCCAACTAATGGATTCTTTAAAAAATATTAACATGTAGTGTATCTAAGATATGTGGAAGATTTCCATTACCATCTGTTATTGGAAAATATTCCATTAGCACTTTGAAGGAAGTTTTGTCTTCCTGATCCCTATGATGGCATCTCAAAAGATAAAGAAAAACATGTTATTTGTTTTGAGGCTCTGACATGAAAGAATATGAGACCTTGTTGGTCATATGTCGTTGGTCTAAAGATACAGGCTATTGACCAAAAAGAAGCAAAGAGTGGATCATCATGAACAATGGCAAATTTGCGATGTGGATATGGTGGAATGATTTACTAATAAGGCTGCTGTTGTCTGAATGTTTTTCCCCCTCAAAATTTGTATACTGAAATTCGAGTCCCCAGGGTGACTGTTTCAGGAGATGAGGCTTTTGGGAGGCAATTAATTCATGAGGACTAGCATTGAAAGACTTTTCAAGAAGCCCGTGACACAAATGGGTTCCCTCAGACAATAAATAAATTAAGGGAAATAGAAAATATATGCTAAGGAAAGTAATCCTAATACATAGAAAATCAAACATACCAATTATAATAACAGCTAAGACACTTGAACAAAGCATTTCAGAATGTAATCAAGGAAACTCTACCCAAAAAGTATGAGATCCAATGTTTGCATCATTGAACTCTAGCAAAATCTCAAGAAAAGAAAAAGAAAAAAAAGAAACCAACAACATTTAATTCCATTTCCACTTATATTCTTCTGGAGAATAAAAAGAGAAGAAAAGCATTCAGATGATTATTTTGTGTAGATTCAGAATATTAATAACAAAACTTTACAAATATATAACTAATAATTTCTACTTAACAGTACGAAACTCTTAAAATAAAATATTAGCAAATATAACACACTGGTGTATTGAAGAAATAGCACATCACAGCTAGATGAGTTCATTAAACGACTGCAAACATTGTTCAGTATTAGTCGAAAATATTAATTAATTTACTCTAGTAAGTCAAAGGAAAAGAACTTTCCTTTGACTTCCTATTTGATTCTTGCTAAAAATGACAGTTTAAAACATAAAAATATCCAAATAACACTTTATACAGAAAGATAAGTTTGATAAGATAAATTAAAATTAACTTTTCTATGTGTTGAACTTGTTGAAAAACAAGGCAAAATGTTTTCTATATATAATGGTAAAGGGTAATATTTCCTATAACTTAAGATTGGTTTCCTAAACAAAAAAACTCACAGAAAATATATGAACTAATGCTTTGGTAAGGAAAGGTGTGTGATTGCAGGGAAGGATAAATAAGTTCAGAAGGAAAAGCAGAGGACGGAATGCAGACTGCAGTTATTAACAAATGCACTGTGTTTGTAGGTCCCAAGTGATGTCTTCAGAGGGCTCATGTGAACTGCTCTTCTGTTTGTTCTCTTTCTTTTATAAGAAATTAATTATTCTATTGATTTGAGATATTGCTTTTATTATATACTAAATGTTTGTTTACATTTTCATTCTTCTCTGTATTTTTATTTCCTTTGGTCTAGCTGCCCATTTATATGCTAATTTCATGCTTTTAATTACTGGTCTAATTACATTTGGATATATTATGAACTGGTCCACCTGTTTTGCTCCTTTTCTGAATAATCCCTAGAACATTTGCTTGCTCATTTATTTCCCCATATGAATGCTAGCTTGGATTCGTCTAACTTCTTTTTGCAAAAGTTAGTGTATTTTAGGATTACATTGTTTTGGAAAACAAATAAAGAGGACCTGAATCTTTATGACATTCTGCATTTTTGTCTGATAGACAATGTTCTACCCAAAACTAAGCCTATATATTTAGCTATGTGGGTCGCAAAGGTAGGGGAAATTGCTTGAGTCCAGAACTTTGAGGAGATTCTGAACAGCATAAAGCTTGATTTCTAAAATAAATATATTAATTAATGATTGATTTAAAGTTTTAAAAGCTATATGGCAATTCTTCTTTATACTCGCTGGCTTAAAAGTAATCCTGCATTATCATTAATCTGTAGAATTATGTCCAGTGATTCCAAAATTGGCTTGTCTAGGGTGGCTCAACCTCTCATTGAAACTGACTATGGGTTTCCTGAGGTTATTCTGATCTGTGTGTCTCTTCTCCTTAAATCACATTATTAACCATGGTGTGCTCCATTCATGGGTAGGGCATAAAGTATAATAAAACAAGTATAAACATATAAAATAACTAAATTTCTAGGCTGAGAACTGCCATATGATATTGAGTAAAGCAAATCATGATCAAGCCAAGAGTCAAAGGGGAGAAAGATTTACTGTGTTCACATTGAGGCCATGGCAATAAGGTGGTGTGGCAGCCAGTAAATGTGGAATCCAGACATTCTGTGCACCACAGTCTGCCCTTTTGGCTTCAACTCTTCATGTCCTTCTTACATGCGAGATTCACTCGCCTGCATTCCAGAAGTACCACGTGTCTCATACAACTCATGGCATCAAGTTTTAATTCTAAGGTAATACAATGTACATTTGGATTAGATGTAACTTCTTCTTAAAGACTTATGAACTAAAAAACTATAGGGCAGCACCTGTGGCTCAAAGGAGTAGGGCACTGGCCCCATATACCAGAGGTGGTAGGTTCAAACCTGGCCTTGGCCAAAAACTACAAAAAACAAAAAACAAAAACTATAAATGAAAGATTAGCTGTACTATACTTATCCAGGATAAAGTGATTGAAAGGAGAAGAATATATATAATATACTTTTTGATTTTAAGAAAAGGAAAGATCCTCTCTCTTTTTTCTTAGTCTAACTAACAGTTTATTTTGTTTACCTTTAAAAAACAATTTTAATTTTATTGATATTTTGTGCTGTTGTTTAGTCTCATTTCACTTATTTCTGCTCTCAGCTTCATTATATCCTTCCTTCTACTAATTTTGGGTTTGGTTCATTCTTGCTTTTCTACATTTTTTTTTTCTAGTAATCTATTTTAATATCTTGCCTTTTACTTTTAGTACATCTAATATAGGATTTTACTTCTTGGTTGCCATGAAGCTTTCTTAGAGACTATTATGAACTATGTGCCATAAAAGTAGAAAATTCAGAAGCAATTGATAAATTATTGAACACATATAATCCATAAATATTGAACCATGAAGAAAAAATATCTAAACATACCAATAATTAATATTGATATCAAAAGAATAACAAAAATACCCACATCAAAGAAAAGCCTACAACTGAAGATTTAATGCTGAACTTTACCAAATATTTAAAGAAAAACTAATACCAAATGCTCAATCTATCTCAGAATATTAAAGAGTTGAGTATAATTCCAAACTTACTCTATAAGGCCAGAATAACCATGATGCAAAATCAGACAAGAACATAACAAAAGTGAAAATTATAGGCAATATGACTGATTAATATGGCTGTAAAAATCCTCTACAAAATACTAGCAAACTGAATTCAGTAACACATTAAAAAGATCATTCACCATGATTAAATGAAATTCATCCCAGGGATACAAGGATGATTCATTCTATGTAAATCAATAAACATAATATTTCACACTAACAGAACCAAAGGGGGAAAAATATGACCATTTCAATAGACGTTAGAAAAGCATTTTATGAAACTCAACATTCCTTCTCAACAACTGGGTATAGGAGGAGAATCCTTGAACAGGATAAAGATTGTTTATGACTGACTCACAGCTAGTATCTTTCTAAATACGGAGAAACGAAAAGCCTTTCCTGTAAGATCTAGAACAAGACAAGGATGCCCACTTTTATTCAACATAGTATATAGAAATCTTAGCTAGAGCAATGAGATAAGGAAAAGAAATAGAGCACCCAAATTAGAAAGGAGGAAATCAAATTATTTTTATTTGCAAGTGATATAATCTTCTATTTAGAAAAATCTAAAGACTCCACACACAAAAAAATATGAACTGATAAACAGAGTAAAATTTCAGTACATAACATCAACACACTAAAATCAATAGGGTTTATGTGGTCCAACTGTGAACTACTGGAAAAATTAAATCAAGAAACCAGTCCTATTTACCATAGCTACCAAAATAATAATAATTATCATAAAATAAAATAAAACTCCAGGAATTAGGAATATACTTATCCAAAGGAGTGAAAAAACTTTACAATGTAAACTTTTATTTAAAAAAAAAACTAATGAGAGAAATTGAAGAAGACACACAATAATGGAAATATATTTCCCATGGACTGGATATATTTCTAGTACATGGACTTGGAAAATCAATATTATTAAAATCACTATGCTACACAAAACACTCAGTGGGTCTACAGGCTCAATGAAATCTCTATCAAAATACCAATAACATTTTTGAAAAATATTTTAAAGTGTATTTTGAAAAAAAAAATAGCCTGAAATTCAAATAAAGCTACAACAGATCACAAATTGCCAAAGAAATCCCGAGCAAAAAGAACAAAGCTAGAGATAGAATGCCCCCTAACTTCTAAATATACAGCAAAGCCACAGTAACCAAACAATGTGGTACTGGCATAAAAACAGACACATAGAACAGTACATCAGAATGGAGACTCCAGAAATAAATCTACTGATTTATAACCGATTCATTTTTGACAAAGGTGCCAAGAACATAAATTGGGAAAAGGACAGTTTCTTTAATAAATGATGCTTGGAAAACTGTATAACCATATGCAAAAAAATGAAAACAGATTCTTATCTCTCCCCATGTAGAAAATAAACTCAAAATGGATTACAGACTTAAATCAAGACCTGAAACTATGAAACTACTAGATAAAAATGTTGGGAAAATACTCAGAAGATTGGTAAGGACAAAAACTTTTTTGGTAAGACCTCTAATGCATAGGCAAAACAAAAACAAAAACAAAAACAAAAAACAAGTGAAAATAGACAAAGCTATAAAGCTTCTGCACAGCAAAGGAGGCAAGAGACAACCTAACTAAACAAACAAACAAAAAAAAAGTGCAAACTATCCATCCAACAAGGGGTAAATAAAAAGATATACAAGGAATTCAAACAACTCAACAGCCTGAAAGATACAAAAAATCCAACTTAAAAAGGGCAAATAATCTGAGTAGACATTTCTCAAAAGAAGACATACAAACGAGTACCAGATACGTGAAAAATGCTCAACACCACTAATCTCAGGGAAATACAAATAAGAACTACAAAGAGCTATCATCTCATCCCAGTTATAATAATTATCAAAACCACAAACAGATTGGGGAGATAAAGAGGAAGTCTTTATACCAGTGACGAGCATGTAAATTAGTAAAGCTTTTAGAGAAAACAGCATGGAGTTTCCTCAAAACACTAAAAATAGATTCACCATATGGACCAGCAATTTCACTGCCTGGTATGTATCCAGAGAAAAGAAAATTGATATTCAGGAAATAAGTCCACTGTGATATATATTGCAGTACTATTGACAATAGCCAGCATGTAAAATCAACCCAAATATTCATTTTTAGATGACTAGATAAGGAAAACGTGGTGGTGGTGGTGGGGTGTGTGTGTGTGTGTGTGTGTGTGTGTGTGTGTAATGGAATATTACTCATCCATAAAAAACCAAAATCCTGTCATTTGCAGCAACATGTATAGAACTAGGACACATTTTGTTAAATACAGTAAGTCAGTCACAGAAAGACAAATAATGTAGGAACTAAAACCCTTGATCTCAAGGAGGTAGAGCACATGATAGTGGTTGCCAGATCCCAGAAAGGGTGGGAGGAGCATGGAGAGAGGGTTAGTTTACGGACACAAAAAGAATTGGCAGAAATTATTTTCTAAATCATAATAATTTCCCCAATACATTGACTTTTCAGTTCTTTAAATTATTTTGAGTTTTTGTGACTGCTTTAAATTATTTTTGAAGATAATGATCTTTTTTAGGTTTATTATTATATTTTTTAATTTCTTTTGTTGTTCCTCCTGCTTCCATTTTTAAATGGACAGATAATGTTGTGTGTATTTATTTTGAATGATATTATTACTATTTTAATTTTCTATTTTCTACAATGTTTGAGTAAGTGAAAGTTGTTGGTTTCCAATATTAATATTGCCTTATACCATCTTTTTTTTTTGCAGTTTTTGGCCAGGGCTGGGTTTGAACCCACCACCTCCAGCATATGGGGCTGGTGCCCTACTCCTTTGAGCCACAGGGGCAGCCCACATTAGACCATCTTTTATACTACCTTGTAAAGCCCCTTTTGCTTATAGTAATGTTCCCTTCATTTACACCTGCTCCAGGGTACAGAGGATGCTCTCTGGTGGATGGTAACGTGTGAGACAGAAATTCTCTCAATTTGTACCAACTCCTCTTGGTTAAATCACAGGTTTATTCCCCAGACCTACCTGAGCACAAATATTTCATCTTTCCTTCTTTTATTTTCCTGGCTGCATAGTCAAGTCATTTCTCAACATTCACAAATACAAGCTGATGGCTGATTGTCAGAAGATTTGTGGTTGATATTGACACTTGAAGCAGTAGACTACATAAAATACATTTCCATCCACAACATAAACTGGCCTCATGCGATTTATGGAGGGCCTGAATATAATAACAAAAGGATGAAGTAAGGAAACATTTACTTTTTGTGACTGACTGTGTTTAATGTGAGAAAACAATTTCTGCCTTCAAATTTGAACTGGGTCTGGAACTACACCAATGGCTCTCCTGGTTTGTCAGCTTGTTAACTACAGATCTGGAAACTTCTCAACCTCCAGAATTGCATAAACAAGTTATTCTCAATAAACTTCTTTCCTATAAATCTCACATGAGATACTCTATTGCATCTGTTTCTCTGGTGAACCTGGACTTGTACACCAATCATATTCTCAACTTGAGTCATTACTCTCTCTTCTTAAAGTGTATCAGCAGATGCACCCCCTGAAGTTCTGACAGTGATAGGACTGCTCATTGTTGTCTTTCAAGGCGAGGCCGGCTGGGATGTGTTACAGGGAAGTTTATTCTTGACTTGCACCAACACACTTAGCCAACTTTTCATTGAACCTCAGTCTTTATAATTGTGTTCTCTTCCATTAACTAGCTATAGGGAACCCTCCCTCTCTGAATGGCCATCCCTGTGAGTTGAGGAATAACATGGTTGGGAGATATAAGGGTCAGGTTAATCTGTTCATAAAGCTATTATATTGGTAGATAAACCCAATATCAATCTCTGAGGTATTGTTTTTATTATAGGTGCTCTGCTGCTAGTTCTACCTGATCTTATAACTCAGTGTTTCTGAGGGTACCCAGCTAACAATGGGTGGTTCCGGTAAAATACCCATTTGTTATGTCACAATTAGACACCTAAACATTATCAGTGAGATATACCATGCAAAACACTGATCTTTAAAAGATGTATAATTTTCTGCTGTGGATAGCATTACTCTAGGGGTTTTGATTGCAACAGTCATATTGATGAATTCCCACATCAATATGACTCTTTATTTGGGCTCTTTATTTCCCACAGACACCTTTAGTGTGGTGACAACTACAGTACAAAATTATTTGCCTCTGGAATAAGCTTTTCCAAAGAGGCTTATTTGGAATTACTATAAAGCCCTGTCTTACTTTGGACCAAACAAAACTTCAGGCCCCAGATCATCCAATCAACAGGTAGGTAGCTACTCTGAAATATTGTCTATGCTTCTTCACAACCTAAGGAAGGTCACCAAGCCTTATGCTACTGATTTTATGGGACCATTGGAACTCCACAATAACTTGTCCTATAGCTTGGGGACATGCCCATTCATATTCCACAGAAATAGAAACCCTAAATTGTTAATTGAAGTAGAATACCCCTGGGTTTTGTAAAGTTTATGAATCTTACCAGGATATCAAAAATATATTCCACTTCCAGGTTCAATTACCATAATTGTATCTATAGTGGAAACTGTTGTGATAGTTTATGAAATTAACCCAAACTCAAATTCTCTTTAAATTATACTGTTATCAGGCTCAGCACCTGTGGCTCAAGCAGCTAGGGCACCAGCCACATACACCTAAGGTGGCAGGTTTGAATCCAGCTCGAGCCTGCCAAACAACAATGACGGCTGCAACCAAAAAAAAAAAAAAAATAGCCAGGCACTGTGGCAGGCACCTGTGGTCCCAGCTACTTGGGAGGCTGAGGCAGGAGACTTGCTTGAGCCCAGGAGTTGGAGGTTGCTGTGAGCTGTGATGCTACAGCACTCTACCCAGGGGGACAGCTTGAGGCTCTGTCTCAAAAAATAAAGTAAAATAAAATAAAATAATAAATTATACTGTTATAAAAAGTAGGGCAGTCAAAATAGCCTCAGGGAAAATGATAAATATACGTATTCAGTCAAATCCAAATTGCTCTTCATTCTACTTTTTAATAAATATGAACAAAATATACATGCACATTTTCCATGTTAATTGACCTGTACCAGAACAAGAGGCTATCATATAGGTCAGCTCCAGTAATGACATCACACTGGACACAGCAACTGCATTTGAGATGGACAGTAGGTTGATTTTGTAGTAGACCACCATAGACCACTGTCATCCATCCATTTTCAAGGCCAATATAAGAAAATTAATTTATTTCTTGTCTATTTCAGATCATTTGCTCTGACATTTACTATAAACCATAAAACGATATATGAAATTTACTGATAAGTCTAAGTATTTGAAGTTCTTCTTTAGAGTTTCCTTCCAAACAAAATAAATTTAGTATTTTTATATAGCTTGATTTAAGAAATTATTAAATGATAAAACTGATATTGGACAGTATATAATTTTTGTAGATACTTTACCTAAAATTCATAGGGGCCAACAGCTCAGTTGTGAAAAAAAGACTTTGCTAATCTGTGGACATCAATGAATTAGAGCTAGTGTTGATTTATAAATGGTAGTTGGCATCAAGTTTGCTTGTTGTTGGATTGCTTTTTGTGTTCCAAGCCACAAGCCACTCATCAACTCATCATGTATGATGTTTAATCAACAGAGTAAATGAACAAGGCCATCTGGCATGCTACAGTATTTTAAAATACAAGTGAAAGTTTAGTATGTGGACCATAAATGTTTATAGGAATGGGAAAGCTATGCTTTTATTTTTGACTGTAACATCTCTTTAAAGAAAGATATAATATCTCATACTTTGGGAGTTTTCCACTTAACTTAAGCTAACTGCCTGCTGTAATTACACAGACTCGAGTTGATGTATTTTTAGCTATGATGTGGTACTTTGAACATTTTTTTCTGACATGGCACTCATGCAGGTCATCATTACTCCCATCATTGTAGGGTCTTCTCAGAACTGTAAAAATTCTGGATAAACATTTTAGAGTAACAATCTGGGTTTCCAGATAGGTTTAAAAATACCCAGTGATGATGACTGGAATGAGGAAAAAAATTATATTATAAAACAGATTCTTAAAGGCAAATTCACATGTACTCACTCCAAATGGCTAGAGTTCAGGGCTATTTAGATTAATATGCATTATATGTTCTGTGAAGATTAAGCTAAACCACCTGGAAAATGGATGGCCAATGAACCACTTTATCTGTACTCTGCAGGTACCTCGAGTAGGAGTTTGCCACCTGCAACATAATTATAATTCTATTTTGATGTAGGCAGTGCCATGGTAGCTGAAATGGTTTTCACTTCTTCTCAGAATTTCCCACAGAGAAATGAAAGGTAGCACAGCCTATTTTTAAAAGAATTTTGTTTCCTGGTATTTAAGCGGTAAAATGTAACCATAATTCAGAAACAACTAATGTGTATCTTTCAATAAAAATGGAGCAATCATTGTCTAACATCGAGGAAAAGGAGCAAAATTAAATGTAGACAGCTTGAGGGCCCATTGATATTTTGTTAATGAGATTTCTTTAATAATTTTCTCGATCAAAATCACTCATCAAATGCGTTTGATCATTAAGGTGTGTTTTGATTGTTTTTCCCTAAACGTTGAAATGAAATATTAGGTTGAGGCAATTAGGAGATAGATGGAGAAACATATCTTGGCTCAATGATTTAGACATTTTGGTAAATGCACATACACACTTGAATTTACATGAATATATGTGTCTGTGAATTTTGCAAGCATTTCATGTATATTCAAATTTGCTACAATAATTTTCATAATTCCATTATGTTTTAAAAGTATACTTAGAAGGCAGGCAGGGAGGCTTTTACCTATAATCCCAGAATTTTAGGAAGCCAAAAAGGATTGCTTGAGGCTAGGAGTCTGAGACCACTCTGGGAATCATAAGAAGACCTCACCACAAAAAATGTTTCAATAACTGAATGTGGTAGCATGCACCTGTACTTCTAATACCAAGGCTGAGGCAGGAGATCGCTTTGTTTAACCCAGGAGTTTGAGGCTATTGTAAGCTACGATGACACCACTGTACTCCAGCCTGACTGACAGGCTCTAAAAGGGGAAAAATAAAGAAATTTATACTTAAGAACTTTACTATAAATGAAGCAAAATACTGGACCATACACAGCCTGTCTCAAAACTTTCATAATGACCTATGTATGTGATCAGAATGAACCCTGAAAAATGTCTACACCAAAATCCCTGAAATTTATGAATGTAGTACATTTTGAGGCCAAAAAGATTTTACATTTGTATTTAAAATTATGGATCTTAAAATAGAGAAATATTTCCAGATATCTCACTGGGTCCAGTCTAATCACACAATACCTTAAAGGCAGAAACGTTCTAAAATCAACTCGAAGAGATGAGGTAGCCAAGGTCAAAGATATTTAAATTGTGAGAAAGGCTTTTTCTGCTGCTCCTGGAGGGGGCCATGTGGAAACCACAAATCCAGACAGTTAAGAGTGAAGATAAACTGCTGGCTGACAGCCTATATCAACAACACGAGTGACTTTGGAAGCAGGTTATTCCTGGATCCTCTAGCGAGGAGGCAGCCCTGCCCCATAGCCTTGATTCCAGCTGTGCGAAACCCAAGCCCCACATCGCTTCTGATGTACAAAGTCTGGGAGGTAAACATTCGGGCACTTGTATGTCACTGAATTTGTGGCGATGTGTTCCTGCAGCAATGGAAAACTCAGAGACCACGTGTGACAGCTGACAGTTAAACTGAGCCAGCAGTTAGTCACTGTGTTTTGTGCAGCCAACTTCATGTTAATTAGCCCCCACAGTGGCAATACAGTTTACTGGATAATTAAATATGAGAATGTGGCCCAAATGGAAGACGCTCTCTCCATATCCGCTACTGTTTCCCACTCTTTGCAGTGTCCCAAGTACACCTTGCCTGAGGGAACAGCGTAGGCAGCTGTATCACTGTATCCTGTAAATATCTTGATCAAGTTCTGGAAAATCTATGGGCATAGTTGGTTTTATTGCACTTCATTTTATTCCACTTAGCAGATACCTATTTTTTGAGGGTTTTTGCCAGCCTTGCATCACGTCACTCTGTCCACTCTGCTGACGGCATTTTCCAACAGTGTGTACTTCCTATCTCTGTATCAGCAGTTTTTAGAAATAAAGTAATTTTTAATTAAGATGTTACATTTTTAGACATAATGTCATCTCACTTTTAATAAATCAGGTATAGTGTAAACATACTTTTTATATGCACTGGGAAACCAAAAAACTCATGTAACTCACTTCATTGTAATATTCGCTTTATTATAGTGGTTTGAAATGGGCCCACGATATCTCTGAGTTACGCCTGTCTGTATTTTCTTTACTATGAGTTAAAGACTCACCGTGCTGCCTTCACCGTGCTCTCACAACAACAGTAAAACAAGGGCACAAACTAAAGAAATACATGCATTTTAAGGCGACAATCTTCTTGAAAATTTTATCTCAAAGTTGGCCTAATTATAAACTGTTTAGATTACCATGTTAATAGAATTTTTAGGTTTAGTTTTTAAAAGTAGCTTTAACCCTGGGAATGGGATGTTAGATACATCCTGGGACGGCTAATGTTATGTGTCAACTTGACTGGGTTAAGGGATGCCCAGAGAGCCGGTAAAATGTGGTTTCCACATGTGTCTGTGAAGGCATTTCCAGAAGAGATCAGCATCTGAACAGCAGGTGGAGTACAGATCCACCCCCACCCCCACCCCAATGTGGGCTGGCACTAACCAAATCTCTGATGGTCCAGATCCAATAGAAAGCAGAGAAAAGGCAACCTCTCTCTTTTTCCATGAGTGGGGACATCTCTCTTTTCTTGCCCTCAGACCCATGTACATGAGAGGATCTTAGATGTGCTGCAAAATTTTTTAAAGACCATTAATTAAATTATTTACAGAAGATTCAAAGCACAGTAAGCATATCCTTTTTTCACTCCTTTTTTGATCAATATAATTTCAGCATGCTGTGGAAGTTTAGCTATGGTTTCAAGTGGGCTGTGAGATTTAAAACAAGGTTGACTAACACTGTCTGAGTCACTGGAGCTCCTGGGTCTTGAACACTGGACTCCAGCACTTAGGTCAGGGGGCCCTGGCACCCGGTTCTTGGGCCTTCTGCCTTAGACTGGAAGTTTCATTGCTTCCCTTCACTCTCAGGCTTTTGATCTCACACCAAATTAGCCCTCTGGCTTTTCTGATTCTCGAGCTTGCAGATGGCATGTAATACGTAGTACTTCTTGAATTCTATAATAGCGTGAGCCAATTCCCATAATAAATCTCCCTTTATACATCTCCTATTAGTCCAATTTATCTACAGAACCCAAAATAAGACAGATTTTGGCACTGAGGGTGGTTCTAGAGAAAAAAAAATTAAAGATGAATTTTCTGACTTGGTTCTGGAGTCCCTAAACTGATTCCCTAATAGGAATAAATTAAAAACTGCTAATGATTCTATTTCCAGTGGTAAAGGCAGTACTGATGGTCTGTGGTGTGAATTGTTTGCGCAGACAAGTAAGATACGTGCATTTGATACTTTTAGTCAACAGCTTAAGAGAAGCAAGGACCTAAGTAACTGTGGTATATAAAACTTTCAAACAGTTTTGTAAACTAAGAAATATAATGACCTTGGTTGGTTGCTAATGGTCAGATGAAAAGGGGTGAAAGTGAAGGATGAGCCCAGGGATTCAAATCCTCAGTGCAAGCACTGCAGACGTAAGGTCAGAGCTTGTGGTGTGCCTGGAGGGAGAGGCTTAGCTCTTATTGCTACAGGTCTGAAAATGCTAAAAACACAACATAGGCTGGATGCAGTGGCTCACGCCTATAACCCTAGCACTCTGGTAGAAGGTGGATGGATCACTGGAGCTCAGGAGCTAGAGACCAACCTGAGCAAGAGTGAGACCCCATCTCTACTAGAAATGAAAAACTGAGGCAAGAGGATGGCTTGAGCCTATGAGCCCTGAGCTATGATGCCATAGCACTCTACAAAGGGCAACAAAATGAGAGAGACTCTGTCTCAAAAAACAAACAAACAAATGAACGAACAAAACACTCAACATAAAACCTTTTGCGGGGGATTGCCTGAATTAAAATGCAAGTTGAACTCCTGGACTCACAGAACATCTACTGTTAAAAAGCCATTGACTTGGAAAGAATGGGGTCCTACAAGTAGAGACAAATGGGGAAAATCTGAATGAAGCTGGGGACACTGAGCTCTTAATTCTAATGTCTTCTGTCCTAGTGAAAGACGTCTCTGCCCCCCAGCAAAAGTGAGTGGTCTGTCTGTGTCCAGTGGTCATGGCCTTCTTATGCCCCAGGGACAGGACAACCATTCCTTTGTCCCAGTGAAAGGAGCTTTCCACCTCTGAGGGGATTAGCCCTGAGTTGTGCTGGAAACAGTAATGGCCTCCCTTGGGGAAATTGCGGTGTAGGACAGTGCTGTTTTCTCTCAAGACTCACCCCCACTTTGCTTCTTTGCTTCTAGACATATAAGTAGACTCAAGTCCCAGAAGGTCCCTAAAGGAAGGTATAAAGTGTGACCCATGAGAAGATGAAAATATTTCAAATTGTATATAAAACCAGCCCACTGTATCCCATGACTGCATTAATGTACACAGTGATGATTTAATTAAAAAAAAAAGAAGATATATTACACTTGAAAAGAACTAGTTGAGTTTTCTAATTCATATTAGCAGAAATCTGGGAAATAAATGCTGGAATGGATTTTAAGGGTGGAGAATAATGGTAGGCATAATATAAATTTGGTTCAGCCCAAGTTTTCTGGCATGGCCCCACTGGCAGTGATCAGGGACTTACGAGAACTGAATTCAGAATTTTTTTTTTTTAAACCTTGCACAGATTCCTTTCTAAACAGCCTAGTGAGTCATGCCTTACAAGCCCTAAAAATCTTAGCTTGGCCATGGCTGCTCACACCTGTCACCCCAACACTTTGGGGGTGCTGAGGGAGAAACAGGAAGATCCTTGATGCCAGGAACTCTAGGTTGCAGTGAGCTAACATGGCGCCACTGCACTCAAGCATAGGAGAAATAGCAAGACCCTGTTTCTAAAAAGAACATTAAAAATAGATTTTAAACCCATAAAGTCATTAAAGAGGTTTTGTATTAATTCAGTAGAACGTGGCTTACTTTCCGCCCTGACTCCAGTATAGCATTACACAACAGATAGAAGACCCCAGTAATATGAACTCACATATTTCTTTCTACTCATTCCAGGTCCTGAGACAGAGCTCAACTTTTTCAACCAATTACCAACTATAGAATCCCTAAAATGGACCTCTAACTGATAAGCCCCTTCTTTGAGACGTCCTGCTTTTGGGGGGTGAGCCAATGTATACCTTTCATGTATTGATTTATGATTTTACCTATAATTTCTGTCTCCATAAATGTGTAGAAACTAATTGTAACCCGGCCACCTCAGGTGCACTTTCTTAGGACCTCTTGTGACTGTGCTCCTTGGGCTGTCATTACTCATATTGGCTAAGAATAAACCTCTTTGAAATATTTGGGTAGAATTTGTTTTTTACATTAACAGAAAGGGATCTAACACTTTGTTTTGGTTTGTTCAAATATGTATCCAAAGATGGCCCACCGTGAGAAAATACCTGTTCTCCTTTAGTTTAACGTAAAAGAAGGGGGACAAAGTTTATGGAGATTGGACTGTTAAAGTGGATTTGTCATTTCAAACCTACTTACCAACACTAGGAGGAGCCAGAAGACATAACTTTCACAAATACTTGCAGAAATAAATTTGTGAGATGATTCCTGGCATCCCTGAAGAGCTCAGTGATTGTTCTCCCTGGAGGCCACACACTGTGTAGAAATTGCAGGCACGGAATTTGAAAACCTAAAGGCAATGGGAACCAATGGATACCAGGGAAGCCCGGGTCAAATGGCAGCACTGAACCAGCAAAGATGGGTGAGGGTAGTTCTCATGATGGACAGCAGACTCAAAGCAGCAGCCAGCAAGTTAGACTAGACAGGACCTAATGGCGTCAAGTGTTTAATCTTGGTGTTTCTAGAAGTGAAGCAGGAGGAAGCCTGCTAAATTTGTAGCCAATTCATAGCAGAAAATTCTAGGTGATGTAAAATCTAACTCAACTCAAAAAACCAGACCTTCTTGAGTCAACTTATAGACCATGGACATTTTGAATAAATGAGAACCTAAGTGACTTTTAGAAAGAATCTTGGGACACTATGGAATGTTTATACTTTTAATCTTTCTTCTAGCCTTCTTCTCCAAAGGGACTTACATCCTTTCACCAGTGTAACTGTGGGAAAGGAAATGATTAGACCTTTCAGGAACTCCTGGATATAGGCTCTTCACTGACATTGATTCTAAGACGATGGTATCTACCTGCTGGGAGGTAGACCAGTATCAGACCATAGCCTGGTGGGAACCCAGCTGCACAGCAGGCAGGGAGCAGTGAGTGGATGGAGTTTCATCCATCACTGTCTCCCATCAGCTCCAAATGGGACCAGTTAGTTGCAGGAAATCAAGCTCAGGGCGCCCACTGATTCTGCATTATGATGAATTGCATAATTATTTCATTATATATTACAATGTAATAATAGCAATAAGTTGCACAATAAATGTAATGATTTTGAATTATCCTGAAACCATCCCCTGCCCCTCATCCCTGGAAAAATTGTCTTCCATAAAACTGGTCCCTGGTGCCAAATACATTGGGGACTGCTGTTCCAGGAGATTGAAATCATCACTGTGGCCATTCACTCATAGCACAAGCTTATGGAGGTCAGGTCATCAGTGCAGTTTTGATTCAAGTCAATCTCACAGTGAGTCCAGTAATTCCCCCAAAACATTCTGTGCTTATTTCCGAAGCTGAAAAAGACATAACTGGAATAGACATATTTAGCATCTAGAAGAATCACCACATTGCTTCTCTGACTTGTGCAGTGGGGTATGAAGTTGGGGAAGGCCGGATGGAAGCGATCAGAACTGCCTAAACTTGGGAAAATAGTTTGACAAAACCAGCCCCTCCCTTCTGGAGGGACTGCAGGGCTCAGGGCCACCAGAAAGCACTGGAAAGATGGAGCAGCAGTTGTCCCCACCACACCCCCATTCAACTCTCCAATTTAGCCCGTGCAAAAGATAAACAGATACTGAAGAATGACAGTGGATTATCATGAGCTTCACCACGTGGTGACGTGTGCTGCAGCTGGGGATGTGGAATAAATCAGCGCATCCCTAGGTACCTGATGTACAGTAATTAATCTGAGATTTTTTTTCCCTCCATCCTTGTCAAAAAAGCTCACCAAAATCAGTTTGCCTTCAACTGGCAAGACCAATCAAATACCATCACTGTCTTCCTTGAACATAAATCTATCTAGTCCTACGTCATAATTTAATTTACAGGGCTCTTCATCACCTCTCCCTTCTGCAACATTTCACACAGGTCCATGCTGTTGCTTGCATCGTGATTGAACCTAGTAAACCCCTCACTAGCCCAGCCAGTGAGATACTTGCATCAAAGGGCAAGAAAAAAATCTGACTAATGAGAGGCCTTTCTTACTCAGTGTATTTCTAGGGATCCAGTGGTGTGGGCACATCGAGACATCCTTTGTAGCCAGGTGTGGTGGCTCACACCTGTAATCCCAGCACTCTGGCGGGTGGATCGGTAGAACTCAGGAGTTCTAGAATAGCTTGAGTAAGAGTGAGACCCCGTCTCTAAAAATAGCCAGGCATTGTAGTAGGCACCTGTAGTCCCAGCTCCTTGGGAGGCTGAGACAAGAGAATTGCTTGGGTCCCCAGGTTTGAGGTTGCTGTGAGCTATGATGCCACAGCACTCTACTGAAGGCAACAAAATGAGACTTTGTCTCAAACAATAAATAAATAAATAAGATATTCTTTGTAAGGTATTGGAAAGGTGGTTTCATCTGTCCCCTGCAGCTACTATGAAAGTCACAGTGCCTAGAGGACCTATTTAGATTTTGGAGGGGACACATTTCTCACAGAGATTTGTTACTCTGGGCCGTTGACCAACTGACCTGAAAGTCGCTAGTGTTGAAGGGACCCAGAAAAAGAATAGAGGCTACACCAGGTCCAGGCTGTCTGCCAGCTGCTCTGCCACTCACGCCATATGTTCTCACAGACCACACAGAGCTGCAAGAGCCAGTGGCAGATACGGACGTAGTTTGAAGCCTTCACTGGGCCCCTGCAGGTAAATCACAGCTTAGGCCTTCAGCATTTTGGAGCAAGGCTCTGCTAGAATCCCCAGATAACTATTGTTTTGAAAAGCAGCCCTTGGACCTTAGTTGAAACTGCTCGAGCAGGGGCCACAAATAGGTTATTTCTGCCTATTCGTGGATTAGTTGTTATCTGACCCACAAAGCCATAAAGCTGCATTTGCACAGAAACACCCCATCATCAAATGCAAGCAATATAAACACAATCCCACCCCCATGCTAGGACCTAAAGACATAAATAAGTTCCACGAAGATGTGGCCCAAATGCCTAAGGTCCCCAAGTTTCTCTCTCCTGTTCTTTACCTGTGGGCTCGTGGAGAGATCCTGTAATCAGCTGGCAGAGGGAGATGGACCCAAGCCTGGTTTGCAGATGGTTCTGCGTGATATCCAGGCACTGATGGAAAGTGGCACTGCAGCCCCTCTCTAGAACATCCCTGAAGGACAGTGGTGAAGCGAAATCGTCCCAGGGGGCAGGACTGTGGGCAGTGCACCTGGTAGTGCTCTTTGTCTGGCAGGAGAAATGTACAGATGTGCAGGTGGATACAAAGCCCTGCAGTGTAAAACCCGGGAAGACGGCTTTTCACGCTCCCGCAGCTGCCGTGCCAGAGGGGGTCCTGTAGATAGACTCCATTCAGCCCAGGAAGCTTTCCTGGGCCTTGGGGGACTGGCTAGTAATGAACACTGATTTCTGTGGTTATTGCTGCCTACCTATAAGTAATAAACCTGTCTCTCATAACTTATTGTGTGGGTAGGTGTTCTGTCTCACCAGACGTGGACAAGTTGGTAACTAGTGCACAGTTGTTTCACCCTTTTTCTCTCATGCTCTCTCTCTCTCTTCCACCTGGGTTAGCCACCTTCTCTGGAGCTCCTGGTTTTCAGGCCTTGACACTTCAAAATTTACACCAGGTATCAGCAATCTCCTCCATGAGAACCTCTTCTTAGGATTTTGATTCTGGTTCTCAGGGCATCAGGCCTCAGCCTTAGACTGGGAGGTACCCTATTATCTGCCCCAGTCTCAGACTTTCAGGCTTGGCTTACATTTTATCACTGGCTTCCCTGGTTCTCCAGCTTGCAAGCAGTGTCTGGTGGGAGCTCCAGGCTTCCTTGATGATGTGAGCTGATTCCTGTAAACATTTCCTCTGTTAGGTACCTATCCATATCGCCTATACGTGTTCTGTTGGTTCTATTTATCTGGAAAACCTTTACTAATACAAATCCCATCATTGGTGTTGAACATGTGATCTCCGTGTAAGTTGGGACTTCTGAGCCATAGAATGAGCTGCTAACGTCCCTCTTTGGGTGTGGCCATTTGACGTGTATCTGTTAGGGTAATACGTGCACTGTGGCCATGCAAGGGCTATTCTATCACCTTGCCCTAGAAAACAACAATTCCCCACCTTTTATGTGAAGCCCTCGACTTGTGTGCATGGGTGTGGCAGCCTTGGGAGTGTGCCGTTCAGATGGCAGGGGAAGGGGACACTGTGCAGGGTGACATGGTCTGAACGTCTCCAGCTGTGGGAACCTTGGACTCTATTTCAACTTGCCAGCTGAGGCCTTGGGCATCCTACAAAGTCCCCAGTCCATAACCAGCCAGCACCGTGGCACACAGAGTTGCCATCTGTGGTCAGTTCAGGACTCTCCGTAGGGTCATGCTATGCTGAACGAGGCTCTTCCTTCCTGGTCCATCTCCCCCTACTCCTTTCAGGAACATGAGACACTCACCATAATCGGATGGCTTTTCCAACCTAGTCTCTCTGTTCCTTCCTTTAGACTTTCAGAAGCATTATCCCTAAAAATACTATTCATTTCTAATTCTACCTTAACATCGTAGGATCTACTTAACAAATACTACATTAACTTATTAGTTTCCCTTCTTATTTTTTTTCTTCTGTTTTACTCTGGGTGATTTTCTATGACTTTGACGTTATATGCGTTTCCTGGACTCATTTCTCCCCCTCTTTTATTTGGTGCTATTTAGGCAATATTCCTTGATCATTTGTAAAATACATATTTAAGTTTTTTGTTTTTTTCTCAAAAAGCATTACAGGAAAGATTTATATATATATATATATGATATATACACATATATGTGTATATATATATAATATTCAGCATTTATGTGCAAATATATATTTTTCTTTTGGATTTATATGTTTAGTTACTTTATGGATATTGAGCACCTATTCTAAGTTTTATCTGTTCTAGTGTAGGAGTATATAGCAAGAAACAACATAGGGAGAATCTTTGACTTTGTGAAGCTTAAGTACTACTAGATACAAACAAAATAAATTAAAACATAAGAAAAATACTTTTATTTTATTTTATTTCTTCGACCCAGGGTCTCACTCTTGCTGAGACTGCTCTTGACCTACTGAGCTCAAGTAATCCACCTGCCTCGTACTTCCAGAGTGCCAAGACTGCAGATGTGAGCCTCCCCCCCCCCGCCCCAGCCAACATAGGTATTTTAGATGCCTTCAGGGGTGTGGAGAAAAATAAAAACAGAGATTTAGCTGGGTCTAGAGAACTCCCTTATCTTTCGTAGAGTCTTAAGTAGGAATTAGAATCCAGTACTGAAATTAACTTGGTTCTTATGTAGATATTATCTGGAATTAATGGAGAGAGGACAAAATGCTGATCACACATTAAATGGTGAGCATGAGGTTGCTGGTGTTGTGGGGGTAACAGAGTCAGAGCTAGACAGGAACACACAGGTTTAGTAATCAAATGTGAGTCCGGGTGTTGTGAGGGTAACAGAGTCAGAGCTAGACAGGAACACACAGGTTTAGTAATCAAATGTGAGTCTGGGTGTTGTGGGGGTAACAGAGTTGG
>NW_003852478.1:2425495-2431336 GCF_000181295.1 Otolemur garnettii
TAGTAATCAAATGTGAGTCTGGGTGTTGTGAGGGGTAACAGACTCGGGACTAGACAGGAACACACAGTTTTAGTAACCAAATGTGAGTCTGGGTGTTGTGAGGGTAACAGGGTCGGGGCCAGACAGGACCACACAGGTTTAGTAATCAAATGTGAGTCTGCGTGTTGTGAGGGGTAACAGAGTCAGAGCTAGACAGGAACACACAGGTTTAGTAACCAAATGTGAGTCTGGGTGTTGTGAGGGGTAACAGAGTCAGAGCTAGACAGGAACACACAGGTTTAGTAATCAAATGTGAGTCTGGGTGCTATGAGGGGTAACAGGGTCGGGGCTAGACAGGAACACACAGGTTTAGTAATCAAATGTGAGTCCTGGTGTTGTGAGGCGTAACAGGGTCGGGACTAGACAGGAACACACAGGTTTAGTAACCAAATGTGAGTCTGGGTGTTGTGAGGGGTAACAGGGTCGGGGCTAGACAGGAACACACAGGTTTAGTAACCAAATGTGAGTCTGAGCTTTACATGCATTTAAACCTTAAAGATCGCAAAATCATTTTTGTTAGCGCAAGACATTATTATCATGCAGGGATTTTAAGACGGATTGTTTAAATTTAATGATGAAGAATACGGGTTTTTCTGTACTTCTTAGCGATTTTCCTTGGGTGTCTTCAAAGGATACAATTTTTTCCACTTCCACATTTGGAAATCTCCAGTTCTGAGATGTTTAGCAATTCATTGTCTTTGACTGTATTATCAGGTCTTTAACTGGTAATTTCTGTACACTTAGTAATTTTATTTCAGTAGTGCAGCATAGTTTAAAATTTTTGAAATATTAAGCATCATTGAACATTCATATTCAAATAAAAATCAAATCTTATGTGATTCTATCAAAATAATAAATTAATTCAGGTCACAATAGATAAACATGTAAGTTCTTTTAATCAATAAATTGACAAACACAAAGAAAATGTACAACTTATACCTTTATCTGAAAAATTTCTTTTGGCATCAAAAGTAAGATGTGTCTGAATTTCAGCAATGTTAAAATGTGAAAAAAATGGCTCTTTATAAGTCCTTTTTATAAGATTATAACCATGATTTAGTACAAACACACTTAGGCAAAGTCAACGGGATGTGTGGCTTAAAAAGCAAATGTCACTTTCCTTCTAATTATGACTTCATTACATCAAGTTCTCATGGATTGTTACTGTGTTAAGACATTTATATTCTACATTTAGTAAGTTTGATAAGTACCCTTGTAAGATGCACTGTACATGTGATAAAAAATTCCCTTCTATAAGATATCACACAAATTAATGAAAAATTACTATGAACATTAAGTGTTTTAAAAAATGATAATGAATACATTGTATACTTTTTCTTCCATTCTTGAGATACTTTACTAAGTAGGATATGTTCCAGCTCCACCCGTGTAAACATAAAAGAGGTAAAGTCTCCATCTTTTTAAGGCTGCATAATATTCCATGGTATACATATACTACGATTTATTACTCTAGTCATGGTTCGGTGGAAACTTGGGCTTCTTTCATGATTTAGCAATTATAAATTGGGCTGCAATAAACATTCTGGTGCAAATACCTTTGTTATAAAGTGACTTTTGGTCTTCTGGATATATAGCTAGTAGAGGAATTGAAGGATCTCAAATGGCAGGTCTATTTTTAGATCCCTAAGTGATCTCCAAACATCTTTCCAAAAGGAAGGTATTACTTTGTATTCCCACCAGCAGTGCGGAAGTGAAGGAAAAGTATCCAATGTAATCAGCCCTACTATGAGACCAATTTATAAACACCCACACTGCTGTATGACAGCTATAATCCAGCTACAGCCCAAGATGAAGGGAGAAGAAAAGGGTGGATAGGTGGAGGGAGAGAAATTGGTGGGACCACACCTATGGTGCATTTTAGAAGGGTACATGTTAAATCTACTAAGTGTAGAATATAAATGTCTTAACATAATAACTAAGAAAATGTGGTGAAGGGTGTTAACCAGTTTGATGAAAGTATTTCAAATTGTATATAAAACTAGCACATTGTACCCCACAATTCCATTAATGTACACAGCTATGATTTAATAAAAATAAATAAATAAATACAAGAACATAATGACTATTTAAAAAATGATGATGAATAAGCAGCCCCTGTGGCTCAAAGGAGTAGGGCACCAGCCCCATATGCCGGAGGTGGTGGGTTCGGACCCAGCCCTGGCCAAAAACTGCAAAAAAAAAAAAAAAAACCGATAATGAATATATAAAATGTACACACATTAAATATATTTCAAGGATGATCCTGCTGAATTCACTTTTATAGAATAAAATGCTTATAGAATTATAAGCATTTAATATACAAAAATACAGACTAAAATCAAAGATCCATTTTAACTTTTTAAAGAAGTAAAATCAAGACACAAAATATAGTAGAGAAAATAGAAAGATGCAAGCAAAATTAATGAATCAGAAATAAAATATGTAACAAAGAATAGTCATAAAACCAAGAACTCATTATAAGAAATCTGGCATTACTTAAATGTTTCTCAAGATTTCTGAAGTAGAAGAAGAATGTATTCATAAGATTAATTCATAATATTCGCTCATTGTGTGAGTTTGCAATATTTCCTCCACTTTAAATTTTGTCTCATGTTTTATTCCTTTTCTTTCTTTAAAAAATTTTTTAAAGACTTAGGTGGTGACAAATTTCACCTGATTGAAATGGGACACATCCAATGGTCCCGTATTTCTTACGTGAACAGTCTCAGCATTTGCTAAGGAAAAAAACAAAACAAAACAAATACCGAACACACACACACACATATACACACACACACATGCACACACACACACGCACACACACACACACATACACACATACACACATGCACACACACACACATACACACATGCACACATACATACACACACACATATACACACATACACACATGCACACACACACACATACACACATGCACACATACATACACACACGCACACATACACATATACACACATACACACACATACACGCACACATACACACACACACGCACACACACACAGGCTGATAATTAGAAACAAATCTGTTAGAGATAAAATAGTGCTTTATACCTACCAATCAGGCAGTGATATTATAAAAAATATTACAACAAAACTGAATAGGTCATTAAGTAGAAGTTTAAGACATATCGCACTTTTATAAGGGAAACATCTTCTTTTTCCCCAAATCATTTTTTATGATTACTGAATCTGTTGAAACTTATCTTTTAATTTAACAAATCATGGAGGAAGTTTGTATTTACATTATAGTTTTGATTTATTGAGGTCTAATTTCACTCTTTTCATCTACCACCAAATGAACCATATACCACATATACAACACCTATTACACAATGCCAGGTATAATTACAGATAACGTCTGTAACATTACCTTTGAATGCATCAGACAAATTCGCAGCAGGCTACCTCTTCTTTGATTATTCTTCTGGACTGGCACTGACGTACTGGATAGGCAGCTTACTAGGGAATGTTTTAATTTATTGAACCATGTTACCATTAACAGAAAGCGTCAGGATGACAAAGTAGCAGAGCTTGCATTTTGGTAGGAACCTTGAAAACAAGGCTGTTTAAGCCTGTAAAACAAAGCTGTATAATTCATCTTTTCCATCACTTCAACAACATGTATATTCCCAATCAACTTGATTGGTCTGCATAGATTACTGGGTTATCTGAAGTCTGGCTTGTTATGCTCAAGATACAGATTATTGGTTGGGGCAAAGACACAGGGCATGTGAAATAACCTGGAAGCTACACAGTTGGAAACATCTATGCATATGAGTTGTTGGCCTACAGAAGTATTAATGACAAAAATGGTGATGTATTTAAAATCCTTGACGATTGCGGCATCTATACAACACTAACAATTTAATTTAAAAATATATCCAGTTTCGAAGGAAAAGTATCCAATGTACTCAGCCCCACTATGAAACTAATTTATAGCCTTCATATGAAAGCTACAACCCAATTATAGTCCAAGAATATGGGAAAAGGGGAGAGGGAGAGGAGGGGAGGGGGGAGGACGGGTAGAGGAAGGGTGATTGGTGGGACCACGCCTATGGTGCATCTTACAAGGGTACATACGAATCTTTCCAAACGTAGAATATAAGTGTCTTAAAACAATAACTAAGAAAATGACATGAAGGCTATGTTAACCAGTTTGATGAAAATACTTCAGATTGTATACAGAACCAGCACACTGTACCCCATGACTGCATTAATGTACACAGCTATGATTTAATAGAAAATAAAATAAAATATATCCAGTTTGTAGGGGAAAAATTGATTTATTTTCCCATTTTATACTGAGAATTCAGGCACCATACCTTTCAGAAAACTTGCAATAGGAACAAAAATAACTACCAAGTCCTGGCAGAGTGTTAGCGTGATACTGACCGTTTGCTACCCGCACCCTTTCTTTATCTCTTTCAATCCCACCAGGTAAGGGATGATTGTTTCCAAATTAGAGATCAGAACATTGTGGTTCAGAAAGGGTTAAAACTTGCTAATAGACCCAAAACTTACAATGACCGAGCAAGAATTCGTGCCCTGACCTGTGTGATTGAAAATATGCCACACTGCTTTGAAATTAGTATTAGTTACTTAGTCTGGAAGTAAAATTGATGAAAATATTATTACAATAATTATTTTATACTTAGGATGAGTTGAAAGCTTTAACAAATTGAGTTTGTAGGCCACCATTCTTTTTTTTTTTTTTTTTGGCTGGGGCTGGGTTTGAACCTTCCACCTCCTGTATCTGGGGCCAGCGTCCTACCCCTTTGAGCCACAGGCACTGCCCAGCCATTTTTTTTTTTTTAATGTACTGTTGCTTATATTCCTAATGTGCTACATGTCTTTTTTGTTTGTTTGAGACAGAATCTCACTTTGTGCTCCCAGTAGAGTGCTACGGTGTCATAGCTCATAGTAACCTCAATCTCTTGGGCTCAAGTGATCCTCTTGCCTCAGCCTCCTGAGTATCTGGAACTACAGGTACCTATGACAACTTCTGGCTACTTTTTCTATTTTTAGTACAGACAGGAGTCTCTCTCTTGCTCAGGCTGTGCTTGAACTTAGAGCTCAGGTGATCCACCCACCTTGGCCTTCCCACTGTGCTCTGCCATGATAAGTATTTTAATAGACGTTTGCCTATTTTCTTCTTTTTTTGTTTTTTTGCAGTTTTTGGCCAGGGCTGGGTTTGAACCCCCCACCTCCAGCATATGGGGCCAGTGTCCTACTCCTTTGAGCCACAGGTGCTGCCCGATGTTTGACTATCTTAAAATATTTTATATTACAAAAGTAATTGATGTCAGTAAGAGTATAAAGAGGATAAAACTATATAAAATAAAAGTCACTCCAGCTTTCTCACTTCTATTCTCAGAGGTAACTATGATTAACACTGTGGTATATCTCCTTGCAATCATTTTTTAATGTATGTACAAATACATAAATATATATACATGTGTATACACAGAGGGTGCCAAAAAATGTATACACATTTTAAGAAAGGAAAAACTGTATTCAATTATAATACTCAGGCCAGGTGCTGTGGCTCACATCTGTAATCCTAGCACTTGGGAGGCCAAGATAGGTGGATTGCCTGAGGTCATGATTTCAAGAACAACCTGAGCAAGAGCAATACCCCATCTCTTAAAAAATAGCCAAGTGTTGGGGTGGGTGCCTGTAGTCCCAGCTACTTGGGAGGCTGAGGCAAAAGGATCACTTGAACCTAAGAGGTTGATGTTACCGTGAGCTATGACACCATGGCACTCTACTGAGGGC
>NW_003852478.1:2431356-2459660 GCF_000181295.1 Otolemur garnettii
CCTACTCCTTGAGCCACAGGTGCCACCCCAGGCCACCATTCTTTCCTAAAGAATATATGAGAGGACCAATAAATCAAGAGCCCAGTAAGAAATGCTATGGATCCTCATAAGTAATAAAAATGAAGCAAAGGCCAGATGGTCACCAAGTCTGAGTACTTTACATGGAACTCAACAATTATTTTAGTTATATGAAATGAGAGTCAATAAGATATCTGATTTGAAAAAAATCAAACCAGTTTAAAATATGTAGAAATCAAAAACATTTAACATATAAAAAACAGCTTAAAGTAATTTAAACTATTTAAAAAACTTTTTATTAGTAAGTGTGAAATCTTGTACTGATGGACATAATAGTTTAACTGGGACCAATTATGTCTTACAATAAAACTGGAAAACATATACAACACACACACACATACACACAAACTCACATACATGCAAAGGTCTGACAATTAAGTTTGTGAACTCGTCCTAGAAAAAGTGCTACTTGCCTGATTGCCAAATATCACTGTTCTCACCTTGGAAGTGCTCCCTTTGAGAACTTCTGTACCAATTCCAGCACTTGTTCCAACCTTCAAGCAATTTTGGTGCCCTTTGACTGGAATGACCATCAGGGCTGTCATCGTATGGCACACAAAACACACAACGCCTAGCAGTGAGACACCACCACACGCTTACGCGCTGCCGTGAACATAACCGTGAGACGCTGATATTCCAGGGTTTGAAACCTTACTGAACTGTCTGAACAGCACGGCCATGTAAACGTGTGGCAGCAAGTTTACAAACTTAATTGTCAGATCTTATTCATATATATACAACTTTTTTCATAATTGAAGCACAAGTGATGCAGAATTGTGATCCCCAAAGGCAGGGGGGAAACGGAGAAATTCTTGGAATCATCCAGGCTTTCTTCCTTAAGTCAGTTTCCAGAACACAATACAAGCAGAAGACTCCAGAACTAAGCAAGGGGACTCACTGAATTGAGGAACTGGCTGTGACAGTCAGGGGTGCTGAGGTGCTCAGAAATTTCAGCACGATGTTCTGGGCATGTGGGGGCTCTGTAGATAATGATTCCTAATTATGCACAGGGATCTCCTCGAGTGTTTGCGGACTACTACATTACACACAGGGAGTGTGCATCTCCCCCAAATGGAGAGAAAACAACCAGAGAGTGGTAAACTGTTAATTTTCCAGTGTTCAGTACAAGGTGGGGAGATTGTACCTGACAGGACAGAATGGAACATCCTCAGAGCATCAGGACAGGGCCCAGATGAGTCATGAGTTAGTAAGAGGAGTGAAGATCTCTGGGGTAAAGGCTTTTAAGATCCACCTTAGCAAACCTTCAAAGCAAGCTCAAGAATATTAACATACTCAGCCAGTAACTTAATTCTTTCCCGAAACAGAGCACCATAATCTTTGAAGGAAGACACAGTAAATCTTCCAATCAAATATTCCTAGGCAAGGGAAGAGCAGGAAAGTGTGACTGACAGAAGAAAAATACATAGAGAAATAGCCCCATAAAGGACAGAGATAGTGAAATTAGAAGAAATAGATGATTGATTTTTAAAAAGCAGAAAGAAGTAAGGAGGAAGGGGGTGGGGGCTCATGGTGTGGGGTACACCTTTAGAGGGTGGAACACAATTATAAGAGGGTATTTAAGAAATGCCATCAACATAACCTGGTTCTTTGTGCCCTCAGTGAATCCCAGCAACAATGACAACAATAATAATAATAATAAAAACTGCTGTCACATGAACAAATATTTCAGGAATTCTGGACTTTTCCCCCCATGCTTCCCTCAAAGTAACTGTTTTTTTGGTGTCTTCTCTCACTCACATAAGTTCACTTAAGACAGAAGTTGAAGTTTGTACAAATGCAATAAAATTATTTATTCTTATGGGTAACTGATTATTTTACCCTTTATCTCAGTGAGATTCATTTTTTTTATAACATGTTGCAATAAGATTTTCCCCATTGATTCATAATTGACGTTATATTGATTAATAACTTTGGTAATGTCCAGGTAAGTTATTTCCAATGTAGGCTACTATGAATAATTTCTGTATGAAAATTCTAGTGTATATCTGTTGGTAACATTTGTATATTACTTCTGAGTAGTAGAATTGCTAGAGGTGGGATTGCTGGACTGTTGGGTACACATGTATCTACATTTTGTAGACACTTTGGAGTAGCAATCCTAAAGAATTTTAATAATTAAAAGGAACAATTACAAAGTTTTAGAGTTTAAGTTGGTGCATATCCTACCATTACACAATCTTCTCAGTAATTCTTTTTCCCTTTTGTAGCCTTCTTGTAGAATTATCTAATGGTGCCTTTACTTTTTATTTCCCTTCTGACTAAAAGGATCAAACAGCTTTTGATATTCGTGTAGAACACTTATTTTCTTCTGTTAAATGCTTGTTCCAATATTTTGCTTATTCTTTCTTGTGCAAGGACAGAATTTATTAAAGATTAGTAATAAAAAGGCATGTATTTAGATATTATTCCTTTTTCATATGTATATATTGAAAAATCTCACAATCTGTGCATGCTTTTTTCACTATTTCTAGGAATCATTTAGTGCACAAAAATCTTTATTTTTTATGCTGTCCAATTCATCAATCTCTCATAGGCATATTGGGTTTTGTGTCTCTCTTTTAACTATCTCAAGTTCATGGAGATATTTTTCTTTGCTATCCTCGAGACCTTGCTAATTGAAGGTCTCTCGCTGAACTTTATAATCTGTTCCATTGGTATTTGTCTTTGGGCACCAACACCCCACTGCCTTCATTATTGAAGCTTTGTTAAGAGTCTCTCAATTTGCCTCTGTCTTTTTTCTTTGCCTTTCACATTTCCATACAAACTTTATAATCACTTTCTTTTTTCTTTTTTTCTTTTTGCAGTTTGGCCGGGGCTGGGTTTGAACCCACCACAAATGGCATGTGGGGCTGGCGCCCTACTCCTTTGAGCCACAGGTGCTGCCCTATAATCACTTTCTTTATCAACTTTATAGTCAGTTTTAATAACAAAACCTGCTGGCATTATATCTGAGATTGCTAGAGAATCAGCAATTTAACCTTCAGTTCATAAGTAGGGTTGGTATAAACCAGATTTAAGCCAGTTATTTACTTTCTGTCGGTAATCAATAGTTTAGAGTGTATGTCATTCACAATGTTTGATAACTTATCTGATGCTTTTTGATCCTATTATAAATGTTCTATTTCTGAAAAATAGGGTTTTCCAAATTTTATCGTGACTATGTAGAAGTATAACTGAGCCTGTACAGTTTCGCTTTGAAAGATTAAGTCTGATTTGAGACTTACAGTCTCATTAGCTTGTTATATGAGTAATGATTAATACATGGATTCTTCCAGAGTTTCCTTAATGTTAGTCCAGAAAAAAAAAACAAACCCAAAAATCAGCGCCGAGTACATGGATGTGCGGGCAGAAGATGACACTGCGTAGTCATCCAATTTCATGAACTATGCTTGGTCAACACCCAAGTTCTGGACCTGAGGTAGTGACGC
Source organism: Otolemur garnettii (assembly GCF_000181295.1). Classification (NCBI taxonomy): domain Eukaryota; kingdom Metazoa; phylum Chordata; class Mammalia; order Primates; family Galagidae; genus Otolemur; species Otolemur garnettii. The sequence continues at coordinate 2,434,884 of NW_003852478.1, forward strand.
CACACACATCAGAGCATGTGTCAAACGCTGACTTGACTGCAGGTGTGTATGGACGACTATTTTCTCATTACTATTGTATTATTTATGTTCCTATCTCAGGAAAGTCTGTGACACAAGTAGCTGAATTTTAGAGTGCTCTTTGACAAATATTCACTATTTTGATATAGACATTTCAATAAGTTATATATGAATTTATTAGTACTATATACTTAAACTATGATTTATTTTCCTTTACTAAGAGCTTAAAAACAAGTATATAAAAATTTTACTTCCATGAGTTTTATGATTCCCAAAAAGAAAACGTCAGAACACAGCTGAAATGTGGCCAGGGTGAAGTAGATCGTGTGAACTTTCATTTTGCTACCTGATACAGGCTTTTTCTAACTATTTAGCACACTTACTTGAATTTCTACTCTAACTTCTGATTTTATCTAATAATAGCATATTTTCACCAGACACAGGAAGTCTTAACCGTCAGATTTTTCATGCTCTATGACACAAATCACGCGTCCTCTCAGATCAGAAAATTGCACTTGGTATCCATCTTTTCTTCTTTCTTCTGGGTTGCATATATTGTGTATAGATTTACCAGCTCTGATCCTCCAATTTTGAGAAAGATGTTAAAGAAATTATACATAGCATTCCCTGGAGAAATTTTAAACCCAGGGCAAAAAGCCCAATTCTATTTGCTAGTCCTGCCTTTCATGAAACAGATACAGATAATAAGTAAGCATAGATTCGAGTGTCAGAGAGAGTTTACCCTGAATCTGCTCTCCTCGCATGTCACGGTATTGCTTAGATCCTTTCTCTCTGTTGTGTGCTGGGTCTCTCTCTTCTAATTTAGAGACCTTAGTGAAAAACTGTATTCATGGATTCCGTGGTTATTTGCCTATCAAGACAATGTCAGAGAAACATAGATATAAAACTTTTTTTTCTAATGAAATGATGTTTGATAAAAGTGCCAAGTAGTTCTTGGGGTACAATTCAGAAGATTTTCATCCAGCTTTACATGTCTCCACTTAGTAACCCTAAGATAAAAAATGCACTAAATGCAAAGAGCTCTCTCCATGATTTTCCAGAATTTTTTATCTAATTATTTTTTTTTTAATCAAAACCCCATTTTTAACTAAATAGAAATTTCTGTTGAAGATCTGTGGTTATGCAAATAAAATTTTATATTTTAGAAGTTATTAAAATTGATAAATTGAATAAGGGAGCTTGAATGCTTCTTAAAAGATAGGTCTTTAAGAAATGTGATTTATGTATCGGTATCTCTTATACTTTTTAATTGATGTTGTTTGAATATTTGCAAATTTGATCAAGAAAATTGATGGTCACATGCTGGTCTAAACTTTCACCCTCTCTTTCTTAGGTGTAAAGGCCGTTTTGTTGGAATGACTTGTCATAGAATTCGGTCTTCACCAATTCTCCATGTAATGAAATTATTTAAAGTGTTTAATTCTAATTATCTATGTTTTCATGTGATATAATGCCTTATGAGAAAGTAGTTTTATTCCAGGTTGTTGCTACTAGCAACAAATGATTAAGTCAGTAAACTTATTAGATTGTGGTAAATAATAACTTTTCTTTGGGGAAATAAAACAAAGGGAGTTGTTTGATTTTTCCATTAGAATATTCTGTGCTTTTCTATCTAGGTAAGCTGCATGTAGCCTTGAGCAAATTGTTTAGCCTCATGAATCCCAATTTCTGCATTTTTAAAATGAATGTAATATCAGTATGAATCCTACAAGCTTGCCTTGAGAATAAATTAGAAAATATAAAGTGTTTACCACTTTCTTAGCATCTAGTACATGCTAAACATATTCTAACTACTATTACTACTAATGTAGAATTTTAGAATGGAGAAGAAAGAATCCAAAGTACTCAAGTACACTATGAAGACAGCAGATTCTAATTCAAGGTGGGGGGCGGGTAGGAGAATGAGGGATCCAGGAGAGAGGAGGAGTGAGGGGATGGGGGTCACGGTGTATGGCACACCTCTTGGAGGCAGGACACAATTATAAGAGGATTTTCCCTAATAAATGCAATCAGTGTAACCTAATTCTTTGTACTCTCCATGAATTCCAAACAACAACAACAACAAATTCTACTTATTTTAGGTATACAACAATTTAAACTTATTATTAGGTAATGGGCCTGCAATGTTTAAATCATTTTTCTTGCATTTAAACAAGAATAAATGTGTTAACCTGATTGTTGAATATATGTCTTAAAGTAACTGAGATGTTGAATTTTAAGGTAGAGATTAATGAAAATATAGATAATCTATACATGTACATACTTGGAATATACATTTTTGGCCAATAAATAAGATTTTTTGAATAAATATGATCTACTGTCATTTATTTTAAAAATAATGGAATAATTCATCTCAACATCTGCTAAGAAGAAGTGAAATATAGGAAAATAGTATCAAATTAGAGTTAGAAACTCAGGTTTTTTCCCTCACTCTCCAAATCCCTCGCCGCCAATCTTTGCCATTAACTAATGCTGCTCTGACATCTTCTGGAAATTCAGCATTTTTCTAAGTTTAGTCTATTCACCTGAAGAAACAAAAAGAAAATATTGGTTCTCAAAATGTCTAAGGTTATTTTTCAGTTTAAAATACCCCAAATGGATTTTGATGAGTGATATTTTCTGCTGAGTGGCACTCAGCTCTGGACATACTGTGTAGAGTTGAAGAGCGATACCAGAACAAGAGAAATACTTGTTGGATAATATGTGTGTAATTAGGTAAGAATTTTATATAGGTACCTTAGTTGACAGTTTTTAATTTAAACTATTGAAAAATAGAAATAATCCTCATGACTTCTAAAATATCAAGTTGAAAGAACTAGTATCTCTAGATATTACTAAAACTAATAGCTCTAGAGTTGATTACAATTTTATATGAATTTACTTCAGTGTTGAGGAATATATAAAGCAAAAAAAAAAAACTAGAATAGCTAATTGACTTGGGCAATTTAATAAGTCTTCTATACCTCAAGTTCTTTACTAAAATGGAGATTAAAATACGTATCATTAAGTGAAGGTCAAGTAAGGTGATACAGATGATTTTAGCTGATAATTCTACCAGACCTCAACAGATGCTAGAGAGTATTTTTTCTCGTAGGCTGTGAACTTTTTCTCTTTCTTCAGGGAGAAAGAGTTCCATTCATCCCTGTCACAGAGTTTCAACACCTGTCCCATAGTAGGCACTCAATAAATTTTACAAGCTTATAATCTCAGCCATCTGCATTGGTAGGTTTTAGCTCTCCTAGTGCAGGCTTTGAAATTTCCATGATACTATTTCAGTCTGTATGGAATTGTGATCGAGACTGTCAGCCAAGACTAATGAGAAAGGTGAAGAAATTTTATTAACTTTTAAACAAGCTCCCAGCCTTTCTCGAGAGCCCCTGGTGATGAGTCATGGTGCTATTTCTGTATGGCTATCAAGGCTGAGTTCAGAGTAGAATTTCTGGTTGTGACAAGACTCTTTTATATAACATTTTATGTAATGTTAAAATGATATTCCAATTCATATTTTATTCCAGGAAAAATAATTCTAAAAAAAAAGAAGCTTAGAGAAAATGTCAATCTTAGAAAATAACTACATATTTTCATAAAATAATAAATACAGATTTCTTCCCAGAAGGAATAACTATGCTGATACTTTAATTCAGTTTTTGATTTACTGGGTACATATTCTACCCAGTAATAATAATAATATCTAGTTTTTTTCTCTCTAGACTTTATAATAATGGAATTACACTGTACATATTAATGTTTATCTTTTATTGTTCTGTATTATATTTGTTAGAAGACTCTATGCTGTGTCTTGAAACTATAGTTGATTCATTGTTTATTATTAATAAAAATTATCATGATTTTACTCCATTCTATATTATTGAATATAATAATATCAATATGGTGTTATTATTAGCAAGAGTATTTCTCTTGCTACATACTTACGCCAAATTAGATATTTAAATTTGTTTCAACCTTTTGTGTATATGGTAGATGTATACTGTGATTTTAATTTTAATTTTTACTAACCGGTTGATATATTTCTACTTGTTTATTGCCTAATTGGATTTCCTCTGTGTAGAGTACTCATTTAAGGCTTAGCCATATTTTAAAATAGGCTCTATTTATTTTCCCTTATTGAATATAGTATTCAATATTTTAGTGACTGGTTGTTTTTTTCACATACACATTTTGCAAATCTTTGTTCACAGTCGACTTTTGTGTTGTAATTATTTGTAGCACTGTTAAATGCATTAAATCTTTCCTTTGTAACTGGAACCTATTTGTGTTTAGTTTTAAGAAATTATTTCATGCCTTTAGGTTATGAAAATATTATTTTTATTATCTTCCAAAACATTCATAATTTTGTTTTTCACATGTAGACGTCTCATACACAGGGAACTGTTTTTTTATGTGTGGTGTGATATTGTGACCTGATTTAATTATTTCCATATATGAATAGCCAATATTCTAAGCAGTATTTTGTTTGTTTATTTACTTATTTGCAGTATTTTATTTAACAGCCCACGTTTTAATCAGTGATCTTTAGTGCCACTTTTTTCTTGAAGTGACTAGGTGTGCACAGAATTGTTTCTACAGTGTCATCTGTCCTTACCAGCATTCGTACCATTCTGTCCTTACCTGCAAGGGCATCTTTCTTGGCTTATTCTGAGCAATTTTAACTTTAAACTTAAATTCAGCTTTTGCACTGTTTCAAATTTATATTGCAAAAAATAAATATTTTACTGCATAAGTTCTATTAACTATTATTAGTAACTAGACGATGACACGTAATCATTACGGAAAAGTTGTATCTCAACATCAAAATCAAGAACCAGCTCATTCAGAGCTTCGCTGGTTTTACGGCTATTTAGTTCTGATTTTTTCTGGGCACCACCTTTCACGTTTCTACCCACTGGACTAATTTGCTTTGACTTAAACCTTTTTCCCCTATTGTAAGAGTCTTGAATAGTCTTACTTGCCCTGTTTAACTTGTTCAGTCTAATTTTTCTTTGACTGAAGGGCACTTCTTAAACTTAAGTCAGAAGCAACAAATTATAAATAATTTTGGAAATGTATACTCATTTCCTGTAACTTAAGGAAACATCTTTCAAGAAAAACGATACTGCAGTAGTTGAATATATTTAAAACGTAAGTAAACTTCATAATGAATTTCTTTAACTGAATGTGTTGTGATGCCGTTTATAAGGATTGCAGATCCGCAGATCTTACTAACTCTATTCCGAAAATAAGTTTTCCCCAGGACTGCAAGGCTTTTTGCTGGTCTGATCTACAATATAATGGAGTTTAAAAATATGCAGTCTCAATAAAGTCCCAATGTGTTACTTTTATTTATAAGCATTCTTCATTCTGTATGAAATCAGCACATTGTACTCCATAAATGCGTTTATACATACTTGATCTATGTGTTTATGATTTAATAAAAAAAAAAATAGGAGTCTGAAATAGGCTGATTTTAACTGAGGAAAAATCAGGGACATCAGCTTATCTGAGGACTGGAGCTGAGAAAAGGGCTTAGACAAAAGCAATGCATCTTCCAATTGGGTTATTTTCTTATTCAAAAACATTTTCTGCAAGTGTAGAGACCACGGACACAGAGTGAAATTTTCAAGAACTGAGGAGGAAGGACTTGATTTTCTTCCACTGGCCTTCCTTTCCAGGATTTGTTTGCCTTCATAACTTAATACTGGAGAGCTTAATGTTTATCAGGTTTTTCTGAATGGGACAAAAATCTCTAATCTGTAGTGCTGGCAACATCCATGATATAAATAACAAAACATCCAAGGTGAGATCACTGAATACGGGGTTGGGAAGAGACATGCCCAACTCACTCTTCTCAAGAATGGAAGAAAAGGTATCCAATGTACTCAGCCCTATTATGAAACTAGTTTATAGCTTTCATAGGAAAGCTATGACCTAATTATAGCCTAAGAATAGGGGGAGGGGGAAGGGAGGGGAGGTGGATGGGTGGAGGCAGGGTGATTGGTGGGATCACCTCTATGGTTTATCTTACAAGAGTACAAGTGAATCTTTCTAAAAGTAGAATATAAACATCTTAACACAATAACTAAGAAAATGACATGAAGGTTATGTTAATCAGTTTGATGAAAATATTTCAAATTGTATATGAAAACACCATACTGTACTCCATGATTGCATTAATGTACACAGCTATGATTTAATAAAAAAAAAAAAATCTGTGGTCAGCCATTTTCAGCAGAGCAATAGTTACACATCTAACTTAGCATCAGTAAGTATCTACCAGGTAATTCTAGTTATCCCTTTGAAGATAAGATAAAATTGTGTTTTCTTGCCCTCTGTGTTGAGTAAGGCCATGTGACTATTGTTGGCCAAGGACTGACAGCTGAGTCTGTCCATATCATGTTCAGTCCTGAATACCTAATTGCCTTTGTAAGACCCTCCACAGCTCTCTTCTGCCTCTGCCAAGGTCAAGAGCATCTTTCTAGACAGTGTCTTGTCATCACTTTCAGTCTGGAGTAAGGATGAAAACCACAAGAGGAAAATTGGTCTAGGATTGGCATAGAATATGCATGAGAATTAAATCTTTGTGATACTGAACTACTGACATGTCAGGATTTTTTGCTATTGCAGTAAAACTTAGCCTATTCTGCCTGATAAAACCTGCTGTCAGCGTACGGTTAAATGTCTTTCTATTTATTCACTAAAATATTAAATAAACTAATGTCAATACCACAATTTGATAAAGAAACAATAATCCAAACACCAGTTTGCCAGGCAGCCTCTTTTGTTCACTTCAGCCATTTTTATCCCAATATGTAATTTAATCATTTTTGTAGTTTTGCTGAAACTATCAATTTGCACTAAAAGTCAGTCTTTGAAATATTGAGGGGGGTTAGGTTTTTATTTTCTTACTTATCTTTACCTGTGAAGAGCTTATATCCTTCCTGCATTACCCAGTGGTATTAAGAAGTAATACTCATTTCATAAACATTTTGCTTTCTATTTCAGGTTACCTTTGTAAGGCACTGACTTAAACTGAACAGAAATAAAAACAGATAAAGACTTTGAAGGTCAGGCTTTTTGTTATCCTCCTAATCGAAACCAAGAAAAAAGAAAAAAAGGAAATGATAGCGAATCCATTCCAGTCATATTCCTAATTTATAAAGTCAAATACTGAATATTTCGCATTGCTGAATAACAAAAAAGGCAAATTCAATTAAAATTAGGCCCAATGAGCCTCCGATGTGTTCATATGTTATCATTTTCGGTCTTGATGAGGCCTTCCAAGAACAGAGATCACACCTCTCAGTTATCCAGCCTGAGGAGCATGACCCACTGGCTCTGAAAGGCGTCAGACTTTGAACCGTACGGTTTGGTCACAGGAGACGGATTGGCACACCAGTTCTTATCTTCCTGTTCTTTTCCAAATAATGTCTCTGGCAAACAGAATGAGGCAACGAGAACTAAATGAAACTCAACTAAATCAAAATGAAACCTTTCAGTTCTTTCTTTTTTTTTTCCTAATGTCATTTATACAAACAACTAGATTTGTAACTGACTATGAAAAATACATCAATTCCATACAGGCACCTGTGTCTGCCCATAAAAAGAATAAGCAGGAAAGGCACGTGTCTGCATGAAGTTTTGCGAAAGTCAAAGTCTGCGGACCAATTTTAGATGTGGTGGCCTGAGAATCATTTCAATATACTGTTTTATGATAAGAAAACACATTTTAAAAATTGCACACACAGAAGGTAAATGCAAAAAGTAAGCACGTATTTGGGTTAATACCTCCTTATTTTTATAAAACTCATAGTGATGCCAGCAATGAAACCCTCTCAAGCTCAAGAGAATCTCACGGTTCTGGTGGCCGTCACCTCTTGCCGGATGTCTGCCCTGTGTTACTGCAGACGTGTGTAGCTGTATGGTTGTGGGGAAAGGTTTGAGATGTACAGTCAAATGAAAACAACCTAATTATAAATAAGTCGATACATGAAGATCTCACTTTCCAAGTATCCCAATAATAAGGGTGCAAAGTTTTAATAGATGCATTGGCTGTTAGGAAAACTCACCTTACTCAAGAAACCTGAGAAAGATGTCTAGATGACTCTAATCCTTGCAGAAGAGAGAAACTTTGAAACTGAGAAAAGAAAAGAAGTTGAAAGAAAACAGCCAAAGTGTTTCCACTGGACTTTTGCTGAGAAGTCAGACACACATTTGGGAATCCTGAGCTGGAGACTTTCAACCGGGAAGGAACCAGGGAGAGAGTCAGGCACAATATGACCAAAGTAAAAATTAAACTTTTAAATGGACTTTATTGCATGCCTAGCACTGTTCTTTATTGTTCAAGAACTTTAGAAACACAACCACATCATATTGAAATTAAGCCTATTCACACTGAGAAAGCATAAAATGGCTTGTTCCACAACCCCTTTCTCCACCACAAGCACAAATCTTTTGAGAGCATCTCCGGAGGTCGAAGTTTTCTTGGTATTTATTTTGAGCTGGCCTCGTGGAAAGGCCTGACTTTCAAATCAGGGTCGAAATATTACAGAACCAAGATTCAATTTGAGGACAAAAATACTATGTGGCATATACAACAAAACTCAGAGGCAAATATGACCATGAAAATTATAATAGTGATGCTTCAGAGGAATTCACAGACATAGCAGGTCAAAGGCAAGCCTGCTCACATTAAAAAGATAATTATAATAGGTTCATAATAGCTGTTTCTGGAGTACATGTGGTGTAAAGATATAGGCATACAACAAGATTTAATCAAATCAGGGAAACTGAAGTATCCGTGACCTCAGGCATTTATCATTTCTTTGTGTTAGGAACATTCCAATTCCACTCTTTTAGTTATTTTTAGGTAAACACTGGCTTATTGTTGATGACAGTGACATTACTGTGCTATCAAATGTTGTCCATTCTGCTTTACCTAGCTATATTTTTGCACCCTTTAACCAGACCCCGTTCATCCCTCTCTCCCTGCTCCACTTCCCAGCATCTGGTAACCATCATTCTACTCCTTGCTGCCATGAAATCAATTATATTTTAATATTTAGGTCCATATATGAGTGGAAATATGTGAGATTGGCCTTTCTGGGATTTTACCCAGATTTTAAAGGTATCAAAAGAATCCATCCTAACCTCATGAAAAATAATACTATAATAGTAACACATGGGTGGTGGTTTATATTAACTTATTTATGTTTCATTTTTAGATAACAAACATGGATAAATCATGCAGCCGCCTTATTTATAAAACTTTAGAAATTAATGCAAATCAATATGGAAGTGCAGTAGTGATAGCAACTGAGAAGTAAAGCACGCTTTAGGCACCTACAATTTTTACAGAAACTATTGTGTCTTCAGAGATATTATGCCTTGGTAGTTTACATATGCTGATATAGTATACTTTAGCTAGATGAAATATATTTTTGTCTGAAATAAGTTTTGCCTTATTTTGCCAAGTAATTTTCAAAATTATTCAAGTTTAAGAAAGATATTTGTATGCTCCAATTACAGCCCATTGAAAACCAGCGGGTGATAATCCAGCATTAATGGAGAAACAGGGTAAATACACGCAGGATTTGTTTAGAAAAGAATTCTAACTTTATGGGAAAATGAGATAAGGTGGAGTCAACAGATTTCTGTGGCGTCTGTGACCATGTCACTGCTAATCCTGAGCTTTGAGGCATATTATACACCCTCCTTATAAGATGCTACTGCATAAATTTCCTTGCAACATTTTTTTTTTCCTTTGAGAACTTATCTAAATATAAGGTTTCAATTCTCTAGAGAAAATATCTAGGGGAAAATGTTATTCCCTGGATATTTTCCCTTTTAGTTTTATGTCTTATTAACTTCATCAGATATGGTAAAATGCATTTATTCCATTAAAAAAAATGCACCACGCTCCTAGTGGTTTGATGACTCCACAAATTTACTAGTTTTCTCCACTGACCTATTAAGAATTGACTAGTAGACTCAGATACAGGATATGCGCACGCGCGCGTGTGTGTGTGTGTGTGTGTGTGTGTGTCGGGGGGATATTGGTAACTCTAGCTTGGAACAAGTACCAGATAAGCCTCCTACCTCTTGCCCTTGATTGGAACTTCCCTACATACAGTACAGCCAGAGGATTTTGAGACAGGTACCTTTCTTCACAGTGGAAGATAGAAGGTAGCAGGGTCTGATTAAGAAATCTTACTTCAAGAAGAAAGAAAATTGAAAGGGATACACATTTCTGCTTTGGAAGTGCATGTCTAAGGAGAAAAATCAGACCACCAACGTTTGATTTCAATGCAAGAACAAGGTAGATGGCTCAGTCAGTTCAGTCTCTCACTGACATCACTACTTAAGCAGGTCAGTCTCCCTTTATGTGTTTTTATGTAAATTGAGAAGAAACATACATTTCAATCCAGTGTTATTTAATTCCCTCCTCCCTTTAGTTGAGTGGGTGAAACTTCTGTGCTTGCTAAGGTAATGAATGGTGAGGGGAGTAAGGATTCTCTCTCAACCCATTCCCACTGCCCTCTAACATTCAAGGTCGCCCTGGGATAGCAGACCTGGGCCTCATCAAGGGAAGCAAAGGGGACCCTGACATGAGCCCTAAACCCCACCCAGAATCCTACCCTACTTCTGGGAAGCTATTTCCCTTCTGTTTACCTTAACATAGTCTCATTCAGAATCATTGTAGGGCACCACAGAAAAATGTACAGGTCTTATATAGCCATAGAAATTAAAAATTTAGCAAAACCCTCAGTAGGACTACTCAGTTGTCTCCAGAAACCTAAAATAAGTCATAAATTATGGTATTACCTTGCCCTCTGTTTCTCTTCTCACAGAATAGCAGCCATGGTGTTCATGAACTTGCCAGTAATTACTGTATACCTGAAATAATGGCACAGTATCCTACAAGCAATTAAATAATTTCCAGATTTGTACAATATGAATTCCCTCGTTATTCAATTTATAGAACTAAAGTATCAAATATTTCCCCTTCACTTGAAATTTAACGTTCAGAGAAATTAATACTATTACTTTTTCCTTAATTTTGTATTCCTATAAGGTTCAACTACATTATCTTAATCAAAAATATTTATTTTTTTTGCTTGTATATTTTTATTTATAGAAGCAATTGCACCTTTAGCTTGTCCTACTGAATTACCTTTGGCATTCAAATTTTCTCTCTGCTCAGCCTCTCTGGCTGCAGCTTCAGATCCTAGAAATGACTCCCTGAACAGATGAACTGATCCTGAGCCTTTGAAGTTTTCATAACTAACTTATGTTTCTTGAAACTTGTATATAGTATATGTTACAATGCAAGCACATTCCATCGTCCAATAAGTTTCTAAAAGAGGGTCCAAAAGCTACAAGGTCACACTTTATGTGGGTCATTCAGAACATTTTTGAACTTATAAGGATCTCGCCTATGCAGTGGTTAAGGCATGTATCCCTGTGTCCAAAAGCTGAGAAGCAAAGACACTTCAACAAAATAGTGTTTAAAACTAATCTAAAAATTCTCTAGGAATATAGATTCTTGTATGAGCTGTTAGCATCTGAGACAAATTTTAAAATGTATAAATTATGCCACCCCTATTAAATAGGCTTTACTTAAATTTTATTCCCTTTTCAATTAATCTACTCCAAATACTCAAACGTATTTTATCCCACTATTCTTTTCCCACCCTATTTTTCTAACAACTTGATCCTGAAATTACTTGTAACCCCTGTCTACTGACACAGCTTCCATCTTTTTTTTTTTTTTCTTTTTGAACAGGGCAAGCTACATCCATAAAGAGAATTGCCCAACTCTAATTCATGTCTTTAATGTTTCTTCTTACCAATCTCGTTCCATTTATATTGTCCCACCCCAGAAATATTTGTGAGCATTTTAAACCTAACAGTGTGTGCTGCTCTCTCTGGCTGCGGAGTCCTTATATACTTGAATTCTAGTCCTGTGATGGTTTTGCCTCTTCCTGTAACTCAAGTGTGTAGGGCGCTTCAAATATTTCTAAACCAAAGCGTCTCCTAATGGTTTAATGTGCCATGCAGGAACCTAGTAAGGATCAGTGTGTTCTCTTTTAAACACCATTTTTCAAAATTTAGTCTTTCTCCAAGTTTTGGGTTTTTAAGCACTTGCACATGTGGCCGCAGGAATGTTCTGCTCTTGGATACAAGGTGCACTGCTCAGGTGATGGGAACGTTAAAAATCTAGGTGTTACTACTATACAATACATCCAGTAACCAAACCTCATTTGTTCCCTCTAAATTGAGTGAAATAATAAAAAAGAAATGTTCTTTTCTTCAAATACACTTTTATAATCTGTGGAGTGTAGCTATAGTATTTCTCTTTCTTATGTTATCTCAGCCAGTTCTTTCTACTCTATGAAGCAAAACCCATTGCACAGATGATTGATGGATTAATCAATAGTCTGGTAATTTTACTTCTTATTCATTGTTTTCCCCTACCAGTACATCATGTATCTGCAGGCATAACCAATCCCTTTTCTTCCTGAAATAACTTCCCAAATATGGCTTTGTTCAATCTACAGGAGCATTTATGAACATAATAATTGCTTCACCTGTGCAAATCATGCATTGTTCAAACAAATCCTATCAATCATTATCTCCCTATGTTGAGCAACTCTCTGCTCTCACCTTCTGGAATATACCCTGGATTTGTTTTTGTCGTTTTTGGGATCCCTGTAGTGTGTGTTATCTTCTCTGAGCTTTCCTTTAGTAATATAACTACATACATTTATGAATTTCATTTCATAACATCTTTAAAAATATTGCATGAGCCTATTTTAAACATAAGGCATGAGCGCCTGTGACCCTAGGTTTCCACTCCTATCGATGTCTACACAACTGAGTTTCCTGTTACTCCAGGGTTGTTTCCCAAGATTGTTGATGGGTTCTTCTCTCTGATATGTTGAGGAAATGCTGGAAGTAATTCTACATATTTATATCCTCTCTGAGAGAGATATTCCTGCTGTCTATTTAAGATGGAAATTCTTTTTGTTACATAACCCTTAGGTCTCAGTCATCTTCATTTATCAATTAAAAAAGATTTCCCATCTTCACAAGCCCCATCAACAAGCAGCAAATATATATCTTTTTCCTTCTCATACTTGCCTAAACCAGTCTTCGAAATTCTATCTTTCCCCTAAGGACATTTATTTCTACACTTCTCCATCCCAGTCAGGCTGTGTGCTTAATCCCCACTTTCCTTTGCCTTGGTGCTCCCATTTTGAATTCAAAGAAAAGAACATCTTTGTCTTTGAATCTCAGAACAAACTTGATTCTCAGCAACAATCTTTCATGCTCATGTCTTTTTAAATCACGTCCTTTGCATCTGATACCCTAGAGACTGACGTCTCCAAGCTCACAAGATGATGTAGTACATTTTTTAAAGGTGATTTCCTCTCCCATTGTCCTTATGTGTTCCATGATAAAATTCCACATTCTAAAGCTGAACATTCAGAGGCAATGTGAGGCAGACTTATTAAATCCGTGGACTCAAGGCAAGGTTTCCCCTCCATCTTCCGTCTTTAGCCTTAGGAACAATTGCCAACCGCAGAGACAAACACACTTGGGAGCAGGGGATTAGCCACGATCTATAAGTGACTAATAAAACCACCAATCTAAAACTTTTCCACTGAGAATCATCTTCCTTACTCCACCCATATTGGAAAATGGAATTACTTATCCCACAAGATACTTTGCAGATGTGTGCCAAAAACATTATTGTAATAGAGACCCGAGACTACAGTGCCATACTGACTGTGACATGGAGAGAGCCCTGGATCTGTGCTGAGCAGATCCTTATCCACAGTGACTGTGTCTGATTTTGTGATTCAAAATCCAGACGTAGTCCTGAATGAGATTAATTTTAAGAACATATCCCCCCCCCACACACATTATACTTCCAAAATGCCCACTAACCTTTAAATACCTTACTCTAAATATCAGATAATGTTTATGAGTCATGGTGGTGGCCACCAGGCAATTAGATAAAGTGAATTGCTCATGCTGCTCAAAGTTCATGAGAGAGTATTTAACACTCCAATTCATTCATTTAAAGTACTGTATTATCTTTTTTTTTTTTTTTTGGTCAGGCCAGGTTTGAACCTGCCACCTCCAGTATATGGGGTCAGCGCCCTACTCCTTTGAGCCACAGGCGCCACCCAAAAGTACTGTATTATCTTAAGATACATTCCTTTTATTACCAAGCGTGGTCCTTGTATTGAAAATATAGAAGTTCCCCTTTCTGAAAGTGCTTCACTCAGGGGTGTGATGAATGGACAGTGCTGAAAGAAATGACACCACAGGGAAAGAATAAGAAGCCCTTAGGTCTGTGTTCCCCCTGCCCTGCCCCACCGAAGGGACCACTTAGCTAGAAAGAGTGACTAGAATCAACTGCTCAGGAACTCCGGAGATGATTGTGCACAGAAAACACCAGACTTCCTGGTGGAAGAAGAGGCCGTGGCTCTCTGTTATGAACCAGGCACTATCGCCTGTGCCTTAGCCTGAGGTGGGCACAGCATCCCGTATGCCCACGTTCCGCAGCAGCCGGCTGGTACCTGGGTGGGAAGTCAGGACCTTGTCCTCCATGAATTTGGGGTCCTGCATTTTGGTTGTAATTGCTGCTCTTGGAAACAGGAGCTTTGTTTTAGAGGATGGTAAAAGTGTCACAAAATTCAGTACTGTTGATAGTCGCACAATTCTGTGACTATATTAGAATATATTTTAAATGTACATTTTATGATATGTAAATTATATTTTCATAAAACTGTTATTAACCTCCCCAACACTACTCCCCCAAATACACATTGAGATCTCAGTACGTAGAAACGAGACTAGTATATTTTAAAACACTGACCATACCAGGTTTAGGGTTTTTGTGGAGAAATTGCAATCTTCAACTCTTATTACAGGGAATATGAAAGTCTTAGCCATTTTCAAAACTGGAAGTTTCTTAAGAGATTATATTGAAAGTTACCATATAAACCTTTAATTTCACTCTTAGGTGTTGTCCAAAAGAAATAAATATATTTCCACACAAAGGCTTATAAGTGAATAGTCCACAACAATTTGTAAGAGTAGGAAACTGTAAGTATTAAATAATTTAAAAAAAATTATCCATAATCTCATATTTTTAAATTCATGTTTTAAAATATGATAGTCAATGTTGTCTGAAGAAATTCATAGTAACCGTACATATCTCTTATTCTTACACTTACAACAGATTTTAAAAGACTTCCCTTCCTAAGTTAACTAATTGTTAAACTCCTGGTTTTCAGTATTTATAACTAAATGTATTAAATTTTCATAGATTCTGAAACAAATTATCACATTTTATCTCTGATAAAAATTCAAAGTAATCAAACAACGCTTGCCTTCACTGTCATTAGGTAGCCATTAAGGAGACAACTACTTAAAGTTATCTAGCATTTAATTTTGGCAAATTTCCAGGCCATTTTCCTCCTTCTGTTTTTTCTAGATTTTTCTATTAAGCAGAGGAGACACAACATAATAAAATTATTTAAAATTAAGGCTCAATAAGCATCTTGCAATGTTTTCTGTTTGTCAGATAAGATCGGGCATCATGCTTTCTTGAGAAGAGAGCATCTAATAGGGTACAGAGGTGAAATTGCCTTTCATTCAAGTGTGAGATCTTCCAGCAGGCCATAGGGGCAGACTGCCAACCTCCTATCACAGGGTTTGAAATTACCAGGGAAATCACAATGTCTCTTTTCTTGACAGAAACAGCAGGAACCAATGTTCAATTCACACAGGTAGAGACCGCCTACCTATCATGGCTTAGATTGATTTTCAGAAAAGACGTGTCCTTTTGTAAAAATAATAATTGCCTACTACAATTTCTGTCCAGTATCTTTTCTTTCTGTTTCTGCTTTTTTTTCCTACTCTTTATCTCCATTTCTCTTTAACCTTGGAATTTATTAATTTTGATTATGTTGTAATATTAATGATTACAATGCTGTTTGTTTTAGTACAGCCCCCCCCCACACTAACACGTCATGATGACTGCCTGTTATTAACATTGACATAATATTTACCAATACCTTTATGTTCTCCAAGAATTGATACTGAGGTTTCATCTTTCTCCTGGCTGGCTTACCAAATATGATACCAGAGTATCAGGTTCTTGGTCTCAGCGATTGGAAGAATGAATCCACAGACCACAGATCAGTGGCAAGACAAGATTTATTCACAGAAACAAAGAATACAAAAACCAAAGCTCCTGGCAGGGAGAACCCAGGTAGGGGAATAAGCTCTCTTGCTCTCTTTCCGAAGTCCGTCTCCAGGCTATCTGCTCATGAGTATATATAGTGGCAGGGGGTTATTTTGCCAATTCAATGTTTACTTTTAGAGCATAGGCCTTCTAAAGTTACAACCTCTCAGGCCTTGGAAATTTACATGAAATTGACCACTCCTAGAAAAGGTGGGGTTTCCCTCTCAGCCTGAAGTGCATGGGGAAGGGGACACCAAGGTGCCCGTGTCTCCCTGGCAGTTGTCTGGCCTCCCTGGCTACTGGAGCCTCCTTAGGGGTCCCCTGCTACCCACCAGCCTGCTGGTTCTGCTGCCGACTGCCACTGCACCAACACCGCTGGGGCTAAGGCGGCAGGTCCTGAAGCCACCTGTCCTGTATCAGAATGTCACCCAGCCCAACGCAACAGCCTCCCTCTTGCCAACTGAAGAAATATGACTCTGTGTCTTACTGTCGATATGTGAAAATTATCCCACTTCTCCAGAAAGGACTATATCTAGTGTAATTGATTGCATATCTTAAGTTAATTAACTGCTAGTTTCAAGAATTGGGAAAAGAAAAACAAGCATTTATCAAAAAACAAATTGGGCTTTATCTACCACACATAGATAGTAGAATAATAATAGATATATAATATTTTTCAGTTTGTCCAGAGCCAGGTTCTCCCCACCCTTGGTATATGGGGCCAGCGCCCTACTCAATGAGCCACAGGCACTGCCCTGACATGAAGAATTTTAATACTGAGTTACTCTTGAAAGAATGGACAGGCACAGGATGAAGTAGTGTAGGAGGTGGTGCCTTTTAAGGCCTGTTTTCAAGTCCTTGTGGGCACAGTGGTATAACTTCTGCCTCTTGAACACGTGTAGAACCTGAGAAGTTTTGGTTCAAACACTCAGAAATTGAAGTACTCTGGGTTTCTTGCACCCTAAGCTATCTTGATCCAAAGTGAGAATATTAGGAACGGGTACATCTATTCAGGCAAAATCTAAAAGATAAAAACCAAATTGTTACAAAAATTAGATATTTTGTATCAGTGTTTTTCAGAGCTGGACACAGAGACAGAGGGACATCAAGCTGTGACTTAATTATTTTAGTGGTTTGCATATTAATATTTCTGAAAACCGAGCTTCAGAACAACGTGGGCTTTCTATTCCTGGCCTGCATTGATATTCTGTATCATTTCTATGAACAACAAATAACTACATTTTTCAATTATTCTGATATTGGTGAAAGAAGAAAAGCTGTAAACTGGGGAGAGAGTTGCAGCAATTTATAATGAATAAGTTTTGGAAAGAATAAATTAGGAAAATGAGCAAAATTTTTGAGTAGGCATTTCACAGAAAATAATTAAACAAAGAATTAACAAATAATTAAAAAAAGAAGAAGTTCATATTTATCCACAAGTAAAGATATGAACCAATAAAAAACCAAAGAAATAAATAATAAAATAATTATGAGATATTGAGATTGCACTACATACTCTTCAAAACTGCAGAAATTAAAACATTTATTATAGTAAGAAGGATCTTAATGTACTCTTGTCAGATGGATGTGTACAGTGGGGCAGGCATCCCTTGGTACCTGTTGAGAATTGTTTCCAAAATCACCGTCCAAGTCCCACCATCCATCCATGTCAAAATTCACAGATGCTCAAGTCCATTGTATAAAATTATATAATATTTTCCTATATCTATATCCATCCTCCTGAGTATTTTAAATTATCTCCAAATGACTTATAATACCCAATACAATGTAAAAGCTGTGTAAATAATTGTTTTACTATATTTTTATTGGTATTATTTTATTATTGATTTCAAAGATTTTTGATTCATGATTGAGCGAATCTGCAGATGCAGAACCAAGAGATACAGGATCTGTCTGTACAATAATTTTTGGAAAGCAATTTTCTACACACAAACACACACAAATATACACATACACACATGCGCACTAGGATTCACAGGAAGCTAAACCAACTCATTCATTCATAGGTAACTCACCAACAGTAACTTTTCCACATTTACAACAGTAGATACATCTACCTAATAATGCTTATCATATAATTATAAGTAATTGCAAATATCCATCTTCAGGAAGATAAACAAAAGCTTATGATTCCATTGTAGTATATAAAATTATAGAGAAAGTAATTACGGCTGGACACATGGGCTTAGATGGCTCTCGGAATTCTTAGAGGACAATACCATACATCAATACATTTTAAATTAAGGAATTCTTCATATCTTGTTTAAAGACATATACTAAATGGTCACTTTTTAAAGGAAAATATGGAAACTAAAAATTATAGAATAGTTGTTGTCCCCATAGCTGCAATAAAGTAAGAGTCCAGGATCTGGGAACACAGAGGGAGCCTCAGTGTCAGTAGGAAATTCTCTGTCTGAGGTTCTTGGCTTCTTATTTTATTATTTCATTGTAATGTACGTGTTAATTAACTATTATGCTGCATACCAAATATTTCATTAGTTACAATGAAAAATCATATAGGTAGTGTCTAAAAAGGTAATCATCCATTTAAGTATTTCTTGTTTTACTTATTTTGCATTTTTTATTCAAATAAATGAAGTCAAGAAACTTGTGATCCAGAGAAATCTTAATGTTTAGAAATATGGTGAATATTTCCATTTATTTACATTTTTATATAATTCAGCAATAATTTATAAAATTTTGTATAACATACATTAATAAAGATGATCTGTTTTATCAAATTCCAGTTATCAAATAAACTTGTTTTCTAACATACTTGCTAATTGAAATTAGCTTTATATAAAAAGCTATTGGAAAGGGTGGTAGCCAGCCAAAATTCTGAATATTCTAATTGAGCTGATATATTAGTTTTTTTGTTGTTGTTTGTTTGTTTGTTTGTTTTTTAGAGATGGGGTCTCACTATGTTGCCCAGGCTGGAGTGCAGTGGCTAGTCACAGGCACTATCCCACTCCTGATCAGCACGGGAGGTTTTTAAATAAAAAGTAAAATAATAATAATATTAATCACATGTAAAGATTTAAGCTATGTCATTTCTATGTTCAAATGTTTTACATGGGTTGCCCCATATCATTCTTAGAGTTGTTTTAAGATGTGAGAATAATTGTTAGTCCATTTTTCAGATGAGAAAACTGAGGCCTAAAAGTTCACACCAATTAAGTCTCAAAGCTACAATTTGAGTATAGATGGTCCAATTACAGAGCCCAAGTGTAGTATTTATATTTATTTCCACCTCCAAGCCCAAACTTAAATCAAAATTGTTCTCTTATGTAATGAGTGACAATGTTATCTATCTTTATATTCTTTATTTGGAACTTCTTGAAGAAAATATTACATATACAGGAATATACTGTTATATGTCTAATTTTTATTAGACACCTACCAATAAATTTGATCTCATTAAATTCAATATTCTCTTTACCATGTATAAAATCTTTCTGTTTCTCCCAGTAAAAATATTTTATAAGAAATGAATTATGGATTGGCTTATATATTATATAATATTAGATATTTTCTTATCTGTTGTAATGATATATATTCTATTAATAAAATTTCTATGAAAACTTTTCTGTCGTGATTTTCATTTTTATTAATTTTCATATTACAAACATTTTCACTTATATCCATAGGTAATAATTGTCTATTTATTTACCCCTTTGTACACTTCCCTTATTATATATCACAATTAGGTTGGCTAATTTCTTTAAGCAGATTTGAATATCGTTTTTTGTGTTTTAAATAATGGTCTGTAGAACTTATGGTTCTGATGATACTGACATAATTCAAATCTTCAATATTTTTAGCTCAGTGTCTTAAAACAGAATTTTCACTAAAAATATTGTGTATATTTGTTACTATTTCTTTATTTTTTTTGTTTTATTTTTTTGCAGTTATTGCCTGGAGCTGGGTTTGAACCTGCCACCTCCAGTATATGGGGCCAGCGCCCTACTCCTTTGAGCCACAGGCACCACCCACTATTTCTATTTTTTTAATAAGAGAAAAGATCTATTTATCGTGTACATGAAGAAAAATCACAGAGTGATTATACACTGTCCTAATAATGTTCAATTAGCTATTAATATTGAGGAAAGGTTAAAAGAAAAACTTGGCATTCTTTTTTGGCAATCAATATGTCTTAAAGTTTTTCTTAGGTATTCCAGTATTATTTTTATTAAAATAACTCGATGTATATAAATGAGTATCTTTATACACATAAGTACAACACATATTATACTTATATGTATCATACATAAGTATAGTACATATTATTCGTGTATGTATATAATAATGTATAGGTGAATATGTTTTTTTTCTAAAATTGATCTACTGAATTTAATTCACCCTACTGAATTTAGTAAAGTATTTTCCCCAGACGTGTGCCTTTGTTTATTGCCTCATTCATTTGGAATTTTTTTATTTCGTAAACATCTATATATTTAAACTGAATTTCCAAGATCTTGCCTTCCTATCATTTTTATTGTCTCTTCAGATGCATTTCTCCACTTTTATTTTTATGTTTTAAGGGCATTTCAAGTATGTCTGTGAATTTATAATTGGATTTTCTGTGGTGTCAGTTCCACTCTTACTACTCCCAGTGTGGTTTTTACTCTGACAGTCACGATTTCCATTTTAATGCAATCTTCCCTATCACCCATTAACACCACCAAACAACCCTCCCTTATTTAATGGAGAGAATAAACACCTCTTACGTTGTATAAAAATAATAAGGAAATGATCGTTTAATATAGTCTTCTTTTTTTTTTGTCCTATTCCTACCGACATATTTTGTATAAACTTGAAGTGGAATTTATTTTTTCTTTTCCTTATTTTGGTTTGGAAATGCTAGCTTATTATTGATAGTTTGCTACTCAAAAATTCATTTTGATAATAGAAAAAGGATCATTTTGATAACACAGAAAAAGCTTCTTGCTCCATGAGAAGCCACAGTCTATTAAAATTGAAATAAAATAAGTAGGGACATGAGGACATGGATTCAAAGATTCTGTGCTGATGGTTATAGGTGGTGGATCTTGCTCTACCATCTGAAGGACTCTCTCTAAAGCCCCAAACCACACTTCCCCTGCCAACTCAGATGTCTTGGGTCTTGGGACATCTGAGACAATGTCCCAAGACCCATTGTCCAGGACAATGGCTACGTCCCTTACACTAGAGTGATGGCTGTCATGATGATTGAAGTAAGGGAGTTCTACAATATAGAATTGACCAAGGGAATACAAATACTATGGTTTTTAATATGCATTGCTGACTTCTGACCTCCAGAAACTTACGGAAATAAATTTGAGTTATCTAAAACCACTGATGGTGGTAATTTGTTATAGCCCCACAAATTAATACCACCAGGAAGTTAACACATCCAGCTAGTGTCAGGGGAACATTTTGGTCTTATCTCAGATTCTCCAACTACACTCTGTCTTAACTCAATGAGTTGGAATATCTTAGGTGATATGGTGTCCAAATGAAGACCTTCAAAATATGTTCATAAAATCAATAAAATTTGACCTTTGCAACAGCCAGTGAAAATTTCTAACCCATGAAACTGCATCACATTATTGCATGAAAATTAAAATATTACTCTTTAATATGTACCTGGCTAGTATACATTTATTTCCACATTGCAACTTTTCTACCAACGTTTGAATATGTAAGAACGTGAGGTGATCCTGTAATCATACGCTATCTCTTTAAATGGTCTGAGCTAACACCTCAAGTCACCTAGTGACACTTCAGAATCATACACTTATTGAAAGAAGGACAAGAGAGCAAGGAGTGACTTATTTAGGAAGACTATCTCTGGCTTGTTAGCACAATGTCTATCATTTATTAGTGATTAAAACAAAATTTGCTGAATAAAAAAAATATAACTCTTCCAAATTATCTTAAAAAAGTTTGCATGATAAATCTGCTTCATTTCTCCTGTCACATAAATTCTTTTATTTCAGTTCCCATATAAAAGAGGAGCATGCTGTTATAATTGCACCCATTATTATAAATTTGAAAGGTCCAACTTTTCTCATACATCATTTGGAGCTAATAAAAACTAATGTACTCTCACTTGAATTAGTATTAAGGCATTCACCATAAATGGGTATTAACTTAAATCTTATATATACCAATTTTCATTAAATAACCTTGGAGCTGCTCCTTAATATGTGTTGTCCTTTGAGCTAGGAATTATAACTTTCTCTGCTGTGCTTTATGTTCACCTTAAAGACTAAATTTAGAGTTAGAAGAAATGCAATAGACAGCTATCAATAATTTGTCAGTATGCAAATTGACAGAACTTTTAAAATGCACAGTTAATTTGTATGAAGAGAAGCATCGCACAGTCCTGTCTCTGTGTCTGAATGCATGAGTACCCTGATTATAAGACAACATCCAGAGAATGTTTCTTCCTGGAGTCTCTTCAATTACTGCCCTATGTCATGAATCAATGCCTAACTTTATATGATCACATATACATGATGACAGTTGTGCTCAAACATTCAAACGAGAAAGAAATTTAGTGAGAGGACAACAGAATGTCCACTGTAGCTGGGCAGCCTGCAGAACTGTTCCTTGGGTAAATGCAATCATAGCCTGGGGCCTCAGTAGAGGATGAATTCCTCACTGATTCCTCTATTTCTGTCAGGAGTCTTCAGGCCTCCCAAACGCTATGTGTAATGTAAAGGTAGAACCCAAATTTGTGGTTTTAAATTCTCACATGAAAATCTTTTCACTGATTTGTGTTTTACTGCCTAGAGTTTAGTAAGAAACTATATCATTACTTGTCATCTCTCTTTGTGAGATGACTTTTTTGGTGGGAGGGGCATTACACCCTAAAGTCACAGTACTTTAGCTCAAGGTATAGCATTTCATGGTGTCTTTGCCTTGAAGCAGGGACCTCAATTCCAATTTCCTCCACATTTTTTTTTTTTGCAGTTTTTGGCTGGGGCTGGGTTTGAACCCTCCACCTCCAGCATATGGGGCTGGCGCCCTACTCCTTTGAGCCACAGGTGTCGCCCTCTCCATCACATTTTTCTCATGGACCAAATCACTAGTTTTTCCTGGGCAATTCCTATGTAACCTCAGGATAATTTTAACTTAGTATATGCAACTACCATCAGGACAATGAAAATTTTAAATAAGAGAGTTAAACTTAAATAACACTCATTTTAAATTACCTGTAATTTTTGGTATCTGCCAATTTGCACCTTACCTCCAGTTTAACAAAAAACTGAAAGTACAGTGTGTTTATTCAGTATTTACATTTCTTTCCTTTTTTTTTTTTTTTTGAGTTCCTAGTCCACCATAATGATTTGGTTTTGTCTGTTGGTACAACCAAAACTTTAACTATAGCTTGTTATTAATCATTATAATATAGGACCATCATAATTCAGTCTGATGAAAGCAGTAGTCCTTGATTTTTGTTAAAAGTACTAAAAATATTTACACATTAAGACTACCTTTTATTATAAATACACCACCTATTAGACAGTATCAACTGAGACTTCGTTACCCTTATGACTAATCCGTTACAAACACTTGCCAATCTTAAAAACACAATTCCCATAAAAGTGCAGTTACACCAAGCATTTTATTGTTTTTGTTCATTAAAATTGTTTACTCAACAGTCATTAGCGCTTTGTACCAATTTTCTTGTGAATTTTTTGTCACTGTTTGTCATTTCTCAGGCTTTTATTTTATTTTCTGTCCTATTTACCTCATTTCTTCCATTTTATTCCCTGAAATACAAAGTCCCGTGGAATCCTGAGTTCATCGTGCCTGCTTGTCCCCACCCAGCACTCCTGCTGTCATCTCCACAGGGACAGACCAATTCCTCTCGGAGGAACTTCTCATGTTTAATCTGGCAGAGATTTCAGTCAAAAGGTCATGATTTCCTCCCCAAGGAGGCAGTCAGGTGACCAAGGCTGAACATCTCTTATTCTCAGCCAGTTATTTCTTCAATGCCAGTTTTTGGATAAAGAAGACTGTTTTATTCTTTTCACAAGTAACCTGTAATCTTGGGCTAACTGAGAGCATCTTCTTCCTACTCACCCAAGGCCTGCCAGAAATTAAGTCAGCAGAGTTTAGTTGGAGCTGAAGAGAGAGATTTCTGATAGTATGGCCTATGTACATTAACTCTGACCCAAAAGGAGATATTTGAAATACACAGAAAAAAATGCACTTTTTAACTTAAATTAATGGCCTTCCTTTTTTCCCTTTTATCTAGGGTGTGCTGAAAGAAGTCACGACTAAAATATTTTGGACTCATTCTTCTTCTATGGCCTATATTCACAGTTTCAATTAGGTCATTAATATTAATAACTATCAAATTTATACCTGCATCCTAAATTAAGGTGACCAGATTTTAACATTGGTAAAGCAGGACACAACTGGGTGGGGGGGGCTGACAACAATGCAAACTTTGTTAAGCAGTTCTA